>NW_012114364.1:8777118-8785702 GCF_000951035.1 Colobus angolensis palliatus | reverse complement strand
ATAAATTTAATAATTTAAAATAATTTAAATAATTAACCATTTTAAATAATTAAATTAATTTAAATTTTCTGGGAAAATTATTTTATTCATTGAGATTGTCAAATATCTTTTATAAGGCTCTGATCTGTTTGATCTTGTTAGAGATCAGATTAGATTAGATTACATTAGAGTCATATACAAGATCTCATAATTTTCTAAACCACTGCTGTAACTGTAGTTGTATCACAATTCATGTAACTAATTTCTACAATTGTGTTTTCTTTTATCTTTTTCATAATTAGACTATAAATAGGCTGTATAACTGTCAATGTATTTACATGTTCATTGTTTAAACCTTAGTAAAAATAAACAAAACATGTCATTAACATTCCTAATAATTCAACCATAGATAATCACTGTCAAAATATACAGTAAATCTTTACATAGCAATTCATGCTGGTGTTCAGGACAAAAATCTTGGAGCCACCTTCCTCTCTTCATTTTGTACCAGTCCACCAATATATACTTTTCTTTCCACATTAAAACAATTTCCAGAATATGACCATATTTTTTCATGTCTACTGAAACCACTCTCATCTCTTAACATATTATTGCAATAGTCTTGTAGTAGCTTGACTACCTCAAGGCATATTCTCTACACAGTCAACAGAATGATTGTTTCCAAATAAAATTCAGATATTGTCATTGCTTACTCAAAATTTTTTATATGTTGAGAATAGAATCTAAAGTCCACAAAATGGTTTAGAAGAGCCCTATATCATCTAATCCCTTGTTTTCTCAGATACAACCAGAAACATTTACTTGCTGTTTTTCAAACATTAAGTCCACTCAGTAGGCCTTTATACTTCCCTCTTTCCAGAATACAGACTTCTTAGATAACCATGTGGCTCAGCTTTACATTCATTAACTCATTGCTCAAATAGAGACCTTGTCATAGAGACCTTCCCTGACTATTTAAAACAGCAAACTCCAGTCTCTATCTTCTGACATTTTTTTTCCTTCATAGCAGTTATCACTATTGAAATATTGCATATTTGTTTATTATCTGTCTGCCTACACTGCAACTTTAAAACAGAGGAGCAGAATCTTTGCCTGTTTTGTTCACTGCAGTATTCTTAGTGATTAGAACACATTCTATCACAAAGCAATATTTGCTGAATGAATATGAATATCTACATTGTAATTATACTAATACCTACATAAATGCCATTTAATTTTAAAATAGCTTTTAACATATCATGAATATTTTTTCCATTAAATATTTGTCTAAGTCATTTTTAAAAATAAGTATATTATTCAACAAAAATGGTCTTGTTGAACATTTAGAATGATGCCATTTCTCATTATAAACCAAGCCAAGATTAATTCTAATTAAATCTTTGATTTTTCCATTAGTCTTACAACAATTCCAAGAAGCAAATTGGCACAGTTCAAGCAACATACTGTTGGGCTTTTCAAACAAATAATTATATTTTTCCCAAAGAAAGATGTATGTACTGATACTGCTAAAACAGTCTATTGATTAGTTTTATTTTCTTTAATATAAAATAAAAGGATGTCTGGTATTAATTAGAACTGTGGAAACAAAATGCTGATGATATTTACTGAAGACCTAAGAAAGATAGTAAAAAAAAAAAAAAAAAAGAATGAACTAAACCCAACAGTCCAATATACAGTAGATATATTAGAAATACACTAAATGTATACAGATGTATACAGTAAGAGATAAGAACTATAAGCAATTGAGTTTACTAAATTATAATTTGTTCATATGTACAGAAAGCTTATCTGCCAGACAGATGAAAACAGTACTTACTCAAAATATCAGTATCTTCCAGGTCTTGAAGAATGAGCTCTTCAACAGCTTTACTCCTGTTCTTTATGATGTTAATACAATGAAGAACTGATTCTGGTAATTCAACCGAATCCTAAAAATTTGAATACAAGAAACTGTGAAAGTGTTTATTATCAAAATTATGTGTCAAATTTTGGACCCTTCATTCCACATCAAAAATGTGAACAAAATATGTAAATGAAGTAAAAGGGTTCCACACAAACAGCATAGTTCAGACAAGTATATTTGGCTAAAGTTTGCTTTTAATTTTCAGGTGGTTGTGCATTTCTAGAAAACTCTAAGAAAACAAATGAAAAGGGTTACCTACACATCACTTTTATTAATTTTATTAGAGGCTGTTTATTTTTGAATGCCCTCAATAGTTGTATATATTTTTAGATTAATTCCAGCTTCAAGTAAATTTTATCAAATATTAATCAAAACTGCAAGATAATTTTTTCCAAAATATTTAATGTCAAACTAATACCTGATATAATTATTTATTCCATTCAAAATTGGCTTTGTGATTATCATACACAAACTTAGTCACATTTGTGAACTGTTATAAAATATCTACCAATACAGCCTATGTAAATCGATTTGTACATTTTCTAAATAGCTAAATATATTGATATGCAAAATGTGAAAATTAAATTTCTTCCTCCATAAACACCATAACTAGTTAGAAAATACAATGCAAATAAATAATATTCATAACAACAAAATAGTTGAAGCATCTATGAACAATTTTAATAATAATCTTGAAGTTACATATATCTACATGATGACAACACTTCATTGAGGGACTTCAAGCATGGCATGAATGAAAGAATATAAATGTTTCTATATAAAAGAACATGATATACACCTGCTTTCATTTAACTAAAAACAAATATTGTCTGCCATACTGTGTTTTCATGTGTTGAATTTAGGATTTACAGCCAGCTTTATCTTCTCTATCTTAACTAATGGAATTTAGTGTTTAGTTTTGAGAATGAACATCAGAAGATAATGAGAAAATATTACCTTTCTCTTAGTACTACAGAAAAGCATGTAAAATTATACATCATAAAATGAGTCCTGATAAAGTAGTGTATTAAAAATAGCGACAAAAATATCAATTCTATTTTTCTGACATCTGTCCTGCATTGAGATTTCTACTTCTTGTTTAACTAAGAAGCATTTTAAATAACCTGGATTATAGAGATTGTTGTTATGTCCTGGGAAATATAGTTCACAATCTCTAAATCCTTAGTTAATAATTTTTTCCCGGCCGGGTGCGGTGGCTCAAGCCTGTAATCCCAGCACTTTGGGAGGCCGAGACGGGTGGATCACGAGGTCAGGAGATCGAGACCATCCTGGCTAACACGGTGAAACCCCGTCTCTACTAAAAACTACAAAAAACTAGCCGGGTGAGGTGGCGGCGCCTGTAGTCCCAGCTACTCGGGAGGCTGAGGCAGGAGAATGGCATGAACCAGGGAGGCGGAGCTTGCAGTGAGCTGAGATCCGGCCACAGCACTCCAGCCTGGGTGACAGAGCGAGACTCCGTCTCAAAAAAAAAAAAAAAAAATTATTTTTAATAAAAAGCTTAGTTAAGATCTGAAAATAACAAAACAATGTGAAGAATTTGATCCATTCAATATTTAAAAATATACAACAGTAGGAAAATAATGAACAAAGTAATGGAAAAGAATAGACAGCCTTGGATAGATCATATGTACAATAACTATCAATAAGACACATGACAAATCAATTGAGAAAAGGTAGATTATTAAACAAGAGACACTGGAAATATTAGCTCAATATGTGCAGGAGACTTTCAAATTAGTTCTACATTTCATAACATTCCTGAAAATAAATTCCAGTTGGATTAAGGATATTAGTATAAATGAATAAATCCATGAATGAACTCTGTAAGCATATAAACATTGGTAAAAATACATAAATAAAAGGATAATTTGTTTTATTCCCAAAAGTAACCATTTTGATATGTCAAAAGATTTCATATACATTTTTCTTCCCATGTAATTTAATCATGCTAAAATGTTCACAAGTAAAAACAAAAATCAGGATACAAATATATATAATAATCCCAATTTTATGAAGATGTATAGGTGACTATATATATTAAATATAATTTATATAAATTGTTTATAACAATGCTGCTAAAAATGAGAAGTATATAAAAATATCCTGAGAAAAGTAATATTTCTCCTGAAAAGCCTACTCCTGTTAAAAGGCTCAAACGTGTAATACTTACTGTATCACTATCATCACTCTGAGTTTCTGATTTTGAATCACTCTCAATGTCCTCTTTTTCCAAGGAGGAAATGCTGAGTTTATCCAATTCAGCTTCTATTTCTGCTTTCAGCTTTGCATCATCATCATCCATTATTCTTCATAATAAAGCACAGAACTGCTTTACAAAAATGAAGAGGCTAATATGTCGCTCAAAATTATGTGTTCTCTAATTCGTCATACCAATCCAACATATTTATTTAAACATGTTTTAATTTAACAAAATTTTATCATACCTTATTATGGTTACACCAAACATTGTTTTATCTCCTCAATCATTCTTTCTAAAATTTGACTACAAAATGATCAACTGTAACTGTACCGTAATACTCTTGATTTATATGTTTATATAATTGCACTATATATAATAAGGATCAGAATTGTTTATAAAATTTTTGTTTCAGTGATTAATACATATAAATGTATGTATGTATGCATGAGTTACAATGTAATATGTGTTTTTATTAATGTTCTGGGTTTTTTTTATTTTTCACTGTTGGTCTGAATCCCAAAGGTTTGAAAACGTACTAGTCAGCTATCGTTCTCTTTTTCGTGACACTACTTTAAACTTCTTTTTTTTCTTTCCTCAAGAGCCTGACCTTCCCACCTGTCTTCTTCTTCTTTTCTTCATTCCTTCTTTCCATCTTCTTTCCCTTTCGTTAATTCCTCCCTTCACTCTATTCAATCATCTCAAAATCAACTCTACCCACAACCTTCTCCCTCACTCACTCAAAAATAAAAAATAAAATAAAATAAGAAAGAAAGAAAAGAAAAGGAAAACAAAATGAAATGAAACTCCAAACCAGGGCAAAATATTATCCTGCAATGGAACTCAAAGTGCATTTAAAAGGCTTTATTAGAAGGAAAGGTAGATTTTTTTTCTATGCTTACAAAGCAAAATGCACAGGTATAATAAACTTTATGTAGAAAGAGAGGCAGGAGAGTATGGTGTAGGTAAGTCATTTCCTTTACCATGACCCTCTCTATTCATCTACTAGCTCATTAGATCACTCCTGTCCAATTACGTATTTGAGCACTTACGCAAGTTTAAATTTTCTAGTAGTAACTTTTTAAAAACAAAAGAGAATCAAGTGCAGTTAATTTTTACAATATATTTTATTTAACCCAACATATCCAAAATATTTCAACGTGTAATCACAAAATTAATTATTAATATCATGGCAAAGAGTTTATATTCTTTCTTTGGACAGTAATTCTTAGAAATCTGTTGTGTGTTTTACACCTGCAGCACATCTCAGGATTAGCTGCATTTCAAGTCCTCAGTAGCCACCTGTAGTTAGTGGTTACTGTATATGATGTGCAGTCATAGATGGGTCTCACTGTAAATGGGCTGCATTAAAGTGCTCTAAGTTGATAACGAATCGTTTGGAGTTCACTAAAGCTGTCAAAAGTAGAAAAGCTTAAGGAACTACAACCTTCAACCCCTGTAAAGAAAAGGGAGAGAAATCTACTTTATAAGGTTCATATAAATTATATATTACTAAAAAAAAAAGAAAGAAAGAAAGGACAGAAAAAGAATGGGTGGAAATGAGGGAGACAAGAAGGGAAGGAAAGAAGGAAAAGAATGGTTTGTGGGGAGCGGTGAGTGAGTAACCATCGAATGTCCCTATCTAGCCAAGACATCTCTTTAAGTTTTGAATGAGCTCCCCAAGGGAGCCTCCAGCTTCTCAGAGCCGCACAGCCATCTCCCGACCCGCGGTCTCTCCCTTTCCTGGAAGTCTGGCCAGGCAGAGAGTGTCCCGACTCGGCCTGAGTTCCCACAGCTGCTTCACCTCCCCCAACAGGAATCCCTGCCTTGAGGCCCCGGCTCACCCCTCAGCAGCGAGATTCCTCGGCTTCGCTGTAAGACAGCGCCCATAGACTCTACACAAAGCGTATCCATGGCAACAGCCAATCCCAAGGAAGAGAGACCGGTTTTTCCCTACAGGTGCTCCAGAAGGACAAACAATCTGGATTCTAAATTGAAACGAACGCAGCATTTCAGGGATTGGATGAAGAGCTTACGTTTTTTTGCAGGTAGATTTTAATATATTTAAATACTTTCGGAAAATATTTAATAAAATGAAATTTTGTTATAATTACCCAAGTAGATGTAACCTCACTTTTAAATTGTTTAAATTGTTTCTGAGCTACATATATTTATATTTCAATCTGGTGATTCATTCCACAAAACCTTAATCCTGAACAGTGATTTGTGGGACCTAGAAGTATGGAAGAGAAGTCAATAAGTTGTTTGCCTTCCATGACAACAGTTTTTTAAAAAAGAAAAAAAAGAAAAGAAAAAAGAAAAACAATCAATCAATGCCCATCAAAAACCTCTTAACTGAAGGGATGTGGGTGAAAATTTTGAAAAATTATTTTCTGGAGTTATTTTAATGTGAAACTATTGGCAGACAGTATTTCAATATAAAACCTTAATTTCTAAGTTTATGTCATGCTATTTAATGTGGAGCAAATATATAGGGTACAAAATAATATTTTAATTAATAACATATTCTTGACTTCAATTTTCTTTTAAAGTTTGCAAACAAGGCATTAAATTCTAAAAGGAAGTAGCCAAAATTGTAAAAGGTATCTGCTATAAAATAAGCTAAAAGCAAATATTTCGTTGAGCCTCTGGAAAAAAAAAATAGACTACATTTCCTGGTAACAATAAACTTGAATTGCATCAACATTAGAACTAATAATATAAAGTAAGAAGTTAATAGACCTTCATATTAAATGCACACATGTTAGTGTCCTTTTCAGGAAAGATAATTTAAATTACACTTGGTTTCAGGTCTAATTAAATCCAGAGCATTTTCATTATCGAAGTCTATGCTCAAATGGAATTTTTTTTTTAAGTTTAGTTTTATTGCCAATTTATAGACTATTGAAATTATCTATGTTTTGTTGTCTTTTTTTTAGAGACAGGGTCTCCCTCTGTTGCCCAGACTGGAGTGCAGTGGTACAATTATAGCTCACTGTAGCCTCCAACTCCTGGATTCAAGTGATCCTCCCACTTTGACCTTCCAAAGCACTGGGATTATAGGTATGACCTACTGTGTTGGAACCTCAAACTCTTCATTTAAAATAGACTTTCATATTGTGTTGAAGTTCACATGTAAGAATCTTAAGATTAGTTTTATTTTTGATTACGAAAGTATTCATACTTCTAAAAAAATATAAATCCTTTAATAATCAATTTCAAAATTAATTTTGAATAACTAGTTTTCATAATCAAATAATTTTGGAAATAGTGCCTTAGTTCCTTTCCTTCTCAAAACTTACTTTGTCAAATATTGACAGCAAAAAAGAAAAACACTAAGTTTTTCTGAAGATAAATTAATTCATAGTGGTAGATCTCCTATATTGCCATGCAATTTTTTACTTTGGAAGAAAGGACAACTTTATCAACTAGTCATAATTTCACTAGAATATTACTAATCAAAAATAAAAGGCAGCAATTATCTAAAACGTTTGTAGATTATAAGTAAATTTAACTTGACACTATTGTTTATCAGCCGTGTGGCATTTAGCAGAAGTCCATTTAAATTGCATTATTCCTAGAAATGATAACTTCAGATTGAGTATGTTAGTTTGCCTATGACCCTTTAACCTGAGTAGACTTTTCTTTTGAACCTGTTAACTTCATTTCATTTAAATTTTAAAAAAAATTGTAGGTGTGGTTGATTTATAGCATATTGGCTTAACAATGCATATTTCCCTTAGGGAGTACATAATAAATATTTGTTGAGAGAATGAAAGAATAAGAGATAATGTTTGCTCTTTGTTATCTCACAAGGCTAATAATTCCTTTGAAAATACTGAGTAATGAAATCATTTTAGTTTAATAGCATTTTTCAACAACTGCTTTATTCTTCATATGGCAGTGATATAGTTTAAATATCCCAGAATATCATTGTTGTGTTCAAAATAGCTGCATAGCCTGTATTTCTTTGTTTTATCTTCTTGAGGCATGGTGATTATTGAGTAAAAGTACTTTATTATTTAGCTCATGGTACCACATATTGTATTCTTAGACCTCTCATTATCTTGTTCCACTTAAAGTGTGTCTCAAGCCTTCAGATTCTAACTCTCTTTGTGCTGCCTCCCAGCTGGTGTCGTGACCACCACTTTACAGAAAAGTGAGAATTTATCACTTTTCCACAGTTTCCATCCCATTGCCCATCCTCACATGCATGACTCTTGTATAATCTTAGTATTTCTATACTGAGATATGATATAAGGAGATTCTAACCATATGACATAATGAGATAACTAACATCTAGCCAGGCACTGGGCTAAGTGCTTTACAAACATAATCTCATCTAATTTTCTTTCTGTCTCTTTCTTTCTTTCTTCTTCTTTTTTTTTTTTTTTTTTTTGACGGAGTCTCGCTCTGTCGCCAGGCTGGAGTGCAGTGGCATGATCTCGGCTCACTGCAAGCTC
>NW_012114364.1:8752857-8777068 GCF_000951035.1 Colobus angolensis palliatus | reverse complement strand
TTTTTTTTGACGGAGTCTCGCTCTGTCGCCAGGCTGGAGTGCAGTGGCATGATCTCGGCTCACTGCAAGCTCCAGCCCCTGGGTTCAAACCATTCTCCTGCCTCAGCCTCCTGAGTAGCTGGGACTACAAAGCACCTGCTACCACGCCCGGCTAATTTTTGTACTTTTAGTAGAGGCTGGGTTTCACCCTCGATTACCTCGTTACCCTCCCGCCTCGGCCTCCCAAAGTGCTGGGATTACAGGCGCCAGCCACTGCACCCGGCAATCTCCTCTGATTTTCACAACATTACTTTGAGGCGTGTACAATTGTAATCTGCATTTACAGATGATGACACTGGGGCTTGGGAAAGTTACTGAGAAGGTGGTTTATATCTATGGATTTAAATCTCATCTCTGCCATTTATTGACTGAGCAATCTTTACCAAGTAATTTTGCATTCCTGATTCTTTCTCTCCTCGTTGGTGATATTGGGGATAATAGCATTTGCAAAATATCGATGATAAAGGGAATCAATTTAAATGAAACATTGTAGAATATGAGATAATGTTCAGAGTTTAATTACATAGTGTCTACAGACTTAAATTCCATCTTTGATTCTTTGGTTATCCCAGTGCTGGCGATTCTACTTCCTACTACATCTCTCATATTGTGATACTGTTTCCATTTCCACAGCCATTTTGCAGTTTAGACCACATTTTTCTCTTGTGAATTAGTGCATTAACTTTATAAATTATCCCCCTATCTTAAGTGTCTTTTCTAATTCGGCTTCCACATTGAGGCCAGAATTATGGCTCTCTATTACCTTCAGGAAAAAAAGAAAAAATCTTTAGTAAAGCGTACAAGATTTGTCACAATCTCTCCTGAGTCTACTTCTTTAGCTTTATCTCTCATCTCTTGCCACTCTGATCCATGCCTCCTTACACCTCATTGTAAAGCTTGTGAACATAGTGTCCCCCCGTCTTGAATATTTCCTGTTTCTCTCCCTTTTTTGTCTAAGACCTTAATCCTTCTTAAAGAGTCATCTCAAAATCATCTTCTCTATGAAACTTTCCTATTTCCTTATTTCCTGTCCCCACCTCAACACATAATTCAGAGTCAGCCACAGGTTTTAATATTTGACTCTTTGACCTTCTCTTACTTGTTCATTTGTGTGTTCCCATCTCTTGGAACTTAGAATATAAAAACAATGACAAGAAGTAATTAGAGTTTATTAAACTAGTAAAAAATAACACTTATAAATAGATTAATTATTGTAAGTTGTCCATTCCTATAGCATCTCTGCTGTTGAACTTTCAACATCAATTCACTAGTCAGGAACTGAACAAAATAAATGCCACAGCTGGACCTTATTTAATTAAGTTAGAAACAAATTCTTTGTGTATAGCAAAAGAAAATATAGACCTTTCACAGTACAAATATTTAAATAAGAACTACACTTAACTTATTGTGTACCTTTGTGTTGGCACATCATTATTCTCATTGACGTTGTTTCCAGTATGTGGAGCTTATGGCTGAAAAAGCCAACACATGACCATCTCATTTTACCATTCTTTGTAAACGTAGTCATAGGCTTCTTTGAATCATTGCTTGGATGCACAGTTTGTTGTGTTTTAACTTGGTAAACCTTGAACCACAGTTTTGAAATTACCATATACATCTTCCTTACCACGTTGCCTACCTTTGAGCTTACTAAGTTCTCACCCCTTTTGACTTCTATAAAAGTCGGCTTTAAAAATTCCAAATTCTTAATTGTATCATTTCATTCTCTACCATCAAACCTCTGCCCATTTCCATCTATAGACAATGTCTCTTCTCTTTCATTCACACCCATGACGTTGGTTCTCTATGAATGACTTTCAAGTCTGTACAGCCTATGCTACCCATTTATCTGTACTCCATTCACAGTGCTTATGAGACATAACTGATAGATATCCTTTACCACTTCAAATTCCATCATGAAATATTGAATTTATGAATTTTTCTTCTAAACCATTTTCCCCAATTTTTAAATTTCCAGTGATTACCATTATTCTTTTATTTTCCCATCCTACAGGAATCTTCCTGATTGTCTTTGATTCTTTTCCACAGTAAAGTATAGTAAAGTTTAATCCAAGCTCTCTTTTTTTCTAATTATGTTTTGTAATTGGCCTTTTCTGACCGGTGGGCATTTTGTTTGGCCCTCACCACCCTATTTTCTTTTCTTTATCCTGGATACATAGTTGCCTTCAACTGCAGTTGATAATTGCTGTGGGACCAAGTCTGTGCTGGTGGAATATAAACAGAAGAGAAGTGTACAACTTCAACCTCACTTGCTTAAAAGATGCCTGCCTGAGTTTACTTATCCCCTTACCCTTCTGTGAGCTATAAAGGATGGCACCTGGAGCCAATTTGGAAGCCACATGTTGAATAGGCCAGAGTTAGCTCCAAGTTTCCAACATGATTTCCTAGAAGTGAACCAATCACCTGCTTTGAACTAAGAGATAAATAAAAGTTTATTTCTGTATTTGGGTCCTTTGATAAAGCATTGCAGCTTGACCCTGCCTCACATACTAACTATTACCACATCAACACTCAAGTCCATGCCTTCAACATTTCACATCAGAGTTACTACAGAGCTTTCTGGTTCATTAATCTCCATTCTCTTTCTTGTTCACAAACAGGGGCCAAGACCTTGTGCCTATCTTCTTGTTCAGGCTGTGAGGGAGCTTTCTACATGTGGCAGTAAATAGAATTGGAACCAAAAATGTAGATTTATAGCATCTTTGAAATAAACTGAAATAAAAATCAGGCAGTCTTTCCAACTGAGTGTACCATCAAAACATGCCAGGCATTAGAGGAATGAAGGAATAAGACAATAGGATGCAAAGTAGAAAAACCAAATGACAGCAACAGAATTCAAAGCATAGGTAGAAGATATAACCTGTAGTGTCTCCTTAAACAGAGAAGAAGAACACTGGGAGATTTTAGGAGGAAGATGGTTTTATTTGATTTTTTTGTTTTTTGAGATGGAGTCTCACTCTGTCGCCCAGGCTGGAGCACAGTGGCCAGATCTCAGCTCACTGCAAGCTCCACCTCTTGGGTTAACGCCATTCTGCCTCAGCCTCCGGAGCAGCTGGGACTACAGGCGTCCGCCACCTTGCCTGGCTAGACTTTTGTATTTTTTAGTAGAGACGGGGTTTCACCGTGTTAGCCAGGATGGTCTTGATCTCCTGACCTCGTGATCCGCCCTTCTCGGCCTCCCAAAGTGCTGGGATTACAGGCTTGAGCCACCGCGCCCGGCCAGTGGTTTATGATAAAGTAGGGAAGGTAGTACATAGACTAATGTAGACATCTCCTATTTTTCCACTTTTCAAAGCATCCTTCAGTTCAACAAACAAATTGGTTTCTGCCTAATTAGGGACAGACAAATAGCTTTAAAATAATCTTATTAAATCTGGTTCTATCATGTCAATCATGCACTATATATATTAAAACATTGTAAACTACAGTATGTTTAAAAGTATAGTGCTAGTTAGAATTAAAACAATGAGAAGAGAAAAGAGAAAATCTGGGAACATACTCAAGATTAGATTTGAAACTTTCATCTCTATTAAACAGCACCAAAAACCAATGGAGTAAGTATTGATTTTTCCATGAAAGTTTTAGGAAAATTGGCTATCTGGAAAATAAGTTTTGATGAAAGCTACTTTAGTTTTTTTAATATACTGCATAACAAATTAAATTATAGATTAAGTAATTTAATTCATGTATCCATTCATGCATTCGACAAATATATATCAATTACCTACTGTGTGCTAAACCTGGAGGTTATATTGGTATATAAGATATACTCTCGCCACCTAAATATCCCTGACCGTCTGTGGGGAAGAAGACAGGTCAATGAGAAAGTTGAAAGGCAACAAATTGGGTTAAGAGAAAAATCCCCAAACCAACACCTCAGTGAGGAGCTAATATTATTCTGAGAAGGGGCATGCAGAAGTGAGGAAAACTTTCTAGCCAGGGGAAAAAGGTATATTAAGACTGGAAAATTTCCTGGCCATCTAATGGTTAGGATTAAAATAAACATTTAAAAATACAATAAGACTGAAAACAAAATATCTTATGCTTTCTGAAATTGCAAGAACTTCAGTAAGGCTGCTTGACTTGTTATACAACTATCTTCTTAGTCTTGATTACCTAGTAAAAGCATTGCAGATATATATTTATTATTTTAAGGACAGATACTCTCTAGTAAAAAAAAAAATGCAGACAAGGTACAGTTTCAAGATACCTTCAATATGTCCTTTCATTTAGAGATGGGAGTATGTTATACTGATAACTGATTTGAGAAGAAAAATGTGCAAATAACGAACATAAGTAGGGCGAAATATTTAAAGTTGTTGTGTAGAGTGTTTATAAAAAAGTTATGGTTGTCTTTTCAGAATAATCCATATCTTGGAAGAAAAATAATGTTAAGAAATAACAAAACAATAATTATTAAGTACTTTCTTAATCTCATTAATGGAGCTTTCATGGTAAGAATCTTCATAATTATATAGTAAAGAAAATGTAATCTATTGTTAGGCAATTACGAAAAAATAAGCATTGACTTTCTTTTTTTAGGTTCTTGGACTTATATTCATGGGATTTGGTGCATGGCTTTTATTAGATAGAAATAATTTTTTAACAGCTTTTGGTATGTATCTATTTTTGTTTATCTCTCAGTGAAACAGACATTCCATTTTAAACAGTTGTATACACAATTTATTCAGCAGGTGGCAGTATTTCTCTGGAATTTATCAAGTGTTGTCTAGCATTCCCTCTGAAAGTCTTCATCAGTTGCAGAGATTTGTTAAAGGATACAAAATTACAGCTAGATAGAAGAAAAAAGTTCTAGTGTTCTATACTACTGTAGGATGACTGTAGTTGACAATAATGTATTACATAGTCACAAATAGCTAGAAGAATATTGATTATTCCCAACACACAAAAATGATACATATTTGAGATGAATGGATATGCTAATTACTCTGATCTGATCACTATAAATATTGTGAGAATTCAAAGCATAGGTAGAAGATATAACCTGTAGTGACTCCTTAAACTGAGAAGAACAACACTGGGAGATTTTAGGAGGAAGATGGTTTACGATAAAGTAGAGAAGGCATAGACTAATGTAGACATCTGTATAAAAACAACACCTATGAATATGTACAATTATTAGTTGTCACTTTAAAAAGAAAAATTAAAAATGCAATTTTAAACATGTAACTTTCCTATTAAAAGCTTTAATCTGACTCCCCATCGCCACTATTTACTCATATAGCACATATTACTAAGCATCTTCTCTGTGTCAGTCATTGCCCTAAACACTGAGGATATGGTAGTGAGCAAACAAAATAAAGTTCCTATTCTCATGGAGCTTTATTTCAGTGAAGAAGACTGAAAAACAAAGTGCCTATAATTTCACCCCTGAAAACATTTTTAGTCTCATCTGACTCAAACCGTAAGTGGAAACAAAGCTGAGTTTCTTACCCACCCTGTGCTGCTGGATGTCTCAGAAATGCTCCACCGTTCCAACCTGGATATTTCCAGTGACCAATAAAGCCTATGCTCAGATGTTACCTTTTCCAGCAGCCTTGCCCAAACCTTCTAACCTTCTCCCCCAGCTGGTTTAGGTGCTTCTGTTCCCAGTAGTACGCCGGCAAACGTTTAACAACCAGTTCTGGAATGGAGAATACTGATTTATGACATCTGCCCATTTCCATGGTTTAAATAGGTAGAAGATATAACCTGTAGTGACTCCTTAAACTGAGAAGAACACTGGGAGATTTTAGGAGGAAGATGGTTTCTCTTTTCTCTTCTCATTGTTTTAATTCTAACTAGCACTGTACTTTTAAATACACTGTAGTTTACAATGTTTTAATGTGTATAGCACATGATTGACGTAGCAGTTCCTCAATGGCCAGTTTGAAGGTGTCAAAATGAATTCACTTGGTTTGCAGATTTCCTGGAAATATCACAATTTGGCTTTTATGAGCCAATACAAGCTCACTCCAGCACACCACTGCCTACACTGTTCTCCCATAACACCTCCCACATATTTAATTCATTTATCCATCCTTCTTTTTTAAAACAATCATTTGTTGAGCATTTACTGTTCTGCTGTTTGTGCCACAGCACCAAGCATTCAACAGGCAGCCTGTTGACTGGATAAATATATATAATATCTAGCACTGAGGGCTCACAGTCTAGATGGGGAAAACTAAAATATAGTTTGAAAGGGATCATATTAGCAATAAATTCAGGGTGTATACATCTAACTCACACATATTAGGTTCTAAAGATTTTTGATGAATGAATGAATACATGAATGTTTGAATATACATTAGACATAGGTGAGATCTTAGAAAAAAATTTCTTCTATCATAGAAGACAGGGAGGATAAGGGTAAAGATATCTGAAATATAAGAAATTCTCTTCATGTCAGAACACGAAGAAAGGTTGTTTCTAAAAGTAAGAGCTGGTACATGAGGTCAAAAATTGAGAGACAGAGAAAGAGAGAGAAAGAGAGACAGAGGGATAGAGAGAATCCTGGTGGTTTGGCAACAGCTGCTCAGAAAAACTTTTGGTTGCTGTAATTGTTGTTAAATAGAAAATAAAATACCACTTCATATAAAAATACCACTTCATAATAAGTAATTTTGTTCTTTTCACAGATGAAAATAATCACTTCATAGTATCTATTTCTCAAATTTTGATTGGAATGGGGTCTTCTACTGTTCTTTTTTGTCTATTGGGTTATATAGGAATTCACAACGAAATCAGATGGCTCCTAATTGTGGTACGTATTTTATGTCAATAGCTTGAATTTTTATCTTAGATTTTTAAGTATCTAAGTTACACAAATGAATAGTGATTTTTATTACCATGGCACTGCAGTAGAGTATGTCCTTAGAGCAATTCAATTGAAGCACACCCTCCTCCCTCCAACAAAGTCACTTTTCCAGATAGGACTTTCTCAGTGAGTTTTCTATGAACTGAATCTGTACCTCAACACATTTGGACATTTACTTTTCAACACAGAGTCAATAGGACTCTCTGTCTCCTAGGGTGAACTACAATTCACCAAACTTAAGAATCCAAAGGCTAGAATTAGAATAAAATGTATTTAAGTCAATGAGCAATGTAGCTTACCAGGGTAAAAGAAACATGATCTATAGTCAGCACATTTTTCTCTTTATGGGCATGGCACGAGGAAAGGTAACTTACTTATATATGTATTTTTTTATAATTTCAACTTTTATTGTATATTCAGGGTACACGTGAAAGTTTATTACATGGGTATATTGCATGATGCTGAGGTTTGGAGTTTGATTGATCCTTTCACCCAGCTAGTGAGTGAGCACAGTAACCAGCAGTTACTTTTTCAACCCTTGCCCCACTCTTTTCCTCCCCTCTTTAATAATAGTGTCTATCATTGCCGTGAAAGGTAACTTATAATTGCGATCACAAATTGTTATTTTTAAAAGAGAACTATAATTACTGAAAGAGGCAGACTGTAGCATCTGGCTTCTGCACTATTTCTCTCAAGGCTTGTAATGTGAAAAGACAAATTATATTCCAGAGTACTGACCTGGACATGAGCCAATTACCATACATGTGGCAGTTATGGATCCCAATTCACATACTCAGATGAAATATAGCCTTTACATTTTTCTCTAAATCAAATTGATTTTAATTTGCAACCAAGCAGATAGGAAGTTCAGCTGCTGTCATTTTGTGCCTTACCAGGAAGAATGCAGAGACACTGAGCTTTTATGGAGCACTGAAAGTCTGGGTGCTCACCCTGGACACTAGTTACCAGTCTATGCCACTTACCACAAACACACTCACTTTCCCAGGTCACAAGGTCCCTTCAGGTGTACCCACTCTGCTGTTTGAAAGGTGTGGGTGGCAAAGGTAGGGCTGCTATTCATCCAGTATTTACCAGTATAGGCATACCAGTGAAACCCTTTTGTGAAATATTGGTAAATAACCAATACCTCAGTTCCATTCCTTCAGTCTTCCTTCCCTGAGACAGTGAGCCTCCCTAGTGACACAGCAATTAGGAGGTACACCTGGCATAGGAATCAGTTGCTGCCTATTAATAGTAATTTCTACTATTATTTGTATATTACCCTGGGACAGGCATTTTACGTATGGACCCCGATTTCCCTCTGGGGTTTTACCACCTTACCAGGGCAGTGCCAGGATTCCAAGGACTATGCTGTTGCTCTGAAAACCCATAGACATCCAGATTCCACCTCAAAATCTTTTTAGTCTAAGAAGAGACTTTACTCTCTCCTCTTATTCTCCTTCAAGGCCAACCCTTTCTTCTCAAATCTTATCTTTCTCTTTTTCCAGGATCCTTAGCATAATTTTCTCACTGAGCTTCAGATTTGGGATATAAAAACCAGGACAGAAATGGCTTACAAGAAAATCTTGATTTTTTCTTCTTGTCACAAATTTCCATGTAGGCAAAGGAAATGCAGAGTCTACTACTTATACAATGTTACAATGTAGGGGGTAGAGGATAGGAAAGGAAGGGGAAAAGTAGAGGGAGAAAAACAAACATTTCCTAAGTTTCTGCCTCATATAATTCAAATATTAATGGCATCTGAATGAGAAAGCCTAATAGATATCATTATAAGGATACACATGAACACAGGATCTGACAGATTAGGGCCTGGAACCAAGATACCACCATTCCTTCTAGACATTCCATGGAAGGGTACTGCTAATTTGGCCATTGTGACACTCTCTGAATTTACCAATATTTTTCTGATGAATCTATTTTTCCCTGAACCAAATTAATTCACACAGTCAACTTATGGGCAAATATTATAGGCCTAAAAGCTATTCCATGTCTTGGGCACGGTGGTTCACGCCTGTAATCCCAGCACTTTGGGAGGCCGAGGCGAGCGGATCACAAGGTCAAGAGATCAAGACCATCCTGGCCAACATGGTGAAACCCCATCCTTCTAAAAATACAAAAAATTAGCCAGGCATGGTGGCAGGCACCTGTAATCCCAGCTACTTGGGAGGCTGAAGCAGGAGAATCGCTTGAACCCGGGAGGTGGAGGTGGCAGTGAGCTGAGGTTACACCATTGCACTCCAGCCTGGGCAAAAAGAGCAAAACTCCGTCAAAAAAAAAAAAAAAGCTATTCCATGTCTTAAAGGTGATTTTACATACTCCTACTCTAATCTAAGATGGCTCACACCTGTAATCCCAACAATTTTGGGAGGCCAAGGCAGGCAGATCACCTGAGGTCAGTAGTTGGAGACCAGCCCGGCCACCACGGTGAAACCCCGTCTCTACTAAAAACACAAAAATCAGCCTGGCGTGGTGGTGGGCACCGGTAATCCCAGCTACTAGGGAGGCTGAGGCACGAGAATCGCTTGAACCCAGGAGGCAAAAGTTTCAGTGAACAGAGATTGCGTCACTGCACTCCAGCCTGGGCCACAGAGCAGACTCCATCTCAAAAAAAAAAAAAGGTTTCATACAATTTTTCCTACTGTTCCCAATCCCTTATTAGTATAAGATTAAGTGAGATATTGCATGTAGAAGTTAAAAATCTGAACATCTAAATAGATGTAAAGAGCACGTTTTTGTCTCTGAATTTTTTTTTCTCTGAAACTAGGAAACATAACTTATGCCAAGAAGAAAATTTTGGTCTGATATTTTAAGGTATTAAATATTTTTTTTTTTTTTTTTTTTTTTTTTTTTTTTTTTTTTTGAGGCGGAGTCTTGCTCTGTCGCCCGGACTGGAGTGCAGTGGCCGGATCTCAGCTCACTGCAAGCTCCGCCTCCCGGGTTTACGCCATTCTCCTGCCTCAGCCTCCGGAGTAGCTGGGACTACAGGCGCCCGCCACCTCGCCCGGCTGGTGTTTTTTTGTATTTTTAGTAGAGACGGGGTTTCACCGTGTTAGCCAGGATGGCCTCGATCTCCTGACCTCGTGATCCGCCTGTCTCGGCCTCCCAAAGTGCTGGGATTACAGGCTTGAGCCACCGCGCCCGGCCGATATTAAATATATAAAATATGTGTAATTAAATAATTTTTCTCTGTAAGGGCCAAGTAAAAAGTAAATAAATAATAAAATAAATCATTAGTACTTATATTTTGCCTAGTAAATATTCAGACCGCTTACTTTTAAAATTATTATGAATTCTAAATCTTGTTTTTCCTTCTTTCTTTTTTGTTTTTTTGAGATGAAGTCTCGCTCTGTCGCTAGGCTGGAGTGCAGTAGCACAATCTCGGCTTACTGCAATGCAACCTCCACCTTCCAGCTTCAAGCGATTCCCCTGCCTCAGATTCCCAAGTAGCTGGAATTACAGGTGCGAGCCACCATGCCCGCCTAATTTTTGTGTTTTTAGTAGAGACAGGATTTTACCATGTGGGCCAGGCTGGTCTTGAACTCCTGACCTGAAGGAATCTGCCCGCCTTGGCCTCCCAAAGTGCTGGGATTACAGCCATGAGCCACGGCACCCAGCTGAATTCTAAATCTTATATATTAATATGTGCTGTGTAAAAGTTGCCAATACCGGCAGGAAATCACTTTTGTCAGACCCAGACAAAATAGAGCCAGGAAAGTCTAAAGGAGAGGAGGCTCATGCTACGTGTCTGAAATAAATACTGTTTCTAAGGACTTTCTGAAAACTCCCAGCTGGAAACTGACTTCAGTCATCTCCTGCTTTTATAATGTTTATGACTTGATATTCCTTAGGACTGCAGTAATTCCGATGAGATGTTCTTGGAAGAGCACTTGACCAGTCATGGCATTTCTACCAGTGAACTGGCAACAACTCTGGCTTTGAATCTTTAGAACCAATAAACTCTGTTTCTAAGCAGTTTATGTCAATCTCACCCTTTTTGCTACTAAATACTTCCCTCTACCCTCTCCTCACAGAATGAACTGGTAGTTTACCATTTCATGCAATCTGGACTATAAATCTTTATTTCTTATTCTTGAATAAATCAACATATTTAGAGATAATTTTCTTTTGTGCCTTTTTTTAGGTTGACAATAGCTATGAAGAAGACTAAAGTGGCCGTATATTTTTTTAAAAATTAAACAGTCTAATAAATATAAAAAATTATTTTATTTGGTTTAGATACAAGCATTTTTAGTTTTCAGGAAATAGTCCAAATGTATGTACAGAATTAAGTTTATTATTGCAGTTGCTTTTGTTATATTTTCTGCATGGGTTTAAATAGTACATCAGAAATTTAGTTTCAGCAAAATAATGTGAGGTGAAGATAATTAAATTCACCCTATAATAGTTTTATAACTGAATTAAGATGGCATCATTGACAACTCTATTGGACCAAGGTGCTCATTAATTACTATCACTTCTTTCTCTCTTGCTTTTACCTAAATGTTCATTTGTTTTTTACTTTGCCTTGCTATTTCCCTAATTTCATTCATATTTATGAAGTCAGGAAGCCTCAGCAATACCCATATATACTTTATGGTTGCATATTTCCAATGGTGTGTGTTTTCCTATTATTTGAGCATACAAAATATATATTAGTAGCATAGTCATCATCTCTATTTTTCTTTTGTTTTAGTATGCAGTATTGATAACATGGGTCTTTGGTGTTCAGGTTGTACTTTCAGCATTCATCTTCACAAAGAAAGAGGAGGTATGGAAAGTAAATCCTTATCAATACATCCTGTTATTTGAAGTTTAAAGGAAATTGGATACCTTAGAGTATTGAGACTATTGGTCATATATTAAAAGCCAAAGGTAAATTTATTTAGGGGAAAATAATATTCAATGAAAGTACTAGAGTATAGGAAGGGGCCAGGAGTCAGATAGAAAAGGGTAGACAGGGGAACTTGCCTTTAACTCCATTTACATATGATTAGAAAGTAGCTTTAAATATCAAACAGTATTGAGGAAGAGGAGGTGGTACTGAGATTTACAAGTTCAAATTTTTACCATCTCCTCCTACCAACTCTGGCTACCACTACTGACCCAATCACGGTATTATATTTTTGCAAAGAAACAAATTTAGACTCTAACTAATTTGAAATTTAGCAATTTCACTTAAGCAAGACATACTGAATAATTCCTGTATTTTCCACATGTAGAGTGATGAGTGATTAAATTAATTAGAGCAAGATTTAGGTTTATCAAATTTAGTTCAAAACAGCATACAATAAGCCTGGAAAAACTTTTGGTCAGCAAAACTTACCTGTTACAACCTACAGTTACTTTTCATCCTTTAAGACATTTCAATATTTCAGTTCAGTCAAGGTCTATCTTGTATCATGGGAGATTAATTGTCCTATAGTAAGATGAATATGTACTTGAAGTCATACAGATATGAATATGATTAGGGATCAACAACCTGCTTTACAGCTCTGAGCCTAGGTCCTTATCTGTAAAATATAATTAATACCTACCTACCTTACAGAGTTGTCATTAACTGACAATGTGTCAAGTTTCAGTTGTAGAGTAGCTACTCAAGAGTTCTCTTCCCTCACCTTACTTAATCTTGAAGGATCTCTTGATTAATTTATATAGTTCCTAGATTTTCTTTATATCTATCTATACTCCTCTGTAATGGCCAAAGTTCAAAAAAATATCTTTCCTGTATGACACCATTGCCCTCCAACTTCATTCTTTACTGGACAGCTCATCATCCAGTGCCTACTGTTAATGGCCTGGCATTTAGACCTAAAATTACTTTTCTCCACATCTAAAATGTGTGTGTGTGTGTTGGGGGGGGGGAGTTTTAAAGGTATGTTGGCTGCAGCAGTTAAGTTTTGGAAAGCTGTTTTGCTGGCAAAACACCAAATCCCAATCTATCATCCTCAGATTTTTCAACCTTATGATAGAACATAAATATGACACATAAGAGCTATCAACATGTAAATATAGTTTATCAGTCACCCATATTTGCTTCAATGTTATGCACAGACTCCTGTATCTCTCTATATATTAGAAATAAGAACTGATTAATAACTACCATGTGCCAGAGACTGTGATAAACACTATAGCCATTGTATTATTAATCCTCATAGCAACCCCTAGAGACGCACCGTAAGTCCTACTTTATAGAAGAGAAGACTGAGGCTTTGAGATTAGAAATGCTTGTTAAAGTATTTCATGGCCAAATGACAAAGCCTAGACTCAAATACTCATTAGCTGACCCCAGAGCTAACAACTTTGTTTACATCAATTTGTGTTCTGCATTCAAACTGGATTAAGTTCTTAAGAGCCTCTAAATCTTTTATGTCATTTACAGTACCTAACTTAGTGTGGAAGATACACTAGGCCTTTAATAGATGCTTACCAAATTGAGTAAGCATAAAGGAATTTTACTTATACATTAGTCACATAGGTCACATATGAAAGTACTTATGTATGAAGTTGTCATTTATATGCACTCTGGATCTCCCAAATAATGTTTTAGAAACAAAACGAAGCCATAAGTTTCACCCCCCACACACTGCCAACAGCACTATATATTTTTTTTATTCTAAATAAAAATGAACAGAGTATAAAATAGATTTAAATTCTCCTTTTCATTTTTCTAGTCTTCTTAAATGTATTAAAATACAGATATATAAGTAACTAAGTAAGATTTTAGTTTACATGCCTTTTATAATTATTGTGATATTCCTACCAGTTACTTAGTTTTTACTGTCAAAGACAGCATAATTCAGTAAAAATCATTAGACTAGTACTCAAATGATCATATTTAAAGTCTCAGCTCCTTGTAAACAAAAGTAAATAATTAAATTCCCTGAGTGTCTGTATTCTCATTCATAAAATGGTAATAATATCTTTTCTTCCTACGTTTTGGTATTATTGAGGACCAAATTAGTAATTTGTTATAAAAAATTATATAAATTTGTAAATGCTTAAGTTACTACAATAATCATTCTACCTTTGCATTACCTTGATTTTGAAATTGCAAAGTTTTGTTTATCCCCATCCAAATCTGATCATTTTTGTGTTAGTATTGTAGGAGAGAAAAAGTTATACTTCATCCATCACAAGGTTCTTGGCTGAGATCCCTATAACAAAAGACAAACTAATAAACGAAAAGCATAGCAAATTTACTTAACCAAAAAATAAAGACTCAGAGATCCAAGGAAATCTATTTTTGTGGATAGTCATGTGAAAGTGTTATTGGAGCACAAAAGCATGTAATCTAATGGTAATAAACTGGGAGAAATTTAGCAAGGCCTGTCTGTTCAGATGCTTCTTGGCTTCTGCATATAGGATAGAACCACTCTGGAATGAGGATCTTATGCTATACCTTCAGGGAAAATGGGTCGGATAATTCCTTTTTTTTTTTGAGATGGAGTCTCGCTCTGTCACCCAGTCTGGAGTGCAGTGGTGCATCTCAGCTCACTGCAACCTCGGCCTCCCAGGTTCAAGCGATTCTCCTGCCTCAGTCTCCCAAGTAGCTGGGACTACAGGCATGCAGCACCACGCCCAACTAGTTTTTGTATTTTTAGTAGAGACGGCGTTTCACCATGTTTGCAAGGATTGTCTCGATCTCTTGACCTCATGATCCGCCTGCCTCGGCCTCCCAAAGTGCTGGGATTACAGGCGTGAGCCACCACACCCAGCCAGTGAGAATTCTTTTATGACCTGCCTCATGGAAGAAAGGCTGGAGAAGGTCAGAAAGTGACCTTCCTGCTTCTGCAGTTTTCTCAATTTCCTTGAGCTTAAAATACTCAGCATACAAAGGTGCTATATTTTGGAGTGTTGTATTCTGAGGCCTGATAGTATTACAAAAGGATAATATTTAAAACTTAAAAATCATAATTTTTGTGGAAATATGCAGTAGATTTCAGAAGTCAATTGTTTTATTTGACATCTTAATTAATGAGGGAATCAGTATGATATAAAAATTAATTCAAAGGAGACTCCAAAGAGGACATTTACATAGGCCATCACTTAATAGATGCAAAACAGGTTTGGAGAGAGAAGGAATTAAATATACCTTCACCGAGAAAAATATACATTTGTCTGACCAAGTATAATTTGCATAAACACAGTTTTCTACAACTTCTGAACTTGTAAAATAAATTATTAATCATGAAAAGTACAGTACAGACCCCCACAGAATCAAGGAATGTTGAAGTTTGCCAGAAAAAGCCTAGTGTCCATTGAAAAGACACTCAACAAACTTTTGGCTTATTTAAAAGACTTTTACAGTGTTTTTCCTGAGAGTATGAGAAGAAATTTCCCTTAGATATGCATGAGAATAGCACATTACTTCTTCCTTAATTGTAAAATGAGCCTATAGATATTCTTCCTATAGATTATGAATTGAAAAGCCATATGCTTTGATACCCACGGAAATTGTTAAAAAGTTGTTTTAAAAAGAAATAAACAGAAAACAGAAAAGTAATATTGAATATTCTCTTCATGATGGTACTCTTGAGGAACCGTCAATTTCTATGAAATTTTTATGGATACATTTCTACAAAATTTTCATTTTTAATACAATTTTCTACAGGTTCAGCAACTATGGCATGACAAAATTGATTTTTGTGATTTCTGAGTATGGATCTAAAGATAAGCCTGAAGATATAACCAAGTGGAGTATTCTGAATGCTTTACAGAAAACAGTAAGATGAAATTAACTTAAAAATTAGATGTCAGTGTTGTTCACTGTGGGACAGAAGAGAGAATAGGTCAGGGCAGGGGATGGGGCAGAAGAATGAGAGTTTGTTGTATTTCTTTCAAACAAACTGGGCAAAAAGGGCATTCTCCCCATTTACAAATCTTGAGTTATATCTACCTTTTGTAACTCCTGTGTTAATTGATGTGCATTTTAACTTGGTTTCGCCTGGAAAAGTGCTGCTGGTCTTTTGCCAAGTGGGGTAGTCTATCCTGCTGCACCTGATGGGAGACAAGTCTAAGCAGTAGTCTCTGCTGGCAGCATGGTGGTTACCATTTGAGTCTGAATACCAGGATGGCTGTGAAGTAGCTTTGTAGTTCTGGGCAAGTAACCTTCTTAAACTCATAGTTCCACATTCGTAAAATGAGCATACTAACCCCTACCTCTGGTTGGCAGGAATAAATGCAGTAATATATACGATACATAGAAAGGCTTGGATCTGTGGCATAAATGCAACTAATACTTTTTAGCTAATTTTTTAAGATTATTATTTCACAGTGCAGGTTTTTTCTGGACAGGTGCAGTGGAAGAGTAAGAGAAGGGTATTGTCGACCAAATGGTTTACAGAAATAGATCAGCACCTAGAATATAATAAGTGCCCAATTAAAAAAATAGCAAACATTTACATAGTCCCAGACTTGTTTGTAAGTGCTTTGCATATATTAGCTAATTCAATCCTCCCCACCCTATAAAATAGGAACTGTTATCCTCATTTTATAGATGAAAAACTGAGAAATTAAGCAATTTAATGAGGATTGCACATCTAATAAGTGGCAGAACCAAGATTCAAACCCACACAATCTGACACTAGATTCTGTACTCTTTACTGATATATTATATGCCTCACATAAAAAATAGTTATTTTTAGTACATATGATAATGGAAATAAATTTTAAGATAATCGAAATGTAATTACAAATACTTTTACTCATCGTCGTCTTCTCTTATGTATATGATCCGTACATGTGTTGTATTTTCAGACTGCATTACAACTTACAGTAGAGGAGTGAACCTTTCTATGGTCAGAAAATGATGAGGAAACAATTCTGTATATCATATCACTACTATTAGTGAAATTCCAGCTGTCAGTTCCTAGCCATTAATATAACTGAGATAATATACGTAGATTTGTTTGTTTAAGCTAACTTTCAGTAACCTAATTCTCAATCACTATTTTAGTTATCAGCATTTACTAGAATTGTGCAAAGATTGTTGGTATATATTGTAAACATAGGCAGTACTAATGTTATCATTTTCCATAAAAGTTTAGAAAACAATTACTTCACCTTTCTCTTATTTCCTAAGTGACAAATATGTAAACTGATTCTTTCATATCCTCCTAACTCTGCTTGATAGGATTCCAGAATCAGCACTGCGAATGAGACATTTCTTAAAAGTTGGATCATATTATGACTATTTTTACTATCCTCTTTTGGTTCTTTATGGTAATTTTCACACAATACAAAATTGAAAGTTAACATCTCACATTAATCCTAGAAAAGTAGATATTACCCTGAATCTCTTTTTAGGTATACCAAACATATGCTTTAAATACAAAGAGAACTGCTATAGTTAGGAGAAGGATATGGTTCAGGTGACTGTTTTATATTATGGCCCTAAGCATCATTTATATGTAAGCATATCAAGTATATCTTCTATCCTGGATAAAATTCAGATGTAATAATTCTATCCAATCAGAAGTCACTAATGTGAGCAGAAATCTTTAGCTATGGTTAACAACAATAATAGCGGAAACAAAGTAATGAATTAAATAAACACAAATATACTTATTTATTTAATTCATTACATATTCATGGGGAAAAATTAATGAGTTATCTTCATCACAAAAACTACTTCAATATTAATCTCATATAATTAACTGCATTTTGAACATTTTATGGTAAAATTCATACAAGCTTTTTCCTAGTTACAGTGTTGTGGCCAACATAATTACACAGACTGGATAAAGAATAAGAACAAAGAAAATTCAAGACAGGTGCCATGTTCTTGCACAAAGTCTGCTTTAAGAAAATGGTTTTGTGATGAGCCATTGAATGCAACTTACCTTGAGGTAAAGATAAATCTAGTCTTCTCCAAGTATGTATAGTATTTTGTTTGTTTATTTTGCAAGTCAATTTAGAATTCTGAACAAATTTTGATATAAAAGTAATGTTGTTGATGGTGGCTACATTCCTAATCTACTTCCCTAAGTTGAACATGTAGTTAGGTAAATTGTAGTGTTATTTCCAGTGTATAATACATAAAGTAAATAAACTTCCTGGAAGTATACGATTTATGTATTCTTGGAACTTGGGATATCATCAGTCTTTCTCCCCAGCCTTCCTTGAGAAGTCCTGCAGAAAGAGGAGGCACTTTTGTCAAAGCCTTGGTGCATAAGATTGGAAAGGGAGCTATAACACCAGGAGTGAAAGGATAGGCAAAAACTAAAGGGAGTGGACCCCAGCAATGACGGGTTCAAGTAAGTGTGGCAGAAGCAAGAGTAAAGGGTTCTCTGGAGCAACTGTGATTTGCAGGTGTGGGACATTGATAATTAGATGTTTCTATCCCAAGAACTGCTAATACTTTGTAAAGTTTACATATTAAGCTTATTCTAATCTTAAGATATATTGTTTCAATTGCATAATTAATTCATAAATAAACGGAACATTACATTTTTTTAAAAAAGCATCTACTCTTTGGGAAATAACCATCTTAGATGGTGGTATATATAGTAGTTGCCCCATCTGCAGTTTCACATCCTGAGAGTTCAACCATTGAAAATATTAAGTGGAAAATTCCAGAAATAAACAATCATAAGTTTTAAATTGCACACTGTTCTGGGTAGTATGATGAAATCTTGTGTCTTCCTGCCCTGTCCCTCCTGGGACATGAGTCATCTCTTTGTCCAGTGTATTCACACTGCGGATGCTACCCATCCTTAGTCACTTAGAGTCATCTTCATTATCAGAACGACGGTTGAGGTATCACAGTGCCCGTGTTCAAGAACCCTTAATTTACTTAATGATGACCCCAAAGTGTAAGAATAGTAATGCTGGCATATTATTATAATTGTTCTATTTTATTATTAGTTATTGTTAATCTCTTGTGCCTAATTTATAAATTAAACTCTATTATATATATGTTTCTATAGAAAAAAATGTAATATATTTAGGGTTTGATACTGTCTGCAGTTTCAGGCCTCCACTGGGGGAATTTCTGGTGGGTAAATTACTGTATTCTGATGAATTACAATAGTCTGCAGAAGAGAAAATCTCTTTCCAAAATGCAATAAAATTCTGATTTTAATTACGTGATAACATCTTAGCACCTTTAAAATTAGCAACTGAGATGTCCTGCTGCCATACAAAGCTTTCTGGACTAAAAAGTCCGGTCTCCAGTTAGATACTGACTTACTATTTAGACTTTACTAGTAAATTACTAATCTCTGTTTACCTTTTATTTTTGTAAAGATTTACGTATAAGATCATTTGCATCTCCATGTCAATGTGAATAACTTCTTTTCCTTAGGGTTGTGAAAATAAAATCAGTACATGGTATAATGTTAATGTGTTAACCTTAATTGGAATTAACTTTGGACTTTTAACTTCAGAGGTAAGCTTTTGTACATATGTTAAAAAATGAAAAATATTAAGTATAAACTATACAGAATAAACTGCAGAGCAATGAGGTGGAGACCTAATCAGATAAGTTCATATAATAGGGCCAGGACTTTGAGGCTCTTTACATCCAAGAGTTGTATAGGTGATCCCTTAATCAGCCAGGTGGAGGAGCCTATTAATAAATGGTCATCCTGGAGGTAGTGATTTTATTACTTTGAGATATCTAGTATCTATTTATATTTTTATCTTTCTTTATATATATACACACACACACACACACACATACACATATAGATCTATAGATGTATAGATATCTTTACATGTATATATATGTTCATATATTGACAATAAGAGCATCATGTTGGGCAGTCTGCAAGTTGGCAGACTTCTGAAATCTAGGCAGATGTTTGACTTTAGTAAGATCCACTATTCACTCATATATTCATTAATTCAATGTATTTGGAAGGAGGGGGGCATTTACTGTGTGTCATGTACTGTACTAGATGTCGAATATACAATGAGACACAAAATAGACAAATTCCATGACCTAAAGGGGTCAACTGCAGAATTAGGTTTCAGAAACAAGACACTATTCTGTGGTCTTAGTGAAGACTATTAAGAATAAGTGCAGCCGGCTGGGCGCGGTGGCTCACGCCTGTAATCCCAGCACTTTGGGAGGCGGAGGTGGGTGGATCACGAGGTCAGGAGATTGAGACCATCCTGGCTAACACGGTGAAACCCCTTCTCTACTAAAAATACAAAAAATTGGCCGGGCATGGTGGCGGGTGCCTGTAGTCCCAGCTACTGGAGAGGCTGAGACAGGAGAATGGTGTGAACCCAGGAGGCGGAGCTTTCAGTGAGCTGAAATCCAGCCACTGCGCTCCAGCCTGGGAGACAGCGAGACCCCGTCTCAATAAAAAAAAAAAAAAAAGAAAAAGAAAAAAAGAAAAAGAATAAGTGCAGCCTATGGATTCAAAGAAACTGTAAGAGTAAATAAAATGGAGTGTTATTGTAGGGACTATGCCACTAAAACAAATACATAATGCATTTTTTGAAAGATAGCATAAGGATTCTGCATTTGACTTTGCATTGATCTATGAAACTCCTGATCTAAGTTTTCATCTCTTCAACTGGTAACAGTTTTACTCTCAAAATGGTAGTAAACCAAGACATTCTTTTATTTTAAGACATTCTTTATACACATTAATATCATTGTTTTTAAATGTTTATTCTCTATCGCGTTCATGCTGGAATATTTTAAGAAAAAAATGGAGAGGATAATATCCCCACCGCATTTTATCTTCTACCCTTTACAAACCACCTTTCATTGTCTATAACAAAAAGAAGCAGTTTTGTACATTTAATGACATAGTTAGAAAGGTATCGAACAACAACAACAAGAAAATCATCAGCAGTTTGTCAAGGCATCTAGCTCAGTGATAGCTAATGTAATTAAAACCTAAAGGTTTTCCCTTATTCTCCTCTATACATGAACTTGGTAACAGGTGGGTTATTCTTGAAGACTCGTTTTGCAGACTTCCTATTCACAACTGTATGTACCTTATTCTGAAATGTTCTCACCGGTTTTGATCCCTTTTCCCTTTACAATATGCATTTTGGTGACTATATAGTGTTAACTTTATAAATTACTCTTATCATTGATTAAATTTTGATCTCTTCTTGTTCCCTTTTCTTCCAGGTTTTCCAAGTCTCATTAACAGTTTGTTTCTTCAGACACATCAAGAATATAATCCATGCAGAAATGTGACCTTTGGATTTCAATTTGTTCAGAAGAAACAACCAGTTAATTCTTAAAATAATCACATTATATTATTTTATTCCAAAAATGTTTTGAATTTTATTAAATAACAGATCTATTCAAATTATTGATCATATAATACCAAATTACTGATTATAATAAAACAGTCATGAAATTATATTAATTTTGTTTTTCAAAATATTAAATTCTACAGTTCAGAAGTTCACCTGAATTTAAAGGATATAATCGTACATACCAAATTCAAAAGTATAGCCATATGTTTTGAGTTTCTTTTGTGGAGAAAATACCTATATGATGTTCAGAAAATACTAATTAAGTAAGCAATCATATCATGTACCTTTTATTTGTAGATCTTAAGAAAACAATACTGATTTTATAGGACATTTAAAAGAAAAATCTTTTATGACACTAACATCTGTACTAAATCTTCATGACACTGACATCTGTACTAAATCATTTATCTGTCTTTCCTGATAATGTTTGCAAGTGGATAATAAACCTAAAATTAGAGGCTTGGTTATACTTTTATGGCAATAACACAATATTAAAATAACAGTGCAGTTTTAACTGTAGTAAAAATAATCCATTCTAAATACTGAAATCCCATAGTCTTTACTAGCTCATTTTTCTTCTCTTTTTCCTGAAATGTTATTCAATGCATGTGTATACAACTCTCTGAAGGATATAAAAATAACCTATCTGTCCTATTTTCCTAGCAATGATCCTGTGAGAAAAATAAATTCTTTGAAAAGTAAAAAGTGCTATACAGATGTGAGATACTATTATTGTTGTCCTTAATAGCAAAAGACTGTCTTGACCTTGAGGACATGAAGAAAAGATAGATTAACTGAAGATCCTGCGTTGCTCCAACTCCTATAGAAAACTCACTCTCATTTACAAATTCAATCGTATCTCTTTTCATCCATCTATTTAGAACAGCGAAGGTTTCAGAGACTTGTGGCGTTTTTAATGTCGGCACAAAAGAAAATACAATAACCATTTTCCTCAATCTAACCTTCTTTAGGTTCAGATATGTCAAGTAGATACACCTTCTATTCTTTGGGAAATATTCTGTTGAGGCTTAAAACTCATCTTCAAAGTTCTGTTTTCTCTAAAATATGTCACAAGAACACACTGATAGCAAAAAGCTCTCTCTTAGGAATTGAAAACCAAACTATTGTTAATCAAATAAATATTATAGATCATTTGATTTTACATCAAAAAGTCTCTATATAATAGATTGCCTATTTATAGTTAATACAGTTAATTCAAAAATTGTATGTACCACTGACTGAATCAATCACCTTTATGATTCTAGGGAATATTGTTTTGAAGGAAGCTGTTTTATAACTTGAATAAAATAACTACTTATTTGGCAAAATAAAATAGAGTAGATCGGAATCATGCTTCTCTTCTTAATCTTGTCTTTTTTTTTTTTAATCTGAGATAGAACATTTGGAAAGGCCTAAAAATTAATCTGGATCAGAAGTGAAACCATGAATTAGAACCTAGGATAACACCTAATTCTGACTTTCCCTTCAAATGGTTATATCACTTACACAAACACATTTAACTTGCTTCAGGCTCCCCATTTTAATTATGCTTCAAAAATCAGGATTATTTTGAGATGGTATTCTATAAGTAGAATATTTTAAAATTCTTTTAGATAAGGATGTATGCATTCAGTCAACAAGCATTTATGGAGAACATACAATATATTCACCAGTGACATTGCTAATTATTGGGATATGAAGATGAAAAGATATACAGGGCTGACTTTAGGGGCATGCAACCTGCATTTAGCAGAGGCCCATGTAAGTAGCTTTGTAAGTAGCTGGCCCTGTCCCTGTTGTTAAACTTGGAGTCCAGTCATGAAGCCAGACATGAAAACAAAGAAAACAAATATATTTTATATATGTAATAAGTTTTATAGACACCAAGAGAGAGAGAATGCCAGTTTGCCTTAGATGTTCAGAGAGCACTTCTGAAAGAAAAGTCATTAATTCAGCAGTTACTCATTGAGCAACTACTATGTGTCCAGCACTGCACCGAGTGGTAGGGAAAAGGCAATGAATCAAATAAAACAAAACAACAATACAAAAAGACATTGCCTTCAGGAAGATTACCTTCAAGTCAGGAAAACTAAACAACAGAATATAAAGTAGATATCATGTCATGGCAGGAAGTGCTATAGAGAAAAGATCAGGAAGTAGAATAAGCAGGAGATGGGGGGTTGTGGGGATTGCAGTTCTAAATAAGGATATAACAACAAAAAAAGCCTCACTGAGAAAATGACTTTTGAGTAAAGTACTGATAGAGACAAGAAAATAAGGGGCAAGTGTGCTGTGAGCATGCTGAGTTCAAAGAAAGGCAAAAAAGCAGTGTGCCTAGTAAAGAGGCTGGGGAGGAATGGAGAAAGGTTCAGAGGGGTAAAAGGTCCTGACGGAATTTGACAGCCACTCTCAGGACTTTCATTTCTACTCAAGTAAGATGTAAAGCAATTGGCAGATTTTTCATAAGTGACATGGTCAGATTTGTATTTTAATAGCAATACAGCTGCCGTGTTAAAAATAAAGGGTGCAAGTGTGGAAGCAGAGAAAACAGACTGGATTTTATTTAATAATCTAGATAGATGATAGTGGATTAGGCTGAAGGGTAGAGATGAAGTTACTGAGAAGTGATCAGATTCTGTATGCATTTCCGTATGGAGTCATCAGAATTTACCCACAGTTTGAATGTGGGAATATGAAAGAGAGGAGTCAAGGATGACCAGAGTAACTGGAAGGATGGAATTACCATTTTCTAAAATGGGAAATAATTTGGAAGAAACAAGGTAATTTTAATACTTAACACCTTAAAAATCCTACCAAAATGATTTCTTAAGTGTCTGCATCCCCCACTAGTCAGCAAAAAACTTAAGGCTAGCTATTTTTTGAGTCATCTTTAAAACTTCAAAGTCCTGCTCAGAACTTAACAATAAATGTTAATAAACTTTAAAAGTGTCCAGGCATTTATCCATTTCTTCTAGGTTTTCTAGTTTATTTGTGTAGAGGTGTTTATAGTACTCTCTGATGGTAGTTTGTATTTCTGTGGGGTCAGTGGTGATATCCCCTTTATCATTTTTTATTGCATCTATT
>NW_012114364.1:8751678-8752002 GCF_000951035.1 Colobus angolensis palliatus | reverse complement strand
AAATCATGCTGCTATAAAGACACATGCACACATATGTTTATTGCGGCACTATTCACAATAGCAAAGGCTTGAAACCAACCCAAATGTCCATCAATGACAGACTGGATTAAGAAAATGTGGTACATATGCACCATGGAATACTATGCAGCCATAAAAAAGGATGAGTTCACGTCCTTTGTGGGGACATGGATGCAGCTGGAAACCATCATTCTCTGCAAACTATCACAAGAACAGAAAAACAAACACCACACTCACTCATAGGTGGGAATTGAACAATGAGAACACTTGGACACAGGAAGGGGAACATCACACACTGGGGCCTGT
>NW_012114364.1:8715081-8747138 GCF_000951035.1 Colobus angolensis palliatus | reverse complement strand
TATGTAACAAACCTGCACGTTGTGCACATGTATCCTAGAACTTAAAGTATAATAAAAAATTAAATAAATAAATAAATAAAAATACTGAGCTCCAAAAAAAAAAAAAAGAGTCCCTGGCAAAAGGAAGACACAAAAAAAATCAATGTTCTCACTACCATGATAAAGGTCTGGAAAATATTTTTAGAAAAAAAAAACAGACAAATTGCTCTACACCACCTGTTTTACTGATGTAAGTTTAACTTCTTTACCTTATTTTACTTCTTTATTCTTTTTTTTGGTGGGGTCACCTATTATATTAGAATGATAGCATATTTTTAGTAGAAATATAAATAATTACTCAACAATAATGGATTTTTTACATTGTATAAATGATAAAAACAGGGAGAGCGAAGCTATTTTTTGACAAATTATAGAGATAAAACTTTCACTAGTAATTAAATATTTGGAACAAAGTAATGAAAATATTTTTACATAGGTGCATTTATAAATTGAAAGTGCTTAACAATTGTTGGGATGTATTAAACCTGTAACTGTATTCAACTATTGTAGTAATTCATCCTCCTTAATGTTTGAGAAGATATATGGACTCAAATATGCAAAACTATTGATTTCCTTGATTAATGGTTTCTCTCAGTGGGATATTTTAGTTCAGGGGAAAAATGTAAAAGGTACTAGACAATAGAATATGTCTATAAGTATCTATACAGGTTTTTATTAAAATACAAATACTTGTTTAATATGTGTATAAATGTATGTGAATATATAACACAAACTATCATATGTAGTAGAATTAGAATATATTATATACAAAATTAGAATGTGCTATATTCAAAAGATTGCATTACATACAAAATGTATAGTGTATACAAATCATATATACAAAAGATCATATATAAAATACACACAAAAAGATATACACAAAACACAAAGTATCATATGCAGTAAAATTAGAAATAATATATACAAAAATCAACAGTCTTTTATTGTTAAATTTCTAGGATAGAGACACATTAAAGTGTTGGCAAATCAAAATGTATCACTGATATTCCAATGTAAGTGCTTTAGTATTTATTCATTTATTTTATTTCATCCAGGAGGATGAAATAAAACATTTTTCAGTGTTGAAGTGTGTTAATTCTATAAAAACTGCCCTTGCTTGCCCTTTCACCTTCTGCCATGGGATGATGATGCACCACAAAGGCCCTTGGGATGACAGCAATTTCTTTTCTTTTCCTGTTTTTTTTTTTTTTGGATGGAGTTTCGCTCTTGTTGCCCAGATTGGAGTGCAATGGCGCGATCTCAGCTCACTGCAACCTCCACCTCCCAGGTTCAGTAGTAAATGTGTTATTACTATTAAAATGTTGGCAAATCAAAATTTATCACTTTATCACTGATATTCCAATGTAAGTGGTTTACTATTTATTCATTTATTTTATTTCATCCAGGAGGATGAAATATAATTTTTTCCATGTTGAAATGTGTTATTACTATTAAAACTCCAGGAACAAAATGTATTAGGAAATTTTTAAATAACATTGTCAGATGTGAGTAAGCACTTTCTGTATTCTACTAAGTATATTGTTATATATTGCACCCAAATTCTATTAAGTAAAAATGTGGCTAGCATGTCATGGATCAATTTAAACCTACTGAGGCTTATAAGAATTTCTTCTGTGTTAAAAAATAAAAAGTGTTTTAAAAGTGTTAGAGTAATTCTACAATACAATTTGGCAAACATTATTAACAACCTCAAATGAACTAAAAACAAAACTGTAATAGGATTGGGAAGATTATTTTTTAAGTCTGTAATACATAAAGATACAAAAATTTAGTGGTTTTTTTTGTTTTTTTTTTTTTTGAGACGGAGTCTCGCTCTGTCGCCCGGGCTGGAGTGCAGTGGCCGGATCTCAGCTCACTGCAAGCTCCGCCTCCCAGGTTTACGCCATTCTCCTGCCTCAGCCTCCCGAGTAGCTGGGACTACAGGCACCCGCCACACGCCTGGGTAGTTTTTTGTATTTTTTAGTAGAGACGGAGCTTCACCGGATTAGCCAGGATGGTCTCGATCTCCTGACCTCGTGATCCGGCCGTCTCGGCCTCGCAAAGTGCTGGGATTACAGGCTTGAGCCACCACGCCCAGCTAGTGTTTACTTTTGAGTCCATTGATAGTTGACTTTTAGGCATAAAGCATTTTCTTCAAATCTAATCTGCCTTTCCTTCAAATCTAATCTAATCTAATCTAAATCTAAATTGTATATCTAATCTAAATCTAATCTAAATTAGATATCTGCAACTATGCATTTAATTAGTAATTCTTACTAAACATAAAAGATTACCCTGTAGATCATCATACCAATTAATTATGCATTTATAGGGTCATATATTTATCCATTTTAATTAAAAACATTACCAAAGTGTTTTTTTTTATCTCACCAATTTCATTCTTGAGTTTTAGTATATTTCAAAGTCAACCAATTCTTTTTCCATAATATCTCTGATTTCTCTTCAACCAATAGACCATGTACCAGATATAGATTTGCATTCAGAAAACGTAGGTGTTTCAGAAACATCACTTATCTTTATTTTTTCTGAACTAAACCTGTGAGCTCCAATACTACAATCATTGCTGGGTGGAAATTTTCCTTCCCTAGTCTCCTAAGGGAGAGTTGTATATCGCTCTCTCAAATTTAAAGTTCTACAGATCTCTAGGGCAGGGGCAAAAGCCACCAGTCTTTTTGCTAAAGCACAGCAAGAATGATCTTCTGAGTATCCAAATCTCATTAAGCCCTCTACCAATACACTTTATAAGTTCTTTTTTTCTCCTATTTAAAAAAACATTATTTTACATCCCACACTACACTGATGTGTATAAGTTCTTGAGGTATGAGATAGACTAAGGTCTGCCCATTCCATTTGGACGACCCTATTTGCAAGACTTGCAAGAATCTCTTGCAGTATACTTAAGAATATGAGAGGGGTGCTATGGTATTTGAATGGCCCTCCAAAATTTACGTTGAAATTTAATTGCCACTGTGATGATATTAACAAGTGGGACCAACAAGAAGTGATTAGGATATGAGGGGTCTGCTCATATCCTAAGCCTGGATTAATATTGGGAATTAGTTCATTATTTTGGAAATGGGTTGGGAATTAGTTCATTATTTTGGAAATGGGTTGTTGTAAAAAGCAAATTCAACCCTCTCTTATTGTCTCTACCTTGCGCTTGCTTGCCCTTTCACCTTCTGCCATGGGAGCATGCACCACAAAGGCCCTGGCCAGATGACAGCACTTTTTTTTTTTTTTTTTGAGAAGAGTTTCGCTCTTGTTGCCCAGGCTGGAGTGCAATGGCACAATCTTGGCTCACCACAACCTCTGCCTCCTGGGTTCAAGCGATTCTCCTGCCTCAGCCTCCCAAGTAGCTGGGATTACAGGCATGCACCACTACACCCAGCTAATTTTGTATTTTTAGTAGAGACAGTGTTTCTCCATGTTGATTAGGCTGGTATTGAACTCCTGACCTCAGGTGATCCCCTGCCTTGGCTTCCCAAAGTGCTGGGATTACAGGCGTGAGCCACCGTGCCTGGCCTGACAGCACTTTCATATTGGGCTTCCCAGCCTTCAGAACTGCAAGAAATAATTTTTTTAAAATAAATTATGCACCACAGGTATTCTGTTTTAGCAACACTAAATGGACCAAGACATGGGGTTTTGCAGCTAGTTATTCTCAGTTTTAAGGCCTCAATCACAGTCTAGACTTAGACCAGTTTTGGTTCTTGTGATTTGGTACCTCCATCATATCACAGGCATATGTCAAATAAATTAATATATTTAAGAAAACGTGGATGTCTCTTTCACTTAGAATCTCATACTCACAATAGAAGGCAATATTCTTTACCTGACAAATTATGAACTTCTTTTTCTAGTGACCCTTTGTGCAGAAAAGAGTTAATGCAGCAGGCCTGAGCCGGTCTAGCTTTAGAATGTCCTGCTTGCTAGATTGACCCTTAGCTGACATCTGGGAACTTGGCTGATAAAGAGTTTCCAACACGGATATAAAACTTTTCTTAAGTAAGAGTGGCTCACTGTACCTAAAAAGTTGCTAAAGCAATGTGGTTTATGCTGAATACCTGCTTTCCCTTTGGGATTTTGGAAGGTAGGTATCTGCTAGGCAACAGGTGCCTATGTGAGCCATCTCCAAAGAAAGCCTTGGATTTTGAGTCTTTAATGAGCTTCCTTGGTAGAAAATATTTCATATATGTTCCCACAACCCCCTTGCTAGAGGAAATAGATGTGTAAAGTGTGACTCTATTGGCAGAGGACTCTTACAAACTAGTGCCAGATTTCCTCTGCACTTTGCCCCATTTTTTTTGTTTTGTTCTGGCTAACTTTTTTGGGTAATCCTTACTGTAATAAGTCGTAGTCATGAGCTGAGTTCTGTGAGTTCTTCTACTGGGACTCACAGAACCTAGATTCACACTGCAAACTCTTACCACACTCTCTGAAAAAGGGTAATTCTAGTCTACCAAAAGAGCTGGAGGTCATGTGAAATACAGACATGATGCTTTCAATACACAGAAATGCATTACCTTCACCCAAAACATTTGCTTTGAATCTTTATTCCTTCATTGATGTCATTACTCTCTTGTAACTATTTTCATTTACCACTCCTATTATTAATGTTTTTGACAAAATTCAATAGTTTGACTAAACGTTTTAGATTCAGGGGATACATGTGCAGGTTTGTTACAAAGGTATATTGTGTGATGCTGAGGTCTGAAGCACAATTGAAATGCCTATTACCCAGGTAGTGAGCATAGTAACCAATAGGTAGTTTTTCAAACTTTGCCCCACTCCTTCTCTCTCTCCTCTTGTATTCCCCAGTGTGTATTGTTTCCATGTTTATGTACATGTTTACCCAATGTTTAGCTACCCTTATAAGTATGAACATACAATATTTAGTTTTCTGTTTCTGCATTACTTCATTTAGGATAATGACATATAGCTGTATATATGTTACTGCAAAGGACATAATTTCATTCTTTTCTATGGCTGTGTAGTATTTTATGGTGTATATGTATCAAATTTTTTTATGTGATCCACCGTTGATGGGCACCTGGGTTAATTCTATGTCCTTATTATTATGAATAGCACTGTGATGAACATACAGTTGCATGTGTATAACGATTTATTTTCCTTTGGATATAGACCCAGTAATGGGATTGCTGGATTGAATGGTAGTTCTGAGTTCTTTGAGAGATCTCCAAACTGCTTTATACAGTGGCCGAGCTAGTTTACATTCCCACCAACAGTGGATAAGTCCTCCTTCTCCTTCACAGTCCTGCCAATATCTGTTATTTTTTTGACTTTTTAACAGAAGCCATTCTGACTGATGAGAAATAATCTCTCATGGTGGTTTTGATTTCCTTTCTCTGATGACTAGTGATGTATTTTTTTCATATATTTGTTGGCCACTTGTATGCTTTCTATTGAGAAGTGTCTGTTCATGTCTTTTGACCACTTTGTAATGGGATTAATTGTTTTTTGCTTGTTGAATTGTTTAAGTTCCTTATAAATACTGGATTTTAGACCTTTGTCATATGCATAGTTTGCAAATATTTTCTTTCATTCTGTAGGTTGTCCGTTTACTCCCTTGACAGTTTTTCTTGCTGTGCTGAAGCTCTGTAGTATAATTAGGTCCCACTGTCAATTTTTGTTTCTGTTGCAATTGCTTTTGAGGACTTAGCCATAAATTATATTCCAAAACTGATATTGAGAAGATTTCCTAGGTTTTTGTATTAGTCCATTCTCACATTCCTATGAAGAAATATGCAAGACTGGGTAATTTATATAGAAAAGAGGTTTAATTGACTCATAATTCCCATGTCTAGGAAGGCCTCGGGAAACTTATAATCATGGCAGAAGGCACCTCCTCATGGAGTGGCAGAAGAGAGAATGAGTACGAGCAGAGGAAATGCCAAATGCTTATAAATCTGTCAGAACTCATGAGACTCACTCATTATCATGAGAATAGTATGGGGGAAAATGCTCCCATGATTGAACTACGTCCACCTCATTCTGACATGTGGGGATTACTACAATTTAAGGTGAGATTTAGGTGGAGACACAGAGGCAGATAATATTAGTCCACACCTGGTCCCATCCAAATCTCATGTCCTCACATTTCAAAACTCAATCATGCCCCTTCAACAGTTCACCAAATTCTTAATTCATTCCAGCATTAACCGAAAGGTCCAAGATCAAAGTCTCATCTGAGACAAGGCAAGCTGCATCTGACTATGACCCTGTAAACTCAAAAGCAAGTTAGTTACTTCCTAGATACAATGGGGATATAGGCATAGGGTAAATACACCTGTTCCAAATGGGAGAAATTGCCCAAAACAAAGGGACCCCAGGCCCCATGCAAGTCTGAAATCCAATAGGATAGTCATTAAACCTTAAAGTTCTAAAATAATATCCTCTGACTCCATGTCTCACACCCAGCTCACTCTGATGCAACAGGTGGGCTCCCACATACTTGGAAAGCTCCCACAGCTTTCAGCAGCTCCACCCCTGTGACTTTGCAGGGTATAGCACCCCTACTAGCTGCTTTCATGTGCTGGCATTGAGTGTCTGTGGCTTTTCCAGGTACACAGTGCGAACTGTCAGTGGATCTACCATTCTGGGGTCTGGAGGATGGTGGCCCTCTTCTCACTAGGCTGTGCGCCAGTGAGTACCCTATGTGTGGGCTTCAACCCCACATTTTCCTTCTACACTGCCTTAGCAGAGTTTCTCCATGAGGGTTTCACCCTGGAGCACACCTCTGCCTGGACATTCAGGTATTTCCATATATCCTCTGAAATCTAGGCAGAGTTCCCATACCTCAATTATTGACTTCTGCATACCTGCAGGCCCAATACCACGGCTTGGGGCGTGCACCTTCTGAAGCAATGGCCTGAGTTGTATGTTGGCCCCTTTTAGCCATGGCTGGAGCTGAAGCAGCTGGGATCCAGGGCACCATGTCCTGAGGCTGCACAGAGCAGGGGGACCCTGGGCCAAGCTCACCAAACCATTTTTCCCTCCTAGACTTCCGGGCTCGTGATAGGAGGGGCTGCTATGAAGTTCTCTGGCATGCCCTCCTGACATTTTCCCCATTGTCTTGGTGAATAACATTTGGCTCCTCATTACTTATGCAAATTTCTGCAGCTGGCTTGAATTTCTCTCCAGAAAATGGGCTTTGCTTTTCTGTCTCATCAGCCTGCAAATTTTCCAAACTTTTATACTCTGCTTCCTCTTGAATGCTTTGCTGCTTAGAAATTTCTTCCTCCAGATACCCTAAATGATCTCTCTCAAATTTAAAGTTCTACAGATCTCTAGGGCAGGGGCAAAAGCCACCAGTCTTTTTGCTAAAGCACAGCAAGAATGACCTTTACTTCAGTTCCCAATAAGTTCCTCATGTTCATCTGAGACCACCTTAGCCTGGAGGTCTAATCAGGCTATATCTATATCTATATCATTGTCTATATCACTATCAGCATTTTAGTCAAAGCCATTCAACAAGTCTCTAGGAAGTTCCAAACTTTCCCACACCTTTCTGTCTTCTGAGACCTCCAAGTCTCTGGGAACTTCCAAACTTTCTCACATTTTTCTGTCATCTTCTCAGTCCTCTATTTCAACCACTGCCTGTTACCCAGTTCCAAAGTCACTTCCACATTTTCACGTATCTTTACAGCAGTGCCCCACCACCTCAATACCAATTTACTCTATTAGTCTGTTCTCATGCTGCTGTGAAGAACTACCCAAGACTAGGTCATTTATAAAGAAAAAAGGTTTAATTGACTCACAGTTCCACATGGCTGGGGAAGCCTCAGGAAAATTACCATCGTAGCAGAAGGCGCCTCTTCTCAAAGCAGCAGGAGAGAGCATGAGAATGAGCAGGGGAAATGCCAGATGCGTATAAAACCATTAGATCTCGTGAGACCCACTCATTATCATGAGAACAGCATGGGGGAACCACCCCTATTGATTCAATTACCTCTACCAGGTCCTGCCCTTGGCAGGTGGGGATTATTACAATTCAAGGTGAGATTTTGGTGGGGATACAGAGCCAAACTATATCCATTTTCTTATAGGATTTTAATAGTTGGAGGCCTTACATTTAAATCCTTAATTCATCTTGAGTTAATTTGTGTATATCATGATAGGTAGGGGTCTAGTTTCATTTTTCTCTGTACATGGACAGCCAGCTATCCCAGCACCATGTATTAAATAGAGTGCCTTTTTCCATTGATTATTTTTGTTAACTTTGTCAAAAATTAGATGGTTGTAGGTGGCAAGTTTTTTTCATGGGTTCTCTGTCAGGCCTCTGAGCCCAAGCCAAGCCATCGCATCCCCTGTGACTCGCATGTATATGCCCAGATGGCCTGAAGTAACTGAAGAATCACAAAAGAAGTGAAAAGGCCTGGCCCCGCCTTAACTGATGACATTGCACCACAAAAGAAGTGAAAATGGCCGGTCCTTGCCTTAAGCGATGACACTACCTTGTGAAATTCCTTTTCCTGGCTCATCCTGGCTCAAAAAGCTCCCCCACTGAGCACCTTGTAACCCCCACTCCTGCCCGCCAGAGAACAACCTCCCTTTGACTGTAATTTTCCTTTACCTACCCAAATCTTTTTAAACGGCCCCACACTTATCTCCCTTCGCTGACTCTCTTTTCGGTCTCAGCCCGCCTGCACCCAGGTGATTAAAAGGCTTTATTGCTCACACAAAGTCTGTTTGGTGGTCTCTTCACATGGACGTGCATGACATTCTCTATCCTGTTCCATTGGTCAATATGTCTGTTTTTGTACCAATACCATGTTGTTTGGGCAACTGTAGCAGTATATTATTGATTTGTTTTTCTAAGACCAGCCGAGCGGGCACAAAAGAACCAGCGGGTAGGCAAGTGTAGGAGCAAAACTGCAAGTTTATTTTGGTCACCTAGCTTCAGGGAAAGAAGGTAGGTAGGGAGAAGTCTGTCGGCCTCCGGCAAAGGAGGCCAGCAGAGTCCCCCGGTGGGGCTCTCCGACGGAGTTCCCACAGTCCTCACATCGCAACGGGAGTGGGGCTGTGAGAAGGCCGCGTGGCTCACTGGCGGAGAGCGGCTTTTCTAGGAGTGGGAGGGTAATAGGCGGGGCACGGGCATGGGGGGGGGGGGGGCGTTCCGCAGGTGCGACCAGGTAAATCTTGGTCTCTTTGGATTGACGTCACCTGGCGCATGCCTGGTTGATCTGCACTTTCCTAGGCGCCGGCTGCATTTTCGCGCGTGCGGGAAGAGCTGGTGGTGAAGAAGAACCCGGAAGCGCACCATCTTGCCTCCGTTCGTCCAAACAATTATAGTTTGGAGTCAGGTAATGTGATGCCTCCAGCTTTGTTCTTTCTGCTTAGGATTGTTTTGGTGACTCAGGCTCTTTTTGAGTTCTATATGAGTTTTAGAATAGTTTTTTTTTATAATTCTGTTAAAAAAATTGCTGTTGGTAGTTCAGTAGGAATAGCATTGAATCTGTAAATTGCTCTGGGCAATATGGCCATTTTAATAATATTGATTCTTCCAATTCATGAGCATGAAATATTTTTCTATGTATTTGTATCATCTCTGATTTATTTTTGCAGTTTTTTAATAGTTCTCTTTTTATGGAACTTTTAATTCCTTGGTTAATGTATTTCTAGGTATTTTAATATTTTTGTGCTATTGCAAATTACATAAATTTTTTATTTGGCTCTCAACTTGAACATTATTGGTGTATGAAAATGCTACTGAGGGTCAGGCACTGTTGTGCCCTGAGTTCCGAGACCTCCCTCAAAGACAACCACCAGAAACCGAAGTCAAAGCCAAGCGGCCGGGATCACTTTATTGCAGGTTCGAACCCGGACCTCTCTCCGTACAGGCGTAGTCAGGAGGGCAAGAGAGAGGTCCCGAGCACAGCTCAAGCCTACTTTTTATAGTAAGGCACAAACAGGTTACAGAAGATTAGGGCATTTTTGCAGTTACAAGATTGGGATTGGTTGACATTTTGAAGTTTGAATATTCGGCAGTTTCTGATTGGCTCCTGCCCTTTTTTAAACCACAAACGTCTAGGGGTTTTTTTTTTTAGATAAACTGCTTGCTTAACCATGGGTGGGAGGGGGGTGGTTTCGATTGAGCAAGCAAGGGGTACGTGACTGGGGGCTGCAAGCACCGGTAATCAGAACAGAACAGAACAGGACAGGGACTTTCACAACGCTTGTCCATACAACGTCTGGAATCTATAGATAACATAACCGGTTAGGTCAGGGGTCGATCTTTAACCAGGCCCAGGGCGCCGCCCAGGCTGTCTGCCTGTGGATTTCATTTCTGCCTTTTAGTCTTTCAGCACAGTGGCTCACCCCTGTAATCTCAGCACTTTAGGAGGCCGAGGTGGGTAAATCACCTGAGGTTAGGAGTTTGAAACCAGCCTGGCAAACATGGTGAAACTCTGTCTCTACTGAAAATACAAAAAAGTTAGCCAGACGTAGTGGTGCATGCCTGTAGTCCCAGCTACTTGGGAAGCTGAAGCAGGAGACTCACTTGAACCCAGGAGGCAGAGGTTGCAGTGAGCTGAGTTCATGCCACTGGACTCCACCCTGGTAGACAAAGTGAGACACCATCAAAAAAAAAAAAAAAAAAAAGAAAGAAAGAAAAAAAAAAAAAAAAAAAAAATGCCACTGAGAAGCCAGGCATGGTGACTCCTGCCTGTAAGCACTTTGGGAGGCCAAGTCAGGTGCATAACTTGAGCTTAGGAGTATAAGACCAGCCTGGGCAACATTGTGAAACCCCATCTGTATTGGTTCATTTTCATGCTGCTGATAAAGACATACCTGAAACTGGGAACAAAAAGAGGTTTAATTGGACTTTCAGTTCCACTTGGCTGGGGAGGCCTCAGAATCACAGCGGGGGGTGAAAGGCACTTCTTACATGGCCATGGCAAGAGAAAAACTGAGGAAGAAGCAAAAGTGGAAACCCCGGATAAACCCATCATATCTCATGAGACTTATTCACTATCACGAAAAGAACATGAGAAAGACTATCCCCCATGATTCAATTACCTCCCACTAGGCCTCTCCTACAACATGTAGGAATTCTGGGAGATACAATTCAAGTTGAGATTTGGGTGAGGACACAGCCAAACCATATCACCATTGAAAGAAAGAAAGAGGGAGGGGGAGAGAGAGAGAGAGAGAGAAAGAAAGAAAGAAAGAGAAAAGAAAGAGAGTGATTTTGTATCCTGAAACATTATTGAAATTCTTTATCAGTCCCAGAAACCTATGTATGAGTGGAATCTTTAGGGTGTTCTAGGTATAGAATCACATCATCAGTGAAGAGAAAGAGTTTGACTTATTTATTTATTTATTATTTTTTAGATGAAGTCTCACTCTGTCACCAGGCAGGAGTGCAGTGGCGTGATCTCGGCTCACTGCAATACAATCTCCGCCTCCCAGGTTCAAGTGATTTTCCTGCCTCAGCCTCCCGAGTAGCTGGGATTACAGGATGTGCCACTGCACCCAGCCAGTTTGACTTCTTATACTATTTGGATGCCTTTTATTTTTTTCTGTTTCCTGATTGCTCTGGCTAGGAATTTCCATACTATGTTAAATGGGAATGGTGCGAGTGGTATCCTTTTCTTGTCCCAGTTCTCAAGGGAAATGCTTCCAGCTTTGGACTGTACAGTATGATGCTCACCATCTGTTTGCTAATAGATGGCTTTTATTATTTTGGGGTATGTTCTTTCCTTTTTTTTTTTTTTTTTTTGAGACAGAGTCTTGCTCTGTCGCCCAGGCTGGAGTACAGTGGTGCGATCTGGGCTCACTGCAAGCTCCGCCTCCCAGGTTCACGCCATTCTCCTGCCTCAGCCTCCCAAGTAGCTGGGACTACAGGTGCCCGCCACCATGCCTGGCTAATTTTTTGTATTTTTTTTTTAGTAGAGACGGGGTTTCACCATGTTAGCCAGGGTCTCGATCTCCTGACCTCGTGATCCACCCATCTCAGCTTCCCAAAGTATAAAGCTGGGATTACAGGCTTGAGTCACCGTGCCCGGCTGGGGTATGTTCTTTCAATGCCTAGTTTGTTGAGGGTTTTTATTATGAGGAATATTGGATCTTACTGAAAACTTTTTTTGTATCTATTTAGAAGACCACATATCTTTTGTGTTTGATTCTCTTTAGGTAATAAGTCGGATTTGTTAATGTTCGTATGTGTAACCAGGCTTGCATCCCAGTAATGAAAGCTACTCGACTGCGGTTAAGTAACTTTTTGATGTGCTGCTGGATTTGGTTTGCTAGCATTTTGTGGAGGATTTTTGTGTCTGCATTTATTAGGGATGTTAACTTGAAGTTTTCTTTTTTGTTGTTTATCTGCCATGTTTTGTTTTCAGGATGATGCTGGCTTAATGGGATGAGTTAGGAAACAGTCCCTTCTTCCTGATTTTTTGAAACAGTTTCAATAGGATTGGTACCAGCTCTTCACTGTACCTCTGGTAGAATTCAGCTGTGAATCCATTTGCTCCAGGGTTTTTGTGTGTGTGTGTGTGTGTGTGGTTGGTAAGGTTTTGTTTTGTTTTTTTATCACTGATTCAATTTCAGAACTCATTATTGATCTATTCAGCTTTTCAATGTATCCTTGGTTCAATCTGGGGAGGTTTTGTGTTTCCAGTAATTTATCCATTTTCTCTATATGTTTCAGATTTTAAGAATAGAGGTGTTCAGGCCGGGCGCGGTGGCTCAAGCCTGTAATCCCAGCACCTTGGGAGGCCGAGACGGGTGGATCACGAGGTCGGGAGATCAAGACCATACTGGCTAACACGGTGAAACCCCGTCTCTACTAAAAAAAAAATACAAAAAATTAGCCGGGCGAGGTGGCGGGCGCCTGTAGTCCCAGCTACTCGGGAGGCTGAGGCAGGAGAATGTTGTAAACCCGGGAGGTAGAGATTGCAGTGAGCTGAGATCCAGCCACTGCACTCCAGCCTGGGCCACAGAGCGAGACTCCGTCTCAAAAAAAAAAAAAAAAAAAGAATAGAGGTGTTCATGAAAGTCTCTGAGAATCTTTTGTATTTCTGTGGTATCTATTGTAATGTCATCCTTTTCATTTATGATTGTGCTTACTTGGATGTTCTCTCCTATTCTTTGTTAGTCTAGCTCGTGGTCCATTAATCTTTTTTATCCTTTTAAATAACCAACTTTTGGTTTCATTAATCTTTTGTATAGGTTTGGGGGTCTCAATTTCATTTAGTTATCCTCTGATTTTGGTTATTTATTTTTCTTCTGCTAGCTTTGGGATTAGTGTGCTATTATTTTTCCAGTTCCTCTGGGTACACTTTTAGATTACAAATTTGAGATCTTTGTAACTTCTTCATGAAGGTATTTCGTGCTATAAACTTTCCTTTTAAACTGATTTTGCTGCATCTCAGATATTTTAGTATGTTTTTCTCTATTTTCACTATTTAAAATAATTTTTTAAATTTTTGCCTTAATTTTGTTGTTTACCCAAAAGTCACTGAGGAGTAAGTTATTTAATTTCAATGTAATTGTGTGGTTTTAAGAGATATTCTAAGTATTTATTTATATTTTCATTCTCCTGTGGTCTGAGAGTATAGTTGGCATGATTTTTTTAATTTATTGAGACTATTTTTATGGCTAAGCATGTGTTGATCTTAGAGTGCATTCCATGTTCAGATAAGAATGCATATTCTGATTTTTGAGTGGTGTTATCTTCAGATGTCTATTAAATCCAGTTAGTGGAGTGACATGTTTAAGTCTAGAATTTCTTTTTCTATTTTATTTTTTTAGAGACAATGTCTTATATGTCACCCAAGCTAGTCTGCAGTGGCATAATCACAGCTCACTGCAATGTCAAACTCCTGAGCTCAAATCATCCTGCCACCTCAGCCTCTAGAGCAGCTAGGACTACAGGCTTGTGATTCTGTGCCTGATTAATTTTTTAAATGTTTTTCTTTTTATACAAAGAGGGTCTCACTATGTTGCCCAGGTTGTTCTCAAACTCCTGGCCTCAAGCAATACCCCCAGTTTAGCCTGCCAAACCATGGGGATCAAAGGCATAAGTCAACATGCCCAGCCAAAGACCAGACGTTCTTTGTTAGTTTTCTGTCTTGATGATCTTTCTAACACTGTTAATGGGTAGTTGAAGTCCCCCATTATTATTGTGTGGCTGTCTAAGTCTTTTTGTAAGGCTAGTAATACTTTTATGAATTTGGGAGCTCCAGAGGTGAATGCTTACAAATTTAGAATAGTTAAGTCTTCTTGTTTAATTGAAGCCTTTATTATTATGTAATACCCTTTTTTGTCCTTCTTAATTGTTGTTGGTTTAATATCTATTCTATTTAATATAAGAATAGTGACCCCTGCTCTTCTTTATTTTCCATTTGCCTGGCAGATCTTTCTCCATCCCTTTACTTTTAGCCTATGAGTGTTATTATATGTGATATGGATCTCTTGAAGACAGCAGACAATTGGGTATTTTTTTCATCCAACTTGCTATTCTGTGCCTTTTAAGTGGGGCATTTAGACCATTTACATTTAAGGTTAATATTGATATATGAGGTTTTGATCTTGTCATTGTGTTTTTAGCTGGTTGTTCTGTAGACTTGATTATGTAGTTGCCTTATAGCAACTATATATGTATTGTAGCTATGTACTTATGTTTGTTTTTGTGTTAGCAGGTATTATCCTTTTGTTTCCATGTCTAGAACACCATAAGGACTTCTTGTAGGGCTGGTCTAGTGGTAACAAATTCACTTAGTCTTTGCTTGTCTGATAAGGATTTTATTTCTCTTTTGCTTATACAGCTTAGTATGGCAGGATGTAAAATGCTTTTTTAAAAAAAGGAATTTATTTGTTTTAAGGATACTGAAAATAGGCCCTCAGTCACTCCTAGCTTGTAAGGTTTATAATGTTTGCTTGATGGGGTTCCCTTTGTAAGTGACCTGATCCTTTTCTCTAACTGGCTTTAAGATTTTTTTCTTTTGCATTGACCTTGGAGAACATGATGATGACATGTCTTGAGGATAGTTTTCCTGTACAGTATCTTGCACAGGTTCTCTGAATTCCTTGAATTTCCATGATGATCTCTCTAGTGAAATTGGGGACATTTTCATGGACTATATTCTCAAATATATTTTCCAAGTTGGTTACTCTCTTTCTCTCTCAGGAATGCCAATATGTCATAGGTTTTGTGTCTTTACATGATCCCATATTTATCAAGTTTTTGTTCATTTCTTAAAATTACTTTTTCTTTATTTTTGTTTGACTGAGTTGATTCCAAGGACTTGTCTTTGAGTTCTGAGGGTCTTTTTTCAGTTTGGTCTATTTTGTTGTCAATTCTTCCAACTAGGTTATGAAATTTATGTAGTGAATTTCTCAATTCCAGAAGTTTAGTTTGGTTATTTCTTAAAAATTTTATGTCATCTTTCAACTTTTGGACCATTCTATTGGCTTCCTTGGATTGGGTTTCAGCTTTCTCATGAATCTTGTTGGGCTTACTTGCCAAACAGATTCTGAATTCTTTTTTTTTTTTTGGAGACGGAGTCTAGCTCTGTCGCCCAGGCTGGAGTGCAGTGGCGTGATCTCAGCTCACTGCAAGCACCGCCTCCTGGGTTTACGCCATTCTCCTACCTCAGCCTCCCGAGTAGCTGGGACTACAGGCGCCCGCCATCTCGCCCGGCTAGTTTTTTGTATTTTTTTTAGTAGAGACGGGGTTTCACCGTGTAGCTCAGGATGGTCTCGATCTCCTGACCTCGTGATCCGCCCGTCTCGGCCTCCCAAAGTGCTGGGATTACAGGCTTGAGCCACCGCGCCCGGCCCAGATTCTGAATTCTAAGTCCATCTTTGTAGGCATTTCATTCTGGTAAGAACCACTGCTAGGGAGCTAGTGTGATCATTTGGAGGTAAGGAGATGCTCTGACTTTGATTTGTCAGTGTTGTTGCACTGATTCTTTCTCCTCTGAAAGGGAGTTGTTGTTGTTTGGATGGGGTTTTTTGTTTTTTATTTTATTAATATTTATTTCTTTTGAGGGTCTGACTGTGGTATTACAGTCTCCGACTACAATCAGTCTTATTTTTCTGAGCCTCCTCAAGTGCCTGTTTCTGGCCTCTGCCCAGAGGCTATCCATCCCAGGCTATGAAAATGGCCTGTCCATTTTCTGTACAGAGTTCCCAGCTTCCTCTCTCTTCTGTCTCAGTGTTATTCACATATTTATAAAATAAACAAATTATACTGAATTCCTAATTGCTCTGAGGAATATACATGATATGTCAGTCACTAGAATCTATGGATTAAGGGTGACAGAGTAGACTTTGAGAGAGAAATGTTTTCATGTCTTGAGAAGTTGGACTGAACTGGTCTCCTAGTCTCCTGGAACAGCTTAAATGGGACTAAAGTCAGAGCAAGATGGAGAGCCTTGGAGGATGGGCACAGTTAGTCATGTTTTGCTCCAGCTGTTCCATGCACAAAACCTTCCGGGCTCCATGCAGCCTTGAGCTCTGCTTCTGCCTACTCTGCAGGCAGTTTCCCACACCAATTCAATTGACTATGGGGATTGTGGAATCTCTTGTAGTGAGGATCCCAGAGGTCCACAATGGGAGTGTGTTGTCCTGCAGTTCCTTCCCTTACCCTTTCCTAATTACCTTTTCAGGGATGGGAGCTGGTCCTGGTGCTCAGCAACTCTGTCCAGAGTTCCCAGCTTCCTGTCTCTTCCATCTCAGTGTTTCTGTTGCATGTCTGTCAACTTTCAGTGTTTTCTCTTAAAAGATCTGTTCAAAGTGTGATGGTTTACTCAATATTTTGGTTTCTGTCAGTGAGAGAGGTGTTTCCCAGCTGTGTCTAATTGGCCATCTTGTCTCATCATACCACTCTTGTTTCATTCCAGCATCAGATCAGTCACATCTGAGCACATTAGATTTTTTTTAAACGTCCTATTGCTTTCCATGTGTTTATTCATTCTGTTTCCATTGCTTAAAGTGCCTCCTACAAATCTGTTGGCAGAAACCTAATATCCTTTACAGATCACTGAGAAGCAAAAAAGTGGAGTGAACAATGCGTAATTTTGGAGTCAGATGGTCTAGGTTCAAATCATGCCACTTATTAGTTATGATGTTAAGCAAGTTTCTGTAAGTTTCTGTTAAGTCACCTTTCTGTAACTCAGTTTCCTTATTCAAAATATACATATAATAAAAAGTAACCCTATAAATTAGGTATTACTATGTTAGGATGAAATGCTTCAATGTTTACAAAGTATTTAAGAATGTGACCTAATGCCTTGTAAAGGAATATTATTCACATATTTGTAAAATAAACAAATTATACTGAATCCCTAATTGCTCTGAGGAATATAGTATATTGGTATCTGAATTGCTCTGAGGAATATACATGATATACCAGTCACTAGAATCCATGGAGTAAGGGTGACAGAGGAGACTTTAAGAGAGTAGTGTTTTCATGTCTTGAGAAGCTGGACTGAACTGGTCTCCTAGTCTCCTGGAACAGCTTAAATGGGATAAGTTATTACTGTGCCTGATTTTAGGAATGCCTCAGAGGGACATTGTTTTAAAAAGTCTAGAATAATTTCACACAAAAATTCATCAAATTCTACCAGTCACCTCAAAATGAATTGTGAACAAAACAGACACAGCATTAGGAAGTTTGTTTTTCAGGTATGTAGGAGTTTGCAAGAAAAAAAAAATACTTTTAGTGTTTACTTCTGAATTTACCAGTGTTTGACTCTGAGTTATATTATCTTCTTCTAAATACAACCAGCTAGGGTGATTGGGCGTCTTGGTCCTCTCAATGCAGAGGGCTTAAAATGAGACTAGAAAAATAACTTGGCATCTTCCCACACTTCCACCCCGCCTCTAAGTGCCCCACAAAAACACTTCTTCTACTCTATACTCCTCCAGTCTATTGAGCCCTCCACATCCTCACTAATCATACTGCCAACTAAAGAATGACAGGTTCATAAATTTGGAAAGCAGAGCTTTATTTCTCATAAAGGGTTGCAGCCTGCAAGGTGGCCATTTTCATAGCCTGGGAAGCATAGCCTCTGGACAGAGGCCAGAAACAGGCACTTGAGGAGGCTCAGAAGAATAAGACAGATGTATGCTGAATAGGTGGCTACATATACATATTCAATGAGCTATAGAAAGAGTCATTAATGTCATAAATATTTCCGAAAGGAGAAACGTGCACATGCACAATTGGGCCTCATGCCTCTTCATGGGTCCAAGGGCAGAGTTTTTGGCTGTCTGCAAAATGTGAAAGAGAAGACAGGAATATACTTAACATGGATCCTCTGTAGACTGTACAGAACCACTCCATAGTTGCTGGTCTCTTATTAAGAAGGAATGCTGGTCAGTTGTTGTGTTGAAACTGCAAAAGAGAGGAGCAGCAGTTGAAATCAGAAGCAATTTAAATCAGTTGGTTGAAATCAGTGATGGAGTCTTTTAAAAGGGATGATTTCTGTTTAGCCCTTAGGAAAGAAAGCCTAATGGTGGATAGAAAAGGAGGGTTTGTAATGAGGCACGCCCAACCTCCTATGCCATCATGGCTGGGAACTCAGCCTCCAAGGTTTCTCTGGGGTCCCTTTGGCCAAGAAGAGATCTGTTAGGGGTGGTAAGAATTTTTTCTTTATCTGTCAACACCCACCTCTTGTCCTCATCTCTTTTTAAACTTAGATTCAGGATTAATTAGTAACATCTTTATAACCACCCTTCTCTCTCCCTTGATTTCAGTAGCTAAGTCTACGCTGACTCTGGTGTAGTTGAAGTTTGCTGGATAAAATATTACAACTGCACAGAACAGAATAAAATTATAGTAACTGACATTAAATCAACACTCAGTATTTCCTGACAATCCTAGTGGATTTCTGATAAGGTCCATCTTTTACAGGGAATATTACTGTGAGTAGGGTTTGAGAAGTGGATTTTATAGGATTTGTAAAAATGCTCATAAATAACGAATGAGGTGCAGAAGGGAATTCAGGTATGACTGTCTTCATGTGCAGTTGCAATTTTCTCAGTCTTCAACTGTGAGCTATGAACAGCAGCAACTCTAATTTAAAAGCTGTTTAAAAATATCTCTCTTGACAAATCTTTCATTGAAGTGTCTCCTAAAAGCTCAGTGCATTCCATAAAATTCTTCTTAAATCCTAGCTATACTTTACTGAAAAAATGCCTAGGGAAAATTTATTTTATCTTTAAATATCATTGTATTAGACTTGTACCTGAGATATGTTGTTTTCTTACATATTTTTTAGTTACTGAAATTTTATTATGGTGTTCACGCTGTTGTTCCATTTCAGCACAAATCTTCTAAAACCAGCTGGGTCCACTGCAATTCAATTCTGTAGCTGACCAATTGGAGTTAGCACAGACCCCACAAATTAAAAGACATGGTCCCTAAGAATACTTCCCTGACTTGATACACTAGAGCCACATTTTAGGGTTGTCAGGAGACACTTATACTTCTTATTACTGACTATTACTGACTGGCTATAAATTCAGAGGTTTCCATGACTCCGAATCAGTTTTGATAACTTGCTAAAAGGACACAGAAATCAGGAAAGCACTATACTTATGATTACAGTTGTATTACAAAGGACATAAATCAGGAGAGCCAGCCAAATGAAGAACACATACAGTACAACCTAGAAAGAAGTACAAGGCTTCTATGAACTCATCCTACGGAATCAGAGCACATCACCCTCTTGCCACATCAGTGTATTCACCAACCAGAAAGATCATCAATTTTTGATGTCCAGAGTCTTTATTGCAGTTTCATTCAGTAGGTATTATTGGTTAAATCATTGGGCACCTGATTGAATTCAACTTCTAGCCTCTTTTCTCCTGAAGTTGGAACTTGGGCTGATTCCATGTGAGTCAAAGCTCCAATCCCCTTATCACATGGTTGGTTTTTCAGGAGCGGCTTAGGCCCATCACAAATCGTCTGGCTAACAAAAGCCAAAAGAAATGACCATCATGGGTAATCTCATTAACATAAATTATCAAAGCCTGCCGTGAATAACAAAGAAATACTATCACTTGGCAAATCTCAATATTTTTTCCTAGGAACCAGAGGCAAATGCCAGTCAAATTCTTTATAATTTAACAGTTATGCTTTTTATTATTACTGATAGAAATGCCCATAAACAGGTGGGATTTATCGGTATATGAATGTAACATAGACAGCACATATTTACTAATATGTGTTGGCTGGCAGTTCATATAAATCAAAGTAGCTTGGTCTGCAGCTCTATACTCCATCAATTCTGTCACCTCTCTCGGCAGTTATTCAAATTTAATTCCTCAGGTTTTTTAAAATAATGACAATAAAATATCTACTTCCTTATTAATTATGTGTTACCCATCCTGGCCTTTGCTAGTTTCGAGGCTCTATCAAGGCTCCCCTTCCCTGCAAAAATTAGAGAAAAATATCTCCAACTCTGTGAGTTTTTGAGGGAATGAGAAATAAGTATTAGGATCCAGTATGCACTGAGTGGCCAGCCACAAGAGAAAGGTAAAAGTGAGAGAAAGGTAAAAGGAGGCTCTTATTGGCAACATGGGAGAAGTTCACATAAGCTACTTATAAACAGAGTTTATTGGTTCTAGAGACTCAAAGCCAGAGTTGTCAGTTCATTGGTGGAGATGCCATTACTGGGCAAATATTCTTTCCAGAACATCTTATCCAAATTACTACAGTCTTAAAGAAAATCTAGTAATAAGTCTTGCCATAGAAGTATATGAATATGTGTGAAACGTACGCGCTGTGGAAAACAGGAAATGTGAAGGACATGAAAGGATTTTTTGTGGGGTTTTTAGAAAGTCCTTGGAAACAATTTTTTAGTTAAGCATGTTTGTATGAGCTCATCTCCTTTGTGCCTTCTCAGTCCTATTTTGTCTGGATCTAGCAAAAGTGATTTTATCCTGATATCTGCAAATTTCACAGATCAATGTCATAGACATTGTCTTGCTTATTTTTAAATCCTTTCTGTTGTACATGGAAGGTGACAAATATGAGTTCAAGGCATTTTCATGGAATCCTAACCCAGAGATATGACCATTATTTTGTCTTAATTACTTCAGTTACTTTCATTTGGTTCAAAGGAGTAGGAAGATTTGGGAATCAAGGGAAACTTTATTAGCATTCTTTCCCCAAATAAGAAATGGAAAACTCAGCTTAAACTGGTTTAGTCAAAATAAGGGATGTAATTTCTCCTGCAGCTCATGGATAGTTCTGCCTTCTGTTGTAATTGGTTTGTTAATGAAAAAAAAAATGCTAAAAATAAGCCCTGTAAAATATTTTGAAGAGCTTTATTCTGAGCAGATTTGAGTGACCATGCCTCAGGAACACCGTTTCAATAAGTCCTGAGAAAGTGCACCCAAGGCAGTTGGGTTGCAGTTTGGTTTTATACATTTTAGGGAGACAGAAATTGCAGGTAAAATCTTAAGTCAGTACATGGAAATTGTACATTGGTTTGACCTGAAAAGGTGGGACATCTCAAAGCTGGGATTTTTAAGTCATAAGGTGTTTTTAAGGATTGTTAGTTTGGCATTTGGTTAAAGGAGCTAAGCTTTGTCTAAAGACTTGAAGTCAGTTAAAAGGAATGCTTTAGTTAAGGCAAGGGGGTCTGCTATCTGTCATGTGATGCCATACGAGACTTACATTGGAATGTAAGCCACATTATACCAGGTGTATAATTTTAAAAAACTGTTCAATGAGATTTTATGGTTTTTAGGGCATGACTGAACCCTTGCCTTGTATGGCCTTAGGCTTTGTTTATAAGTTGTTATGTTATTGACACAAAGAATGTTCTGTCAGTCTCGTGACCTCTATTTTTAACTTAATGTTTGTCAGTTGTGCTTAAACTCCAAAAAGGAGGGGGTATAACAAGGTATGTCTTTTTTTTTTAAGTTTTCTTGTGACAAAGTCTCGCTCATTTCCCCCAGGCTGGAGTGCAATGGTGCAATCTCGCCTCCTGGGTTCAATGGTGTGAACCTCAGCCTCCTGGGTTCAAGTGATTCTCCTGCCTCAGTCCCCTGAGTAGCTTGGATTACAGGCGCCTGCCACCACTTCCCTCTAACTTTTGTAGTTTTAGTAGAGACAGGGTTTCACCTTGTTGGCCAGGCTGGTCTCAAACTTGTGACCACAGGTGATCTGCCCGCCTTGGCCTCCCAAAGTGCTGGGATTACAGGCATGAGCCACTGCACCTGGCAACAAGGCATGTCTGATAAGCTTTCCGATTATGGCCAAGAACTCAGTTTTTAAGGTTTATCTAGGGTCCCCTTGGCCAAGGGTGGATCCATTTAGTCAGTTGAAGAGCTTAGAATTATATTTTTTAGTTTACAGGTTTACTATAGAACCAACAAGTCCATATGCCCACTGTGCAGTTACAGACCAATACACTGAGACAGCAGGGTTTGTAGAAGTGGAAGAGTTTAATGATCAAAGAGAGAGAGAGGCCTAGTAAGGAGACAAGAAGAGACCCTTAGATCTGTCTCCTTGAGGACATCTTGCCTGGGATTTTTAAGGGGATTGTGTAGGGCTAGGGACTAGAAAATTGGGGTCGTTAATAGGTTAAGGCAAGGGAGATGAAATCATCAGGTTGTGGAAACTACATTTCTTTTGGTGTGTCAGCTCCTTATGGGGTCTTAGACCAGGTGGAATTAGTGACATCCTTCAGCCCAGCTAGCATCAGTAGTTTCATTAGTATGCAGGACCTGAATGAATATCTCTAATGGAAAACGTAACTTTTCACAATGTTTAAGTCGTCATCTATAGAACATTTAGGGAGTACTGTAATCTTGTGACCAGGTTTATGTGATTCTAGGGTGGGGGTGGACTAGGCAGGAAACAACTATTAGGAAGTGGGTCACAGATCAAGTTTACCTAATGATTAATGCTGAGTTTGGTGCAATCTTGGTTTATTTTTGTTTCTTCACCTCCCTTCTTCCCTGACTAATTTTTATAATGTTTATAGGATTGGTTTCAGATTCAGGGCTTAAATGTCACCAGATGCTAGTCACCTTCTCCTAGGGTGTCTCTATCTCCAGACTTCATTGATGGCTTCTACCAGTTTCAAGCTTTTTCCTAGTTGTACCGAGATGGCTGCAGAGAGACCTCAAATTTTTGAATTAACAATACAGGAAAAGGTTAAAAGGGCTTTTATGTTCTAGGAACAAAACAACAACAACAAAAAAACAGGTGCTCAGATTGCATTATCTGCCTGCCCCTGAACTACTTTTTCCAAGGAAGAATGGGATACATTATTAGCTTAAACCAATCAGCTGCTATCCTTAGAACAGCACCTTGAGTTAATTATCTAAACCAAATTCAATAAAAATGGTGAAGTGTGAATTCCTCATAAAGAACAGTTCAATTGTCTGAAGATGTGAGGAATGATTAATGCTGTTAAGGCAATTTACAAATTTCCATTTCAGCCACTGTCTTGCAAATGTCATCCTCTTCCTTTCATTTGGAAGAACTGACACTTCCCAGGTCCCGCCCTTCCCTCCCTCTCTTCCTTCCTTCTTTCCTTCTTTCCTTCCTTCCTTCCTTCCTTCCTTCCTTCCTTCCTTCCTTCCTTCCCTCCCTCCCTCCCTCCCTCCCTCCTTTCTTCCCTTTTTATTTCCTTCCTGCTTTCCATCATATTTCTTTCATTCTGCCTTCCCACTCAACTACTGGCCAACTTTACTCCATTTCTTCCCACCTCTCTCTCTCTCATTCCCTCTCTCATTGTAGTTAGATCTTTTTTACTTGCATGTCAGAGTACAAAATTAATTAACCAACAGATATTTATTGATCATAGAGTTGATCCTCCTTAACCTGGAGTAGTCTATTCAGAGATGAATTACCTTCCAGAAGAATTTTCCCATTAAATATATCCTTATTGCAAGGAACACAGAAGAAACTGATAGAAAAACTTTCATCATGTTTCAGTTTTTAAAAATTGAATTACCAGTATGCAGGAAGGAGAGTATTCTTGACCTTGAATGCTCCATTCTCACAGTACAGCTTGATACATCATCCTAAAGATAAATCTTTAATAGCCTGAAACTAGATTTCACAACTCTCATTTGGCTTATGATGTTTACAAAAGCATTTGATTTTAATATGCGGTTGTTTTGTCAGTATAAACACTTTCTGACCTATATCCTTTCTTCTGTATAGCCTCCTCAGCTGGGGAGGAAATGCTACCATGGCAACATGTCAGCTGCTGCCACCTCTTCACAGCTTCAATCATCTATTTAAAAGCAATTAAAGTGTTCAAACCAACTTTTAGTAAAGTTTAGTGGCAGTAGAAGTGACTTTAGCATCTTCTTGCCTCAAAAAATTATTTGTAGAAATTCTTGAGTTTCTTTGAATTACACTGCATAATCACATGGAGAATTAGCTACATTTTAAATTTTACAAAAACTGTCTCTTGTTGGTGAATAACTTTTGCAAGGAACAAAACCCTCCCTGAAACAGTTTCATGAATCTTGTATGAACAGAGTGACATTTGATTTGCCACTTTAAAGTTCCTTTTTTTTTTAATGGAAAATCACTAGTTTCTTTATCTCTGGACTTTATACTTTCATCACTAACCTTAGGAATTGTTTTATTTCTTGATTTTTTTTTCAGTGAGAAATGCAATTTTGTAAGTTTACATGAGTTAAAGCATACTCAGATATGTATTTAGATAGGGTTGGGTTGCTTGCTTATAAGCTGAATGATTCATCTCATACAACGCACCATATGTATCTATTTCTATCCTCCATGTCTTTTAGTTTTTTGTTATTATTATTAATTTTTTTAATTTTAGCTTATTGTTTATTGCTGCCTTCTGGAACAGTTCTTCAATCTGACCTTGCAACTCATCATTTCCTTCTTGAGTTGCTTCTATACTATTATTTTTCACATTAACTTATTTTGAGTATTTCTTATTTTGAGTATTAGCTCTGTTCTCTCCCCTGAACACATTTCCTTGGGACAATCAGTGTCTTCCCTTAAATTTTAAAAGTTGGAAGCAATAGCCTAGACCATAGATTGTCACAGGTGCTAAATTAGAAAGCACAGTAGATTTCACAGTTATAATCTTGAAACTTGTAATAAACAACAATTGCTTATTGTATTCTATTCTGAAAATCATCCACAGTAATCACATTAACTCATTAGAGCAGACATAGGGTAAAACCTGGTTTTGGGGCCTTTCTCACATCTGTCACAATAACATAACATAACTTTAGAGACAAAAATAAGCAGAAGCCAGAGGACTACAACTACTAGAGTGGAAAAAGGAAAGAAAACTTGAACAGCGTATACCATCTGAGGCAGCATTATTATAACACATAAATCAAGAATTTAAAATAAGCCTGATAAATGTACTCAAGGAGACAAAAAATATATGCCCAATTTGAAACTAGAACAAAATATTCTCCCAAAATTCCAAGTGAAAATATACAAAGTATGAAAAATAAGTGTTTGGGGAAAATAGTCAATGGAAGAAAAATTAGCATACGTACTGATGGAGAATAAACTAGTAAATAGAAAAGTTCAGAATGAAAAACTCTCCCAGAATGAAGCTAAAGTATACTACACAAAAGAAAAGCCAAAAGGTATGGAAGATAAATGAAGAAGTGACAAATTGAGAAAGTAAAGAGGCCCCAAAAACCAAAAGGAGAAAAATAAAGAGAGCAAAATATTTCACTTTGCAAGTGTTCATTGGTGTCAAACAGAGATGCAGTGATTGAAAGTGTTGAGATAAAATTTCACAATGTGCAAAAGATATTATCATGTATTTTTTTAAAAAACAATAGAACCAATGGCAATATTTTTTGAAGTAATGAGGTAATTGAAGCAGTTTTCTAGGTTTAAAATCTATCCTATTTGCTTTACCAATCATAATGAATTACAAAATCTAATAAGAGGCACCATTTATAAGAGTAACAATATTTATATAGTATGTTTCAATTAAAATCATCCAGAATGCAAAAAACTCTACAGAGAAAACTTAAAACTTTTAAAGAAGAAACATAGAAGACGATAGGAAAAATAGCAGTTCCATGCTTTTGGACGCAATGACATCAATTCTTCACAAATTAGTTCAACCATTTAATACAATCCCAATACAAATTCCAGTTGAACGTATTTTTGTTTATATTCTCTTGCTTTTTTTAATCTGTAATTCTTTTTTTTTTTCTGTTTCTCTTTGTATATGGCCCTTAGTAGAGAAAAGAAAGCAAGATGTCAGGCACAGCATATTCTTTGTAGACTATTTTCAATACTGAAAATTGAAAATTATTTCCAACTTCCTTTTCCTTAAGTCCACAGTAACATTTTGCTTCCCCTACCCAGGGGCCTTTCCCAGGCTGAACCCCTAGACTGAGCTTTATTTATGCTTTACTCTCCATTCAAAATGAAAGCTCAGATGACATTAAACAATGTATTCAAGAATAAATTGCAAAATATTTTTCTCAGAGTCATCATTTATTGTTCTGTACCTAAACCTATATTTTTCAGAATAAGTAAAAGAGGTTGGTAAACAAGATTGTCAGCAACTTTTGAATCTGTGGATTCAAATGGATTGGGCTTTGCTATACTATGTTAGAGACTGATGTTTCTGCTTCCTTTTCTCCATTTCTTCTATTTAAGTCTTAGCTAGACTTATGCCTACCCAGCTTAGGCTACAATTCCTAGTTTCTCTTTCTGCTAAGGTGGTGGATGTAATCATTTTCTGGTAAATAAATACAATTGGAAGTTATGTTTTCAACTACTGGGTTATGCCCATAAAAATAAAAGTTTGTACCATATCACCCTTACCCTTCCCAAGGCTGAAATGTGGATGTGGTAGTAAACTACCTTTTGCTATGTGGATGAGGACCCTATTTTAGGGGTGACAGAGCAATAAGATGTAAAATATCTGAGTCTCTAATAGTGAAGTCTCTGATAGTGAAGATGGTATGCCAGCCCAGGAATGTGGGACCAGACTACCAATTAAAAGAGAAACCTCTTTTAAGTTACTCTATTTTTAGTTTCTTTTATAGAGTTTAGCTTTTTATCTTTTTTTCTTTCTTTTTTTCTTTTTTGAGATAGGGTCTCACTCTGTTGCATATAGGCTAGAGTGTAGTGGTGCCTCACAGCTCACTGCAACCTTGAACCTCCTGGGCTCAAGCAATCCTCCCACCCCAGTCTCCAGAGTAGCTAGAACTATAGGTGTGAGCCATCATACCTGGCTATTTTTTATTTTATTTTTTCTGTTTTTAAGAAATAGGATCTTGTTTTGTTGCCCAGGCTAATCTCAAACTCCTGACTTCAAGCAATCTTCTCACCTTGGCCTCCCAAAATGCTGGAATTACAGGCACGAGCCATCGTGTGCCAGGCCTTATCATTACGCCAGGCCTATCTTATTCATAATTTACCTCCATGATTTGGTGTGTGAATCTTTGTTTGGAAACAGTGAAATAAATAAATAATTAAACACTGTCTCTGTCATACCCACAATAGGAATGAATTGTATCAATGGATATAGTTGAGCATTGAGCTAAAATTCCAGATTTATGCACGCGTTGTGTATGTGTGTTTCTGTGTATATGTATGCGTAGATTTAAAACTCTTTGAATCATTACTTTAAAAAACTGAAGCTGTGACAAAGATAAGTATAGTACTAGAGCTTAGTAAAGAAATGTCATTTTATATGTAAGCTTTCAGCTTTCTAGATATTTAAAAATCTCCTCTTAAGATTTAAGAAGTGTATCCTATGTTTTCAAAATTGTTTTTAACAGTGGTTTATAATTTTTAAATTTTCTCAATAACTGTGTAGTTTGAGTGAGTTAATACTTTTTCTTAAGAATAAACAAAGTCTGGGTTGAATAATGGCTGAATATGTGTAAATAAAATGCAAAAGTGGGCTGGGCGTAGTGGCTTACGCCTGTAATCCCAGCACTTTGGGAGGCCGAGACGGGAGGATCACGAGGTCAGGATATCGACACCACTGTGAAACCCTGTCTACAAAAAATACAAAAAATTAGCTAGGCACGCTGGCGGGCGCCTGTAGTCCCAGTTACCTGGGAGGCTGAGGCAGGAGAATGGTGTGAACCCGGGAGGCGGAGCTTGCTGTGAGCCGAAATCCTGCCACTGCACTCCAGCCTGGGCAACAGAGCCAGACTCTCTCTCATAAAAGAAAAAAAAAAAGAAAGAAAGAAAGAAAGAAGAAGTTTAGGATATTTTAACCAATATGCATCTTAAATATTCTTTTTTTTTTTTTTTTTTGAGACGGAGTCTTGCTCTGTCGCCCCCAGTGGTGTGATCTCGGCTCACTGCAAGCTCCACCTCCCGGGTTCACGCCATTCTCCTGCCTCAGCCTGCAGAGTAGCTGGAACTACAGGCGCCCGCCACCACACCCGGCTAATTTCTTTTTTTTGTGTTTTTAGTAGAGACGGGGTTTCACAGTGTTAGCCAGGATGGTCTCGATCTTCTGACTTCGTGATCCGCCCGCCACGGCCTCCCAAAGTGCTGGGATTATAGGCTTGAGCCACCGCGCCTGGCCAATCTTAAATATTCTTTAACTGTAATTACATAAATTATCTCATTTACCCTTCACAACAACCTTTTCCACAGATAAGGAAACTGAGGCCGAGAGGCATGAAGTAACTTGCACAATAACCTGCTTTTAGGACGTGAAAAGATCTGAGATTTGAACAAGCAATCTGACTATAGAGTAAGCTTTTCAACTTCTATTCTCTGAAGGTTGTTACTGGCTAAGCACCAGTCATAGGATCTACTGACGGCTAAGATTTGAGAAACACTGGAGCAAAAGTGTTCAAAAGCTCCTTTTTCTATGAAAACAGTAACTTATGGAAGGTTGTTTATAAATTCATTTGTTTATAATGACATAGCGGTACTGCACTCCCTTTATTGGGAACAAGCAGAGGTGACATACTTTTGTTCTGAAAAGTAGCTTCAAATCTATGAAGTTACTTTTTTATTTGTTTGCTTTGTTTTTTTTTTTTGAGATGGAGTCTTGCTCTGTTGCCTGGGCTGGAAGGCAGTGGCGCTATCTCAGCTCACTGTAACCTCCGTCTCCTGGATTCAATTGATTTTCCTGCCTCAGCCCTCGAGTAGCTTGGGATTACAGGCACACGCCGCCACGCCCAGCTAATTTTTTAGTTTTTAGTAGAGACTGGGTTTTACTGTGTTGCCCAGGCTGCTCTAGAACTCCTTACCTCAGGCAATCCACCCGCCTAGGCCTCCCAAAGTTCTAGGATTACAGGTATGAGCCATCACTCCCGGCCTTGAAAGTTTGCAAGTTAGGGAAGTCTGTAAAAAGAGGAAGTCCTGATTTTAACAAAGTAATGGCTGGTGGCTAGGACAAATTACAGATGAAAGTAATCAGGGCCGGGTGCGGTGGCTCAAGCCTGTAATCCCAGCACTTTGGGAGGCCGAGACGGGCGGGTCACGAGGTCAGGAGATCCAGACCATCCTGGCTAACACGGTGAAACTCCATCTCTACTAAAAATACAAAAAATTAGCCGGGCGAGGTGGCGGGCGCCTGTAGCCCCAGCTACTCCGGAGGCTGAGGCAGGAGAATGGCGCGAACCCGGGAGGCGGAGCTTGCAGTGAGCTGAGAACCGGCCACTGCACTCCAGCCTGGGCGACAGAGCGAGACTCCGTCTCAGAAAAAAAAAAAAAAAAAAAAGTAATCAGACTTAGTATGTAGACTTGAAGTAGGATCACATTTAATTATAATTCCCCTAAGTCACAGGCATGAAATGGAATAAGCAATTTTTTATAAGCTAGTATTCCATTAATTATAGTCCCTTAAACTCCTTATTGATGGTTTATTAGATATTTGAGTTGGATTAGTAGATATTTTATTTTTAAGATGATAGACATTTGAATTAGAATTCAAATAAGAATGTTGTTATCAGGAGAGTAGTGAAATGTGCAGAGAATTAGGAATTGGACATTTAATCTTTGAACTCTATATAAACCACTTAATAGCTGTGAGACAATGGACGAATACACGGCCTCTCTGTTTCTACATTTCTAAAACCCTAATTCAACAAAATTTATCTCTGAGGATCATTATCACTATTAAATAAACTAATATAGTTAAATTGACCAATATTGTGCAGGACTCACAATATGTACTTAAAATATCTTTACCCTTAACAACATCCTCACTCTTCTAGTACTAAACTTGCTCCTGTATATTGCCCAATTTTATTACATAAAAATCCTATGAAGTCTGTATTCTTACCAATTAATAGAGCTGTATCTATATAAATTTAGATTCACGGAGCCATATTTATTAAGTAAGGTTTGACATGAGTTTATATATAGGCACTGAGGAATGATAAAATAAGCAGTTGTATAAAATACAATATATGTATTTTAAAATGTTCTTGAATATATCTGAAGATATGAGGATCTCAAAAGAAATTTCTCTCATGTGTCAGAGCCAGTAAAGACTACTATACATATCTTACTTTCATATAAGCAATATATGGTGTGATTCTTTATTTTTACAGTTTCTTATGAACTTTATTTCTTTTAACTATGGTGCCTCTAACTTCTCCCTCCACTGGATCCTTCCTATACTAAAAATGTAAGCTAAAGAAGCATGGGGGAAAAGAGACTCTAAAATAAAGACACTAGTAATAACATAAATGCTTATTTTTCTCTTACCTAATTATTGTGGAGATGAACTGTAGGCTGTCTCTGATACATTCAGTAACTCTCCATATGATGGAAGTAAGTCCCTACAACTTTACCACATTATAGCCTGTGAAAGAGGGAAAGGGAAGAAGTGGAGAGCACAAAGTTTGCTTTTAACTAAGCCTTGTGGAGGTTGCAAAGATCACTTTCACTCGTATACCACTGACTAGAATTTATGGCCACACTTAGCTGCAAAGGAAGTTGAGAAATTTAGTCTCTAACTCAGTGGCCATGTGCCAAGCTAACACTTTTTATAGAAAAAGAGAATAACTTTTGGAGGACAAGTAGCATCTGCCATACTTCTAATCAATAGTTAAGCTTACTGCAATTTCTTCTATCTTAAGGAAACACACACACACAAAAAAAACAAAGTTAAACCAAAAACTTTAAAACGTTTTATTATCTCTTCTTTTCTTTCAAGCTATCTTATCTTGTTCCTCCCATTGGTAGCCAAACTTCTTAAGTGTTCTTTCCAATTACTGTCTCCGTTTTCATATCTCTTCTTCATTTCTGAAGCTATCTGGTATTTTCTCCTGACCCTTATAAAACCAGTATGCCTGCTTCCATAGTTTTAATTACATATTTAGGTCTAATTTCTTTAATAATTCTTTGGAGCATAATTATGGAATCAGACACAGTTCCATGTTATAGCAGTGAACATAAGATAACTTCTTATCATTCTTATTAGAAAACAAAACTAAATATAACACTCGATTAATGTTGTATTTTACCATTTTGATGAGGACCAAGAGGAAAGACCATGGTAATTCCATGAAGCCACAAATACATGAGGCAAGGCTGGAACACGTAAGGCAGGAATCACGCCTGTTTTACCTGTATTCTCTTTCTAGTGACTAACAAAATGTCTGACATAGAAACAGAACTAAATTAATTAATTTTTTGGAAAAATTAGAGAACTAAAATTTGTCATGGACTTACTGATTTGACTTTTTGGAAGCTCAGAGTTCAGATGGACTACTTATCTCTTGCAGTTTTACAAGACACTATGATATTGAACGAGCGTGCATACACACTTCCTTCTATCCAAGTGGACTAGTGGAGAGCAAGAGTAGGGGACAAGGCTTGGGTGAAAATACAGATTTAATTACTGAGTAGAAGCAATGGGAAATTAACATACTCTGCTATAAACACTCCAAATTTCTCATCTCTAAGATGGGCATAATTTCACAATGAAGTAATATAAAGGACTTATGTATCACAAATGCTCAGTATTTTGGGATCTCCTAACAATTGAACTATTAGGAAGTGTAAAGTTCATCTACTGATTTTCTTTTTTTTTTTTTTTTTT
>NW_012114364.1:8667184-8712153 GCF_000951035.1 Colobus angolensis palliatus | reverse complement strand
TTATTTCATGTATATGATCTTAAAATGAATACTTCTATTCATTTTTATCTGTTGTATAAACTACAGAAAAAGAATCTCCTCTGAAAATTCATTTCTCTAGCTTTTTAAAAACAAGCATGGTAATAGTTAATTGAATTCTTAATCTTGTTCTTGATTGTGGTGGCAACAGAGAAGGCACGTACTACACACAGCTGCTGTATGTAGCACCCCCTCACGTCATCCACCACACCATTGTGGGGTAGCTTATCGCCATACCAGTGTTGGTGGACCCTGCTCCCATTCCCCCTCGTAGAGGTAATGGGATCTGGTATTAGACCTTGCTTAACCTCTCTGAGTCTCAGTTTCTTCATATGTGAAACAGAAAATCACATGGGATTAGAACATTTTCATGTAAATATATTTGTGTTGTGTCATTATTAGGTATTGACTTATTGTTTTAGGACTTTGCTAGATTTAGCATTTACACAGAAAAATAAAAAGAGAGACAGAGATCAGGCCAAAGTGAAAAACAAAAACAGAGAAACAAATACTCACAAACATCCAAATACAATCTGAATTTTGAAATTATTGTCTAATAGAATATTTTGAAATATTATCAAACTGATAAATGTGCACATTTATTTCTATATGTAGTTGAATGATGTAGTCCAAATATAATAAGTGAAGGCATTTAAAATAAGGATATTAGCTGGTCATGGTGGTGCGCACCTATAGTCCTAGCTACTCTGGAGGCTGAAGGTGGGAGGACCACCTGAGCTCAGGAGGCAGAGGTTGTGGTAAGCCTAGATGGTCCAGCTTAAGTGACAGAGTGAGACCCTATCTGAAAAAATAAAATAAAATAAGGATAGACAAATATTTTTCAATTATTTATTATAGGGAATAATAATGTCATTTGGTACTATCTTAGAAAATATGCTTTTATTTTACTTTGCCTACTCAGATATAATTTTCCATAAGAGCCCTTCACTAAAATTAAGAAAATTGAACTATTTAATGGCATCCATTTTACTAATCACCTTATATGCTTCTTTTAGCTAATTGAATTGAAAATCAAGGGGAAAAAATATATATATATATTTTTTCAAATATTTGATTTGGTTATGCAGGCAAAGAACCATAAATCTGTGAGATCTAATGGTCTTAGAAGATCAGCTCTGTCACATGCTCCAAACATTATCAATTACATGCTATAAATGAGACAATCTGAACAAGATTGTGAAATGATTTGGCTTAAGATAAAACCTTAAGCCGGGCGCAGTGGCTCAAGCCTGTAATCCCAGCATTTTGGGAGGCCGAGACGGGCGGATCACGAGGTCAGGAGATCGAGACCATCCTGGCTAACACAGTGAAACCCCGTCTCTACTAAAAAAATAAAAAACTAGCCGGGAGGTGGCGGGCGCCTGTAGTCCCAGCTACTCGGGAGGCTGAGGCAGGAGAATGGCGTAAACCCGGGAGGCGGAGCTTGCAGTGAGCTGAGATCCGGCCACTGCACTCCAGCCTGGGCAACACAGCAAGACTCCGTCTCAAAAAAAAAAAGATAAAACTTTAAATGAAATAGGATTATAATTCATATTTTTGTAATTTGTAAAAATGGTTAATGACGTTATAAAAATAATTTAGATGATTCAAGCCAAACTCCTTCCTCTTACTTAGGCCCTTTTTTATTTCGACTATTTTACTAACAGTCACTGAATTTCACACTCTGTTTTCCTTAAGAGATGGTTTTATTTTTTCTCAAAAGAAGATGAGTTGGGGATGCTAGTTTTAGGCCCTGACCCCTGTGCAGCCACCTAAACATAGTGTAAACTATGGAGATTAAAAAAATCTTACCACATTTTTTTGGGAGTCTTCAGAAGTCTCTGCTTCTGCCAGTGATGCTGTCTCTTTTGTGTTCCATGTTTTATCTCAGATCGACACAGAGGTGAATTAGCCCCTTCAGTGGTTCGCACAAGTAGTCCACTTGGACCAAATATTTAATGGGCTTTCGTGTACTCAACTGGAGATTTGGGAAGAGTCATTGCTGTAGCAGATTGCAATCTCTCATGCCCTGCCCTCTACTGTTCCCTTCCAACTCCTGGCCTGGCCCCTAGCCTTTCCTCCTAAATTTCCCTCCTGGAGTGCCTAACACTTCCTTGGTTTTGATGGGCAAGTTTTTTTTTTTTTTTTTTTTTTTTGGCCCCTGAAATCAAATTTGCATTTTAAAACCCACAAAGAGCTCAACACTTAAGATCCCCAGTACATAACTATTCTGTTTTAAAAGAAGAATTTGGCATTGAAACGCTACTTAACACACACACACAACAACAACAACAATAACAATAAACTCAACAAACAAAACAAAACAGGGGTACTGGAGAATTTGGCAGTGGTTAACTAATTCTGGTTCCAGGCTCTGTTAAGGTTTGCGGTAAGGAGTGTAGGCCCTGGAGTTTCTGTTTTAGATGAAGCTAAGGCTCTGGGCTCTACCAGTTTAAATTCCTCTCATTAATCATGTCTCCCTTCTAACCCCAAAGCTCAGTTTGTCTCCTCAATCTGGGTTGTGGACTGTTTGTTACCAGTACAAGTTGCCTGCTGCTTATGCCTAATTATGGAGATGCCAAGGTATTGGATTTAGCCTACAGCTAACTAGATTAAATTCCACTAAATTCAGGCTTAATTATATTTTTGTTTTCAAATTTGATTTTTGATATTTCTCGACCTTAAACCCAACGCCAAAAGCCTATTTATTTGATTGACTTGATCTTTGAAAAGATCAGTTGATACGAAAATAAAATAAAAACTACTTACTAATACTTATCATTATGTAAGAGACAATGGTAATTTTTAAAAAAATTCAATTTCTTGTTTAAATTTCATTTAAACAAATTATTTTTTATGTATTGCTCGATTTTCTCATGTCAGTTATGAGCAAAATAAGCACAAAGCAGTTAGAAAACTGAGAACATTTTCAATATTCATAATTCAAGAGGCCAGGCACAATGGCTCATTTCTGTAATTCCAGAATTCTGGAAGGCTGAGGACAGAGGATTGCTTGAGGTTAGGAGTTCCAGACCAGCCTGGGCAACCTAGTGTGACCCTGTTTCTACAAACAATTGATATGTGGTGTACTGATGTGTGCCTGTAGTCCTAGGTACTTGGGAGACTGAAGCAGGAGAATCACTGGAGGCCAGGGGTTTGAGGCTGCAGCAAGCTCTGATTGCATCATTGCACTCCAGTTTGTGGACTGAGCAAGACCTATCTCTAAAACTAAAAATAAAAATAGATAAAATAAAAATAATCTGATTATTAGTCAACCATCAGTGGTGATATTTTTATCCTCTCTTCTTTTTCCCTCAGTATAAAATTTTATTTTGACCCTTTGTCCTTCTTTTTTTTTGAAACGATCAGAATTGCGACTCTTCAACTGCACGTTTACCTCAACCGGTATATTTTTTTATGCCTACTGTGTTTCAGAACTGTTGTATGCTACATGGATTTTAGAGAAGTATAGAACACAGTCTTTGACTTGAAAGAAATGAAATGTGCTTAAGAAAATTAAATTATACTACAGGAATAATTTGAAGAACAACAAGTAAAACTCTACGCATAGAATAAATTGGGCTTTCTTTCTTTTATTTTTTTTTTTCAGGCCACAATATGTTTTTGAGTTTCCTGCTTTTGCCAGGCTTTCTGCTTGGTACTTGGGATACAGTAATGAGAAATAGAGACATAGTATTTGACCTTGTAGAAGGCAACAAATATTAAACAAGTAAAAGCAAGAATGAGGACAGCGATTAAAATTGTCCTAAGCACTGCAGAGAAAAATATCAGATACTGTAAGCCTTAGTAATAAAGAAAACAAACCTAGGCGTACCTAGAGGAAGTTACATTTACAGGAATAACTGCAAGAAGAATATAATGTGGGTATAGAGAAAATACCAGAATAACACAGAGGAAGAAAGAAATAGGATAGTGCTGATTAGGAAAGAAGTCTGGGACATTTGAGGATAATAGTGAACAAAGGTGACGGTGTTGGAACTAGTGAGAGATGACTGATGAAGAGTGGCCAAATCTTACAGGATATCTTAGGACATATAAGGAATTTTATATTCTGTCCTAAATGTAACAAAGTTTGACAAAGTTTTAAGCAAGAGAATAAGTACTATAATCAAATTTACTCTTTAAAAATGTCACTAAGGCTACTAAAAGGGAAAGAATTATGCACAGTAGCAGGTACTATTCATAGCCTGGGTAGCACAGGATTAAGACTTGGTCTGGATAAGTGGCAGGGTCAATAGAGATAAATAAGAGACTTAAAAGTGTATTTATGAAGTAGAATTAAGAGTATTTGGCGGCCCGGCGTGGTGGCTCACGCCTGTAATCCCAGCACTTTGGGAGGCCGAGGCGGACGGATCATGAGGTCAGAAGATCGAGACCATCCTGGCTAACACGGTGAAACCCCGTCTCTACTAAAAATATAAAAATTAGCTGGGTGTGGTGGCGGGCACCTGTAGTCCCAGCTACTTGGGAGGCTGAGGCAGGAGAATAGCATGAACCCGGGAGGTGGAGCTTGCAGTGAGCCAAGATCGCGCCACTGCACTCCAGCCTGGGCAACAGAGCGAGGCTCCGTCTCCAAAAAAACAAACAAACAAAAAAGAGTATTTGGGAAGATTCAGATGAACTTCAGTAACTGTAAGGTTCATGCAGGGCATGAGTCAGAAGGATAGGTAGGGTTTATATGGAGAAGAGAAAGAGGAGACTTTAAGGAAGGGTCTTTTTGCACATACTTGGGAAATGTAAATATATCATTGGTTCATTGGTGTTCAGGATGGTGATACTTACTGACAGGCTGATAGAGTTTGGATATTTGTCCCTTCCAAAGCTCATTGAAACGTGATCTTCAGTGTTACAGCTGGGGCCCAATATGAGGTATCTGGGTCATGGGGGCAGATCCCTTATGAATGGCTTGGGGCTATCCTGTGTTTATGAGTTAGTGAGTCTCCTATTCATTCACAGGAGAGCTGGTTTCCCAAAAGAGAGTGTAAAACCTCTTCTCTCTCCCTTCCTTTCTCGCCATGTTACATGTCTGCTCCCCCTTCACCTCTGCCATGATTGGAAGCCTCCTGAGGTTCTCATCAGAAGCATATGTCAGCACCATGCTTTTTGTACACCTTGCAGAACTGTGAGCCAAATAAACTTCTTTTCTTTATAAATTACTCAGGCTTAGATATTCCTTTATAGCAATTCAAAATGGACTAATACATAGGTAGGTAGACAGGGAATTAGAATGCTTGAATGTTAAAGTCTTGATTCTGCAGGGCAATACAGAAACATTTACAATTTGGACAGGCAAATAGTGTATTGGCAATATTTCTCTTGAAATGAAACACAGGATAAATTAGAATTGAAAGAACTGTAGACAAACATACTGATTATAAAGCTATGGCAAACAAATAAGCAAAGACCAGCCCCTCCCATAAGAAAATTTATGAATTGGTAATTCACAACAAAGAAGTATAAGTGATCTGTAAAACTTATGAATAAGGGAGTAATTTTATCACTAAGCAAATAGGGCTGATCCATATAACAAGATACCATTTTAAGCTACACAATTAATAAGTATTACTTATAAGTGTTAATTTTTTTTCAAGGATGACAAAATAGATACTCATACACCATTGGAAGTAGGATTGAAAGGAAATTTGACAAGATCACTTTATGTTTCAATAATTCATACCATTTAAGTCACTATTTCCACCTCTTTGTATTATCTTTAGGAAGTAATCAGAGGTTTGTATATGCATACACAGATGTCTACATCGATGTTACTTATAATGAGACAAAATTAGTAATAAAATAAATATAAAAATGTGGATTTAAATATATATAATGTATTTATGAAAAAGTAATATACATATTTAAAAACTGTTTTGAAGAAAAGGGAGAAGGAACTACAATCATATGCAATAATATATTAACAGTTCTTTTAAGAACATAGCAATACCAAAAACTGTGCTTTAAATAGCTATGTGTTAAAAATTTCTATTATTTCTATTTGTTTTTAATAGTCAGAAAAAAACAATAAATTCTACTTTTAAAAGCCATTGCAATAGTTCAGTGCAAGATCATTAAACTAGACTAGAGACAATGAATATAAAAAGAAAAAAAAGAGGAATGAGAAACTTTAGAGAAAACAATCTAATGCAATTCAATGGCTTAATGTACTAGATTAACAGAAGAATGAACTGAATTTAATTTCTGGGTGATGAGAAAATAGTAGAGCTACAGTTAAGAAATAAAATTGCATGACCTTTTTGGGAGAGAGATGAAAAGTTTAGTGTTGGAAATACTTAAAGAAAAATACATAATATTATTTAGGCAAAATAAGACTGGAGCTTAGGGAAAGGACCAGTTAGGTAACTTCACAAAAGAAAAGAACAAAGAAAAAGAATGGAGTAAGACTAAGGACTGGACTTAACATTTTACCGATCAAAAGCTTGGTATTAGCATTTCAATAATAGAGATAATAGGATTTGTATTTCAATCAGTAACTAGAAGACTAATGTTTTTTGACAGCTGCGTATACACTCACTGGACGAGATTACAAATTAACTTGCTTAAAGCTATTTAGTTTGTCTGGACACTGTGACTTTACTGAGGAGACATGCCAGATATAATTTATATTATGTAGGTATTAAGGATAAATCTTGTGATGTTGCTGGCTGTGTTTCAAAAAGATTTTCTTTTTGATTTTCTTAAAAATATTCTAGTTTGTACTTTTTAATGATTACTTATTCTGCTGGTTACTTTTTGGGTACATTTATTTTATAAGCTAATATCTTATTAATGTGCTTCACATGAAAGACATGAAGAATATTAATAGAAGACAAATTGCTAGCTATTGGTTCAATATAGAAAGCACCAGAAAACCTATTTCTACAACATATTTTCATAACAGCTCATTATTTTTAATTACAAATATTTCAAATCAAATACAAGTAAAATACTCAAGCAATATTGGGAATTTTACAAGAAAATTATTTTTAAAACATCATTTTAAATATAAATGGTATATTGTTTATTTGTGAAATAATTGTATAATAAGTACCTTTTCTTCTTCCATTAGAATATAAGGGCAGGAATGAACTATTGTGCCTGTTCTCACTGAAGATTGACAATTAGTTACTTAATACATAATTATTTAGTTAATAAATGCATCTTTTATAATAAAACTATGATATTTATATTGTTTGAATTTTGAAAATATGAAAATACGATAATAAGATATCATATGCCCAGCTATTTTAAAACCAAAATTATTTTCTTAAAATTTTATTTTGAAAATCATCATAGCCACAGAAAATAAAAGAATTATATAGTAAATAAATGTGTACCCATTACCCAGATTCTATTTTTAACCCTTTATGTATTTGTTTGATCATATAATTATTAATCCCACTATCCATCTATCAATTCATCTTACTTTTTGATGCTTTCCCAAAAAACGTGCAGACAGCAATACATTTCCCAAATATTTAAACATGCATTGCATTAACTAGAGCTGAGGTAAAATTTACATATAATGAATTGCAAAATTCGTAAGTGTACCGTTCAGTCCATTCAGGAACTGCTCACAGGACATACACCTGTGCAACCCATAATCCCTATCAAAATAAGGAAGACTACTGTAACCACAGAAAGTTCCTTCATGTTCCTACCCTGTCAATCCTTGCTCCTGCCATTCCAGAGACAACCACTACTCTTATCTTTTTTTCTAGAGATTAGTTTTTTTTTCTGTTCCAGAACTTCATATAGGTCATATAGTATATACTCTTTTGTTAGTATTTCTTTCACTCAGCTCTATGTGCTGAGATTCCTCTGTGTTGTTTCATTACTTTTTGTTGCTGACTAGTGTCTTGTTGTATGAATAAGTGACAGTCTATCTATTCTCCAATTGGTGGGCTGTTTCTTGTTTTGAACTGTTATGAATAAGCTGTTATGAACATTATTGTATTTTCTTATATATGTGTGAACATGTGTTTTCTTTTCTTCTGAATGAATTTTGGTCCACAGAGTAAGTGTATACTTAATTTTATAAAAATTGCCAGATTTTTTTTTCAAAGTAGTTGTACCACTTTCCACTCACACCAGTAATATGTGAGATCTCAGGCTGGCCTACAGTCTTACTCACATTTGGTGTTGTTAGTCTTTTTAGTGTTAGCCATTCTGTTAAATATAAATCCAACGAGAAGTTTAAAATGACACTAGTGTTTCTAGGTTCTTCTTTTACAGATCACAAAACGGTATTTAATTCTAGTTAGAAAGAATCTAAAAACACATACAAGCCTTTAAAGCTGATTATTTTTTTCTCTTCCTTTGTCCCCACATCTGCAGGACACTGGAACAAGTCTCAAAGATTTCTTGCTTTAAGAATCAGAAAGGATCATGGGATAAAAAGCACCATGTAAGACTACCTCTCCTCAGCTTCTAAAGACTCCACCAGGAGTTAAGCGGAAGTCCAGAAGATCTGTGTTCTTCAAGTAAGGCTACTCCTTGCTGGTCTCAACATCATCATTTTTCAGCAAAAGAGATGGCACCAGAACTCTGCATGCTCCCAGTGAAAGCCTCATTCTTTCCTTTCCTGAATACTATTCACAGTCCCATAACCACTCTGTGCCTGAGATGATTGGAAATCATTTTATGTCTTAAACATGGGACTTCTTCTGTCACAACAAGAAGGTGCGGACACACAGGCCATGAATCCTCTCCTGAAGTCAGTTCCCATGTGGTTCTATCAACAGTGAAAAAACTGTAAGTCATAACACATATTTTATTTGTTTTCTGGGTCCTGTCAGCAGTGTATAATATCCCTAATGGCAGAGATTTTTCTTCTGTTTTTGTTCACTGCTGTATCCTCAGAGCCTAGAGAACCTGGCACATAGTATTTGTTTAATAAGTATTTTATTGAATAAATACCTTTTATTCAACAGATACCTATTGAATAAATGTCTATTGACATAGAAGTTTTGATGCAGGATTTTTCTCAGTCATTTTGCCAGCCACAGACCTCTGGCTGGTGATGCCCCTGCCCAGGACTTGATGGGGCCTGGGCTCACCACAGGAGACACCCCATCCACTTGGCCCACTGGGCTGTGCCAGGCCTGCACTCCAGCGCAGATCCTGCAGCTGCCATGACTGCGTGATCAACCCTCATTGGGAGGGGAGTGTGGGGTCCGGTAAGTCATTCCAAGCACTGGCACAGGAGTGGGCTCCTTGCGGGGCTTGTGACTGGACCAGGCATGTAGCAAGTCACTCCTGTGGTGGACTCTGGCACCCAGATGATGGAAATGTGGTAGGTGTCTGTGACTGCAAAGCCCCAGAGGGAGTGTTACAACATGCTAATTTGCTCTTTTAGTCCTGCTCTCTGCAGCCTGACAGACGGCAGTCCATTAACAGTTCTGCCAACCCTGTTGCCTCACTCTGTCCCATGGTTCCAAGTCTGGCTCGGCCTTGCCACTGCTTCCTGTTGTGTAGGGTGGCTGCCTCTACTGGCAGAGGGCAGAGGGTCACGGTGTTACAGCCTTCTTTGCACGTGTGTTCAATGTGTACTGAGTTCTTGCACCACATCCAAGAAGAATGAGGTTACACTGACAATTGAAGGGTCAGGAGGGTGGAGAAGAATTTTATTGAGTGACGAAACAGCTCTCAGCAGAAAGGGAATGCGAGGGTGGTTTCCCACCCAAAGCCGGGTGGTTGCTCTCCCAGTACAGCTGGGTCCAAGGGTTCTATGGGCGCAGATTGGTTTGTGAGTATGCAAAAAAGTTAAAACAAAGGTATCACTCAAAGATGGCCAAGACAGTGTAGAAAACAAATTAGGGAAAGGGAGGTATATGTAACATAGGTGAATGGTGGGGATCAGTTAGAGGAAAGCACTCCAAGTGGGAAAAGAGGCTCTCAGCCCAGTCCAAGGATTTACCTTGGACTTGTAGTTAGGCTTTAAACTGTCATCGGCTTGAAGGTCTGGTTTCACCAGGGACCTGGCTCTGTCTGCCTGGGATTTGTCTGCCTCCTGTTGCCATCAGTTCCATGTCCTGAAGTGGCAAAAACTATGAAACTTATATATAAATAAGAAACCTAAGCAATACAAGTTATTAAATAGTCTTCCTTAGATCACATTGTTACTTAGTAGCAGTATTGAACCTCTTCCTAGGTTGCCTGGATAATTGAATCTGAGTTTTAAAGTTGAAGTATCCTTAGACATTCACCTTCCTTCCTCTTATGGAGGGAACTTCTCTAACATATTTGACATTCCAGTTTTTGATTGACAATTCTGGGAATAATGATAATGTTAACAGGGTGTTGTTAGTCACAAGATTCTTCTTGTGTTGACTTCTGGGCCACTCTTTTCATGTCCTATTTAATCATCACAAAGAACGTAAGCAGGCACTATTTATACCAGCTAAGTGACACCATTTTATTGAAGAGGAAACTGAACACTAGCAAAGTTAAGTATGTTGGAATTTGAAGCTGGGAAACCTAGCTCCAGGGCTGTCCTTTTGATGACTACATTATTCTGCTTCTCAAATACCAAAGTAATGCAGACTGTGCTGAAGGATTTCCAAGGAGCTATAATCAAAACCACTTATTTGAATCTTGAACACCCTGGCTCACCTCAGGTACATAAAAGAGCTGAAAGAGCACATCTTGACTATAACCTTCCCCATAAGAGTGAAGTGGGGTTCTCCCTCTTCCTTTCAAATTTAGAGTGAGAGCAAGAACGAGAGTTTGACAGACACGCTCAGAAAACTTGACCTCCACTTTTGAGCTTGGGGAAGCATAGTAGATTTGTTCCTGACCCTCATATGTGAGTGGTAAAGAGCGGAGATGGCCTGGATAACTACTCCAAAGGCAAGAGTTAAAAGGTTTTGCCACTTAGCTAGGATCAGCATTTCCTCTCACTAACTATGGAAACAAAGGTTGTGTGAGTGTTTCCTGAAGGCCACATATGGGGCACATGTAAAAGGGCAGCATGCAGATAGTCCTGCACCTTACCAGTACGATCAATTTTGAGGAGCAAGAGAACCTCAGCATTAAGTGCTAGATACTAATATATTTTTGGGGTTGCAAGATTAAGCAAAATGTCACATCAGAGAATCATTCATGCAGACTGAGGAAACTGAATGTGAATGTGGGGCTTCTGAGGAATGTGTGAAGACAGCCACTAGGGACTTTGTCTGCTTTAAAAACTTGGAAAACTCATCAATAATGTAGCCAGGATGCAAGAATACCAGCCAAGCATGACTTATTTTTCTCCCCTTACTCTTCTGCCTCCCTTTATTTCAACTCTGAAAAATCAGAGTTACAGTTAAAAGATGGGACAGAAGAGTTAGAAGCTTCAGGCAAACCAACAAACAAAAATGCTATTATCTTGAATGAAATGAAAAGTTTTGACTAGTACACAAGACTAGATAATCTTAAATATTAAATTGACATTGTGTTATGACTTAAAGACACCAAGGAAATTTTAATTGTCTAAAAACAAGGTGTAAAATCATGGAACTTCCCATGTTTTCACCAATAACATTTTCTGCACAGATGCAAAATCAAATATGTTTTATGGTTACATTTCATGACAGCCACTTGTTCAATACACACTGGTTATAGGAAGAATCTCTTGAATCTAGGGATTACTGAGGCCATGACCCAGTCTTTTATCCTGGTCATGTGGTGAAGCTCTATCATGGTACCCAGTTTTCAGAGAAGGTTAGGATTTTTTATTTTATACCATTCTACTATAGAAATATAAGCTTGCTATTTTCTTCTCCTCTTCTGTGATTCAAAGAGGATTATATTCAGGCATATGTGGACTGACACCCTGGCTCACCTCAGAAATTTCTTAAGTGATTTTTGGATTAGGTATTCTTGGTTATTGGGGTTTTAAAAAATCATAAAGCAATTGTTAAGTCAGAGCATTTAGGTTTTTTATCTATGATTACTTTGTATTATTAGAAATATAGAAATAGAAATAGCAGGAAGTAGCAGTTGAGACAATATAAAATCTATCTCATACCTCCAAATCAGTCTCAGGAAGAAGTAAGTCTATAACAGACACATCTCTTCAGTTTCTGATGGCACAGTCTTAAGAAAAGGAGACCCTTTAAAGCAATCTTGATCTGACTTAAAAAAAAAAAAAAAAAAAAAAAAAAAAACAACCTATTACAAGATTAGGGAAGAACCTTAAAATGTAGAACCCACTTCATGGAAAACTAGGGCTGCTCTGGTTGGTATTCCACCTGTCTAGGATAATATCTTAAACCCTACACTCTTCCTGTAACTCTCCCTAGAATGGCAAAGGTCATAATCTGGGTAAGTAAGCATTCTTTTCACATCACATGTTTGTTAGGGATATCAGTTCAGAGAGAAAGAATGCCTGTACCCACAAGAATCTTTCATTGTGGGATTGTGATACCAGCAAGGGTCGAGGAGTTGATGTGTGAGTGATAAGAGGATTTCCAGCTTTTCTTCGTCTGCGCCACACAGTCAATGAATGCTATTCTGCCTTTTTGTAAAAGTACATAGATAATACTGGATGGTATAGTTTGACCATATAAGGTTTCAGAAAAAATTCACAGAAATACTTTCAGAAAGTATCCAACAACTGCCCTCAGAGATCACAATAATCTGTAATCTGGGTATATCAATATTTCCCTAGAAGATCCATAAATGTAGTAATGAATTTCCAAACAATTCCACTCATCTCTTGTCCTGAATGCTGTTCCTCACATTAAGAGTTGCCAGTTATGTCCCTTCCCATTTAATCTAGGCTGGGCTTGCCTCTGCTTTGACCAACATAATGTGAAAGAAGAAATGCTCTGAGACTTGTGAGTCTAGGGATGTAAAAGTCTGCCTTGCAACTTCCCCTTTCTCCCTCTTAGAACACTAATTCCCACATTAATGAAGTTTAAACAGATCTGCTGGAGGAAGAGAGGTCAAGGGGAGGAACAATGAGCCAGATGTCAGTCACAGCTACCATTCAACTGTAACACTGTGAAGACTGAAAGCAAGACCAGCAGAGAAAGTGCTAAACAGAAGTATTAAGTAGTAAACAGAAATCTGAGTATCACAGAAGTTGAGATACCACAAAATGGTTGTTGTTTTAAGCAACTGTATTTTGGGGTGGTTTGTTAGATGACCGTAGATAACTGAAACAACAAGAATACTCTCGTCTCTTCTTAAGTGTATTAAATTTTAGTTTCTTTTTTCAGTAAATAAATCTACCTCTGCTAAAACATTAAGTATTGATTATGTCCTTGAATTGACTCCTAATTTTTTGCCTTATACATATGGCATCTTATCTGTGTAAAGCAAATCACATGAAAAATCTCATTCCCTGTACACTGAGAAAAGCTAGATGACAGTATCCGCTTTCTTTGGGAGCAAGTGATTAAATTAAATAACTAAATATTCACTCCAGTTACACATGTTACTATCAAGCAAGGCCATGTAGAAAATAAGTAGACTGACAGATTGCCGAGATAGCCTTAGCCCAGTTTTTTTGAGACTTGTGCACCAGAATTAAAATGGTGAGAATGTGTGTTTTGCATTTTGTGAAGATTTAAATCTTGCAAATTTGAGCTAATGTGATATAAAACATTAAGCCTCATTTTATGATGTAATTCTCACAAATAAAAATAAAACAAGAATCACATGATTTCAGATGTTACTGGCTATTGTTTGTAACCTGTTACATTACTGCCATATGATAGGTATACATTAAGTAGTACACAGAAAGACTAATTAACTTCCAAAAAATTAATCTGGAATTATTAAGATTTTCAATCATACAGGTTCTAAGTAGTAAAATTTTTTGAATAAAATGTCACTTCCTTGAGCATTTCAGGCTATGTTGCCTATGGCGGTAGTGGAGATGAGACAAGAGGAAAGGCAGCCCTTAACACATTTTTAGAGACATAAAAGCTAATTATACAAAGAAGCACAACACAAATGTTTAAAAGCCTCTGTTAGGAAAGAAGATATATGACCATGCCCTAAAAATAGGTCTGCCTTTTAACAAATGAGTCCAGTACTTCACTGAGTCTCTGTCAGTACTTCAATGATGGAATGCATTCTCTTCCATTTATTTATTCTCATTCATTCAGTGTCCTTTTTTGAATGTCTACAGTGAATGAAGAACTGTGCTACCAGAATACAAACAGAAAGACATTTGGATGGTTGGTATCAGGGAGCAGATAACACTTTAGATGGAATAGAAATGTTTACAATATACAACCTCTAAAACTTTGTAATTTTGATTCTTCTTGATGTTCCATCACAAACTGAAATGAAAAGACAAGGTACATATTCATTTTATTTCTGTTATCACCTTGAATCTGTAAGAGCTCAACACTTTCAAACAAGAGTATTTGTTCTGATATCATAATAGAATATCTGTATAGTCTTTTAATATTTAATAAAATGCTCCATGAACTACAATATAACCACTAGGAAGGTATATTTTCTCTTGCAATACTCCGTTGACTTTTAGAGCGGCCTCTACATAGATGTTAAAAAACTGAATGGATGAATTGGAACACATTGATAATATCAAAATTCTCTCTACTTTACCTTTGGGAGCCAGAAAATCTGTTTTCATTCATTTTGTGGACTCTAAGGGAAATACTGACCTGGCGATTTATCAGAGCTGGAAGGAGACTTGGAGAGAATTTATCATATTTTCAGGGCTTCAAAATAAGATATGTAGACTATCAGCTTCAAAAATATTTAGGGGCATTTTTTTTTTTTTTTAAAAAGCAGATTCAGAGAGTTACTCCAATCCTACTAAATGAGGATTTCTGAAGCTGGCCTTGGGAAGCTGTATTTTAACAAGTTTTCCATGTTGATTCTTATACACACCTGAAGTCTGTGGGCCACATGTTCTAATCCTGTCACCTTATATTGCAGATGAAAAGACTGAAGCACTGAACAGTTAAATGACTTGTTAAATAGTCTAACAAACTTATTTCTAAAAGCCAAAGAAACAGAGCAAGGGTTGTATTTCTTAGTAGATTTTAAAGTCATGAAAAAGAGAAAATGGTATGAGGAAGACAAAGGGAATTTTTCATAGCTTGTTTATTCTGTTAGGATCTATGAAAAGTCTATTCATTCCTTTTCATTTTCCCTGGAAAATTCCTTCAGCTGTTCACTATTCAATAGAAATTTTAAATGCTGTTGATCTAAAGTCCATTTCAAATCATCTGACAAGTAAGACAAGTAAAGTCACAATAACTCTATTCTTTCAGCATGTATCTTCTTAGACTGAATATGTAATCAAAACATAATAGAAGGGTAGAAAACACTTAGGAACAAACAACTGAATATATTTAGAATCACCTGTCTTATGAATAGTCTGAGTGACACAGTATGCACTTACTAAGACCATACTGACCCCATTAGTTTTTGTTCATAATTATCCAACATAAGATAGTTATTACTTTTTGGAATTAATCATATAATTTGGCAAAATTTCTTAGTCTTTAAGACCCTAATCTATGAAATCACTATCTACAACATACTCACTACATTCTGCTTTAGTCTGCACTATCCTTATTCTTGATTAATAAGAAATGTATACATATTTCACATAGTAGGCACACAACTGATATTTAATGATTGTCGAAAGCCCTGATTTGTTGAAGAAGATTTTGAGTAGTTCCTAAATTTGTATAAATGAATAATAATTTTAATACTGCTAATGCATTTATTCTTATAATCCTACTGTTAATTTATGAAGGGCTAGGAATATTTTGTAACTACATATGTAAATGCTTTACAGTGATGGATTACTTCCTTTGGAGGAAAAAAAAATTTTAAAGTCCTGTGCTTTAAAAACTAATATCAGAATGGGACATCATTTGTTTATGATACTCTCTTCAAGGGAAATGGAAAAAAGAGAAACACATTTTACAATTAGCTTAGAGGCAACTGTGTCTTGGAGAAAGAATATAGATGTTAGTAATACCATCCTGTCTGGATTAGGGTTTCACGCATCATGGCTGGTAGATATTAATTTTTATTGATGTTGAATTCTTGATGAAGTTTGAACTTGTCAAGAGTTGCAGGCTTATAAATGGGTGTATATGTTGAAATTTTATTCATTAAGCCTCATAATGCTCTAGGGTATTTCATTGTTCTGAAAAGGTGATCTCTTGAACATGTTGTTTCCTGTACCCACAGGCTAATCCTCAAAGTGTACATTCATAACTGAACATTAGTCTACAATTTTGAAATAAATCCTGTGGCATTTATTAGTTAAACATGTATTATTTCCTGTACAACACAGCTTTTTATTGACTTATTTTTTTCTTTTGAAAACAAAATGAAATTAAGGTCCTTTTATATTCTATTTCTTTATTTAAAGATATGAATAGATCTGATTTTAAATAAGATTATCAATAGAGATAAAACTAGAAGGGCATAGTTGATGCATATATACTTTCAAAGTGCCAATATAGTGATCTAGTACACTCAACATTATGAGTTCATGCAAATATTTTATGTTTAAAGACAAACTTACTTAGAGGCCTTTTATTCATCTCCCATGAAATATGTGTATCATTGCAATTAAATAATAAAGCAATAGGTAATCTTTCTAAGCTATATGTTTAATCATGAGATTTAACAACGTACTACCCAGGATGCTGAACCATAAACCTTAACTAAACATGGGAGGAAATTTGGCACAAATATTGCAAATACAGTAATTATCTTAGCATCCTTACAAAATGTATTATTATTATTATTATTATTATTTTTTTTTTTTTTTGAGACGGAGTCTCGCTCTGTCGCCCGCGCTGGAGTGCAGTGGCCGGATCTCAGCTCACTGCAAGCTCCGCCTCCCGGATTTACGCCATTCTCCTGCCTCAGCCTCCCGAGTAGCTGGGACTACAGGCGCCCGCCGCTTCGCCCGGCTAGTTTTTTTTGTTTTTTTTTGTATTTTTTAGTAGAGACGGTGTTTCACCGTGTTCGCCAGGATGGTCTCGATCTCCTGACCTCGTGATCCGCCCGTCTCGGCCTCCCAAAGTGCTGGGATTACAGGCTTGAGCCACCGCGCCCGGCTAAAATGTATTATTACTATTTATATTTATTGAAAGGCTATTATTATCTTGGGCACTGTTTTAAGTACTTAAAAGTTTTTTTTTCATCTTATTTAACTTTAGAGCAGTTGTATTAGCTATGTCACAGATTAAACAATTGTACTAAAAGAGGTAAAGATAAGTAACATACTTAGAGTGGCAGAGTTAATATGAGGCAAATATAAAATTTGAATCTGGGCCTGATCACAAATTTTGTAGATGCAAAATATAATTTTAAAATATAAACATTAACTTTTAAGCAACATATTTGAGATATAAGCATCAATTATTTATAAGAACTTATTTAAGGAGAGGCTCTTATACAATGAGAGCTAAGTTGATTGTAAAAGTGACTCATAATTTAAATCACACCATAGTGGCGAGATTGCACCATAAGATTGTAATGGCTAGAATGTTACGTTAGAATACACATTCTGGAGTCTAACAGGCTAAATTAAAATCCTAGTGTCACTAGCTGTATGACCTTAAGCACATTACCAGTTTCTAGGCACCTCAGTTTCGTTATCTGTGAAATAGATATATTAACAATCCCAACTTCACATGAGCTTCAAGTCAGTGACAAGTTAAAAAATAAAAACATCAACACAAATATATGGAGTATTAAGTGAGTTAATGTATATCAAGTTCAGTGTCTGCACATAGAATCTTGATGTGCATATGAGTCACTATTTTATTACACAGAACCATTTGTGGCTCATGATCATGACATTATGAGACGGATACCAAGGTTAGATAAAGGGAAAAAGTGAAGAAAATTTGGTGGAAAAAGAAAAAATGTACATTAAGCTAATTAATGGGATAAAGAGTGGGAATTACTTACAAGTAGTGTAGAGAGATGATTATGGTATTCCTAATTAATTTAGCATAAACTAATTTATTCAGTGAGTATTTACAGAATGAATTTTGCATGCCTGGCAGTATGTTAGATGTAAGAAACATTAAAGTGAGGGACAGAGATATGACCTTTGCCTTAAGACTATAGTCCAGATTTGCAACAATAACAAAATTAAGCTGAAGTCAGACATTTCTTACTGTAGCCATAAAATTGAGACTCATTGGAGTCTCCAGCAGCTGTTCAGCATAGCCAATGTCTACTGAAGTTACTTATTACTGCAGCATTTTATGAAGAAAAGCATCTTCTGAATTAGCCTGACTTTCAGTGAATGTGGCATGAATTTATCTGAATATAAATTACTCTATAAGATTAGGAGAGTAAGAAAGAGTAAAATATATGTGGGTAGTTGCGGATTTTAATCAAATAGAAATTAATAGTACAATAAAAACTTACAGTATTATAAGTGGCATGAAAAATGTCTAGAATGTTATTTTATTTTCAGATTTTCCATAAAGTGATACGTAATTTTCTATAACTTCTTATAGAGTAAAATTGGAAACATAAATATGTTCATTTCGATGAATTACATAGACAAAAATTCAAGCTGTATGAAATAAATATTTTTAAAGTTTCAGTAGTTAGTGACTGAGAAGAGAAATCCTGATCATCCATTTTTGTTTTGTTTTTGATGTGAACCAACGCACTAGTGGAAATAGATTTCACTGGTGGTATTGAATAGTCCTGGACATTTTAATGAATGTAGAATTTTGGCCAAAGGAAGGATTAAGTGTTTGCTGATGGCTTACATCAATGGTGACATTCACATTGTGTAAGAGTCTCACTTTAAAATGTTAAGTTTTGGTTAGCCATATGCAGAAAACTGAAACTGGACCATTTCCTCATATCTTATACAAAAATTAACTCAAGATGGATTAAAGACTTAAACATAAGCCCTAGAACTATAAAAACTCTAGAAGAAAACCTAGGCAATCCCATTCAAGACATAGACATGGGCAAAGACTTCATGACTAAAACACCAGAAGCAATTGCAACAAAAACCAAAATTGACAAATGAAATCTAACTAAACTAAAGAACTTCTGCTCAGCAAAATAAACTATCATCAGAGTGAACAGGCAACCTATAGAATAGGGGAAAAGTTTCACAATCTATCTATCTGACAAAAGTCTAATATCCAGAATCTACAAAGAACTTAAACTAATTTACAAGAAAAACACAAACAACCCCATCAAAAAGTGGGCAAAGGATATGAACAGGCACTTCTCTAAAGAAGACATTTATGTGGCCAACAAACATGAAAAAAAGCTCATCATCACTGGTCATTAGAGAAATGCAAATCAAAACCACAAAGAGAGAGCACCTCATGCCAATTAGAATGGCGATCATTAAAATGTCCGGAAACAACAGATGCTGGAGACGACATGGAGAAATAGGAATGTTTTTACACTGTTGATGGGAGTGTAAATTAGTTCAGCCATTGTGGAAGACACTGAAGTGATTCCTCAAGGATCTAGAACCAGAAATACCATTTGACTCAGTCATTCCATTACTGGGTATGTATCCAAAGGACTATAAATCATCCTACTATAAAGACACATGCACACATATGTTTACTGCAGTACTATTTACAATAGCAAAGACTTGGAACGAACCCAAATGCCCATCAATGTTAGACTGGATAAAGAAAATGTGGCACATATACACCATGGAATACTATGTATAAAAAAGAGTGAAGAATGAGTACATGTCCTTTGCTGAAAACCATCATTCTCAACAAACTAACACAGGAACAGAAAACCAAACACTGCATATTCTCACTCATAAGTGGAAGTTGAACAATGAGAATACATGGACACAGGGAAGGGAACATCACATACCAGGGCCCGTCAGAGGGTGGGGACAAGGGGAGGGATAGCGTTAGGACAAATACCTAATGCATGTGGGGCTTAAAACCTAGCTGAAGGGTTGATGGGTGCAGCAAACCACCATGGCATATGTATACCTATGTAACAAACCTGCACGTTCTGCCTGCACATGTATCCTAGAACTTAAAGTATAACAATAAAAAAAGTCAAAAAATGAATAAAAATATAAAATAAAATTTTAGTTTTATCACATTACAAATTTGGCTTAAAAAGTGGTCATCATTTATATAGCAAATATACAAGTATCTGTATTTTTATGAATACTGTAAGTTGAAGACGTATTTGACTGTTTTGGTGAAATTTTTAGTTTTGGGCAAAATTTGACACGAGTTGAGTCAGTAAATGTTCTTCTGTGTATATATGAATATTTTGACCCTTGAAATTTACTATTAACTTTCCAGCACAATAAGACTTCATTATTTTTAGTGGCTTAATATACATTACCCTAAAGGGAAAAATGCTATTGAATAATGCCATGTCATTTTAAAAGGATTATAATAGCCATAAGGAAAAATAAGTACATTAAGTTTTCATAACACTGCTTAATATTAAAAATGCCTTATAATCCATTGCCATGAAAACATAAAATCACATGCTACACCATACGTCTTTTTGAGTGATGTAAAGAATTTCACAAGAGCATTTCTGTTCTCAGCACATTTACAATTTAGCTGGGGAGAGAAGATAGGAAAGTATGAAAAGCTAAAAGGCAGCAGAAGATCTAAATAATATTAAAACAAGCATGTAGTATATATAAATATGAGCATTATTGATTTTCAGTAGAATTCTATAAAAATTTATTAGAAATAGAATTTGAAATGGATTTAGAGTAGAGTTTAGAGAAAGCCATTCTCAGTAGGTAATAGAATTAATAAAAACATGAGAAAGAAAAAGTCTATGGTGTGTTCAGGAGATAGTGGTTTTTCAGGGTTAGTTTGAATGAAGGATTCACAAATGGAATTTCAGTTCAGCTCAGTTCAAAGAATATTAATTGAACTTCTCCTACATGCTAAACCTGCACTGGATACTGAAGGAGGGGAATACAAAGATAAAGAAGTCATTTATTATTTCAAAACTATTATCCAAATACTGTGAGCAGTGCTGATAAGAAGCTCCTTCTCTCAGGTGTCTAATCAAGGAAGATAGGCCCTACATATTAGACAGCCTCTTATGATCTCCATCCCCCTGCCTGGTATTTACACCCTTATGTGATCTCCTCCATTGAGTCTGTGGGTTAGACCTAGTGACTCCCTTGAAAAAGAATAGAATACAGTGAAAGTTGGTGGGGAAAGAGGCTGTCTGTTATTACACAATGGGTTATCTTGTCCATTTAATAATTAAAATTTTCCTATACTGAGATCACTGTTTAGTGAACATTCACAAGGGACATAAATATCTTCACTTTATTTTTTGACATTTTTGGCCCATTCATAGAAGTCTATATACCTCTTCTCCAGACTTCCCCATTATCAGTTTTCCAGTAATGTTTCTTCCAAGTCCCTGACCGTTCAGTCAAGTCAGTGGTCCCAACTCATGAAGTTGATATGCAATTGCATATCTGGCCATTTCTTCTTCTAGGCAATTTATGCTCAGTCAGGGTTCTTCAGGGACACAGAGCTAATAGGGGGTGTGTATGTATATGGAGAGAGAGGGAGAGAGAGAAAGGCAGTGAGAGAAGGAAACAGGAAGAAAAAAACAGGAGATTTATTTTAAAGAATCGTCTCATGTGATTGTAGGGGATGGCAAGTTTGGCAGACTGACAATTCTGCCAGTAGTCAATGTTGCAATCTTGAGTCTGACGGCAGTCTAGAGACAGGATTCCTTTCCAGTTGGAAATCTCAGTCTTTGCTCCTAGGACCTCCAACTGATTGGATAATGCCTACCACATTATAGGGGGTAATCTGCTTTACCAAAAAATCTACTGATTTTGATGTTAATCTTTATTCAATGTGTACTGATTTTAATGTTAATTACATGTAAAAAAAACTTCGGCCGGGTGCGGTGGCTCACGCCTGTAATCCCAGCACTTTGAGAGGGCGAGGTGGGCAGATCACGAGGTCAGGAGATCGAGACCATCCTGGCTAAGACGGTGAAACTCCGTCTCTACTAAAAAATACAAAAAATTTGCCAGGCGTGGTGGCGGGCGCCTGTAGCCCCAGCTACTCGGGAGACTGAGGCAGGAGAATGACGTAAACCCGGGAGAGGCAGAGCTTGCAGTGAGCTGAGATCGTGCCACTGCACTCCAGCCTGGGTGACAGAGCAAGACTACGTCTCAAAAAGATAATAATAATAAATAAAAATAAAAATATAGGCCGGGCGCGGTGGCTCAAGCCTGTAATCCCAGCACTTTGGGAGGCCGAGACGGGCGGATCACGAGGTCAGGAGATCGAGACCATCCTGGCTAACACGGTGAAACCCCGTTTCTACTAAAAAATATATATACAAAAACTAGCCGGGCGAGGTGGCGGGCGCCTGTAGTCCCAGCTACTCGGGAGGCTGAGGCAGGAGAATGGCGTAAATCCGGGAGGCGGAGCTTGCAGTGAGCTGAGATCCGGCCACTGCACTCCAGCCCAGGCGACAGAGCGAGACTCCGTCTCAAAAAAAAAAATAAATAAAAAATAAAAAAAAATAAAAATATAAAAAAAAACTTCACTGAAATATCTAGACGGATATTTGCCAAACAACTGGGCACCATAGCCAAGCTCAGTTGACAAAATTAACCATTCTTGCCACCATAATATTCCCATTCACATTTTTGCATGAACATAAGTTTTTGCTTTCCTTGGGTAATATCTAAGAATTGATGGTCATATGGTAAGTATATCTTCATACAAAAATGCCAAACTGTCTGTATTTTAAAGTCATAATTTTATTTCTTATCATTGAAACTAATGTTAACAAGTTTTACACAGTGGAATTTAATTCTGACTTATAGAAATTACTAGGTGAAGTGTGAAGCCATCAAATTCAGAAAGGCAAATATTTTCTTTTTTGTGGTTGGTTATTGTTTGGTTTGTTAGATTGTGAGGGTAGAGATAGCTAGTGCTTATCAATTATCCACATGTTTTCTCTGTATTTCATAGACACCTACAAAATGTCTAGCTGGGTACAGGTAGGTAGTTATTTAACATCAATGTATTAGGAGCAGAAGTAAAGTGGTGGGTCACCTCTGCTTTGAGGCAGCCAAGGATGTGTGGGTCTTTTCACTTCCTTCTTTCTTTTTGCTCCTCTGTGCAGCTAAAAACAATTCCAAGAAGGTGGATCTGCAAGATGGAAATAATATGGGTGTCTTCATTATTATTAGGAACAGATTTCTTGTAGGAGTAGCACCTAAGCCACTTTGGATGTTATGTGAGTGAGAAGAAAAAAATATTTGGTTGTAAGTCCCTAAAATTTTGTTGCAGTAGCTGGCATTAATTGTTTTGGCTAACATATTATCACTCATTTTAATCCAAATCTCAGGCTTTCCCTGGGGAAAAATTATATTCATTCCTGTTATAACTGCCTTCTTACTCTTGATGTTGCTACTGCTGTATGATATCTTTATCTCATGTTTGTTAGTCAATATGTAGACTCTGACCATCTATTCTAGATGATACAGAGTGGCTCCCTCTCCCCACACATTTCCATGCTCATCATCTCCAGGAAGAAATGAAACTCTGGTGACATCATATAGGGTTTTATTTTACTCTATCTCTAGAGATCAGCATACTGTCATTTAGAAGTCTCAGTTTATATAAGTGCTCTGAAAAATTGCATCCCTATTTATCTCAGCTCCTTTCTCCCTCAAAACATTGAGAGAAGCAATTAATTATTATTCTATGCCAATGCTATCTAAACATCTATTCTAACAGATTTAATGTCGTGATTACTGAATTGTTCTTTGTAACCAATCCCAGTAGCTAATCAAAGGTTTTTCATATTGTCTCACTTATGACCAAAGGAAAGGCATTTAGAGTAATGGGATAGCAGGTGTGTTTACATAAAATGTCCGCTAGGGAAAAAACAGATAAGAAGAATAGAAGATAGTCCTTAAAAATAGATGGAATGCAGTATTTCCAGAATGGCATAGGAAGGACATCAAAAATCTATTCCTCTGTAAATACAATGAGAAAACAGTCAATAATTATTAAAATCATTTTGGAACTCTGGAAATTAACCAAAGGCTTGCAACTCTCTGCATATTTATTCATGAAAAACAGCAGAATCTTGGCAAAAGCTGTGAACTTTACAATGTCTTAATTTGTCCTCTCTCAGCTCCATAGCAGCCTTGAAAACCAACAGGTTCACTATGATGACAGCTACTGAAATCAACAGTCTAGCAATCACTGAACATAGTGAACATAGACCAAGTTTACAGCACCTCAAAAATTCCTTATTTCTAGAGAATTGTCTCTATTTGACCTGTCTGGTAGTTCGCTGGAAAAGTCCCATTTATACGAATTGTCTTTATTTGAATGGACCCAGAGAGCTCATTCGATGAAAAAAAAAAATAGGAAAAAAAAAAAAACCACATTCCTAGGTAATTTTTCAAAGACAATCAGCAGCAATTATTTAGCATCTAATCTATGTGAGGCAGTGATAGCAATGGGACAAATGAAAGGCTGGCCAAAAAATCTGAAAAGGGAGATCTGGAAATCAGGTAACTATAAAACCTTGAAAAACACTGAGATCTTTCTGATGATCTGATTCACATACATGTGTAAAAATGTGTACATGCTCAGGAAAGTCATGCAGAATTACTAATCTTTTAATGCCAGCTGACTATGAGACTCTGAATTACCAGTAAGGAAAGACAAGAAGGCAGAGTTGTAAACTGCCAAAGCATTGATTCCATGTTCCAACAAAAGCACAGAATCATTTGGCAAGGGGTGGAAAACTTACTGGATTAAGTCATCCAAAGATGACTGCCTAGTCCTGAGATAACCAATAAAATAGTCCTTTGAGCAGAGACTTCAAAAGCTGTACATGACAGAAAATACAGCTTTTACAGAGTAAGTCCAGGAAAACCACTAAAGACCAGCAGCATTAGCCACATCGAAACAGCAATAACAACCAGCTATGGATTTGATTTATAAATTTGCCACATTATGTGAGTTGAAATTTCTAGTTTTTATTTAAAAATTATGAGACATGCAAAGAGACAGGAAAGGGTGGCCCCTACATAGAAAAAAAGTCAAAATAAATTATCCCTGAGGAAGTTCAGATGTGAATTTAACTAGGCAAAGAATTCATACAAGCTATTATAAGTATATTCAAGAAACAAAGGAAAAAAACCTTTTCTAAAGAGTGAAAGAAAAGTGTGGGAACAATATCTCACATAATAGAGCTTATCCATAAAGTGAAATTATAAAAAGAAAGAAATATTGTGGTATATGTAAGTCCAATAAATGAAATTAAAAAAAAATCACTTGATGGAATTAACAGAAAATTTGAACTGACAGAAGAAATAATCAGTGTAATTGAAAACTGGTAATTGCATTTATTCAGTCTGAATAATGAAAAGGAAATAGAATAAAGAAAAATTGAACAGAGCCTCAGACACCTGTAGAACATCAACAAGTGTTAAAATATACACATAATGGAAATCCTAGAAAGACAGAGGGAGAGAAATGGGAAGAATATTTGAAAAAAAATTGCAAAAACTTCTCAAAAATTTATTTTTAGATAAAATTTCATTCTGTTTCCCAGGCTAGAGTACAATGGCAATTACAGCTCACTTCAACCTTGAACTCCTGGGCCCAAGTGATCCTTTTGCCTCAGGCTCCCAAGCAACTGGGACTACAGGCATACATCACCATGCCTGGCTAATTTGCTATTTTTAAAAATTTTAGCAGAGATGTAGTCTTACTATATTTTCAAGGCTAGAACTCTAAAATTTGATGAAAAAACATTTAATCTCTATATCCAAAAAGTTTAATGAACTTCAAGTAAGATAAAGTCAGAGAACTGCACCTAGACAGAAAATATTCAAACTGTTGAAAGCCAAAGACATAAAGATATTATTAAAAACAATGAAAGAGGAAAAAAATTTTTTTTTTTTTTTTTTTTTGAGACGGAGTCTGGTTCGTCTCCCAGGCTGGAGTGCTGGAGTGCAGTGGCATGATCTCGGCTCACTACAAGCTCTGCCTCCTGGGTTCACGCCATTTTCCTGCCTCAGCCTCCTGAGTAGCTGGGACTACAGTCGCCCGCCACCATGCCTGGCTAATTTTTTGTATTTTTATAGAGACGGGGTTTCACCGTGTTAGCCAGGATGGTCTTGATCTCCTGACCTCTTGATCCACCTGCCTCAGCCTCCCAAAGTGCTGGGATTACAGGTGTGAGCCACCGCGCCCGGCCAAGAAAAACTTATCACATACAATGAATCCTCAATAATATTAATAGGTGGCTTCTCATTAAAAAAGTCATGTAGACCAGAATACAGTACAATGACATTGTTCAAAGTCCTAAAGGAAAATATCATTCAACCAATAATTCTAGATCAAGTAAAACTGTCCTTCAAAAATGAAGGGGAAGTACAGAGATTTTCATATAAATGAAAATTGAGAGAATTCATTGCTAGCAGACATATCTTAAAAGAACTACTAAAGAAAATCTTTCAATCAGAATTTAAAGCACTAAAATTTTACTTGAATTCACATCAAAAAGTAAATGGAAGCAGTAAGGTAACTACATAGGTCAATATAAATATGTTTTTGTTTATAATTCTTTTCTTCTCTTACCTGATTTAAAAATAATGGCTAAAGTATTAACATAAAACTATATCAATGGGCTTATAAGTATAAAAATAAGAACATAAAGAAGGGATGAGGAAATGGAACTCCATTAAAATAAACTTTCATATACTATTATTGAAATCAATTTGGTCTTACTCTGAACTAAATATTTAAGTTAATATTTTAATTGTAATGCTCAGGGCAATCACTAAGAAAAATCTTAAAACATGGTAAAAGCAACAGGGGTTTTAAATAGCACATGAGAAAATATTAATTTAGTACAAAAGAAAATAGTAATGAAAGAATAGACAAAGAAAAAGACATAAGACATAGAAACAAATAATAAAATGGCAGCTGTAAATCCTACTATATTGGCAATTATAATAAATATAAATGAATTTAACTCTCCTATCAAAAGGCAGAAGTTAGTTGAATGAATTTTTGGTAAAACTACATGATACAAATGTATTCTGTCTACCAGAGACACATGTTAAATTTAAACACACATGTAAGTTGAAAGTATAAGGAAGAAAAAAAACATACCATGCAAATAGTAAACAAAATAGAGCTGGAGTGGCTATACTAATATCAGACAAAATATTAGCATAGAATAAAAGAATGAAAGAAGAGACATTATTACTGACTTTTTTTTAATTTTTATTTTTGAGACAGAGTCTTGCCCAGGCTGGAGTGCAATGGCACAATCTCGGCTCACTGCAACCTCTGCCTCCAGTATTCAAGCTATTCTCATGTCTCAGCCTCCCGAGTAGCTGGGATTACAGGCACCTGCCACCACGCTTGGCTAATTTTTGTATTTTTAGTAGAGATGGGGTTTCACCATGTTGGTCAGGTTTGCCTAGAACTCCTGACCTCAGGTGATCCACCCGCCTTGGCTTTCCAAAGTGCAGGGATTACAGGCGTGAGCGACTGCACCTGGTCCATTATTATTGATCTTATAGAAATACATGAATTATAAGATAATATTATCAACACTATATGCCAACGAATGTTAAGGCAAAAATTGTTACTAGAGACAAAGAAGAACATTTAAAAGAAAAGGTATCAGTTCGTAACCAAGAAAACAATTATGAACATATATGGGCCTAAAGACAGCCCCAGAATATATTTTTTTAAATTGACAGAATTGAAGGGGGAAATTGACAATTCAATAATAAGTAATAGTGGGAGATATTATTAGCTCACTTTCAGTAATGGATAGAAAAACTAGGTAGAAATCAACATGGAAATGGAAGACTTGATCAACACTATAAATCAATGATAACTAATAGATATCTCTAGAACAGATTCTCAAGTGCATATGGCAATTCTCCAGGATAGACCATATGTTACTCCATAAAACAAACCTCAATATATGTAAAAGGAATAAAATCATACATAGTATGTTTTCTGACCACAATGGAATGAAATTAGAAATCAATAATGAAAGAAAACTTGGGAAATTCAAAACATGTAGAAATTTAAAAACACATTCCTAAATAACTTCAAAGAAGAAATAGCAAAAGAAATTAGAAAATACCATGAGATAAATGAAAACAAAGCCACAACATATGTACATCTACAGGATGCAGGGAAAGTGATGATTAGAGAGAAATTTATAGTTGTAAATGCCTACATTAAAAAAAAAATCTCAAATTTAAAATAATACAAACTTTCTTCTGAAAAACTGGGAAAAGAAAAAAAATAAAATACAAAGGAAGCAGGAGAGGCGTGATAAAGATTAGAATGAAAATGAATGAAATTGAGATTGGAAAAACAATAGAGGAAATCAACCAAACTAAAAGTTGGTTTGTTAAACAAATCAACAAAATGACAAAGTTTAACTAGCCTGACATAAATGAAACCATAAAAGGCTCAATTTAGTAAATCAGGAATAAAAGAAGAGGCATTATTACTGATCTTATAGAAATACGTGGATTATTAGTTAATATTATCAACAACTATATGCCAACAAGTCAGATAACCTGAATAAAATAGACAATGTTCTAGAAAGAAACAAATGAACAAAACTAATTAAAGAAGTAGAACATTGGAATAGTCCTTTAACAAATGAAGGAATTGAACTAATATTTTAAAAGCTACCTACAATGTAAAGCCCAGTCTCAGAGAGCTTCACTGGCAAATTCTACCAAACATTCAAAGAATAATATTTGTCCTTCACAAACTCTTCCAAAGTATGAAAGAGAAGGAAACATGTTCCAATTCATTTTATTAGGCTAGCATTATCTTGATACCAAAATCTGATAAACACATCTTTCAAATATCCTCAACAAAATACTAGGAAACCAAATGTTGCAACATATAAAAAGGACTATGTACCATGGTCAAGTAGGATTTATCCCAGAAATGTAAGCTTGAATTAACATCTGAAAATTAATCAATGTAATATACCCTACTAATAAAAATAAAAGACAAAAAACACATGGTCATCTCAATATATGTAGGAAAAGCATTTGACAAAATCTCAAATCCTTTCCTTAGAAGAAGACTCAACAAACTAGGAACAGAAGGGACTGTCTTCAACCTGACAAACTTCAACCTCAACCTCAAACCTGATAAAGGGCATCTATGATTAATACACAGCTGGTATCATACTTAGTGGTGAAAAAAGAAGAAATGCTTCCTCTAAGGAGAAAAAAAAAATCACATTCACACTTCCATTTCACATTGTACTGGTATCTAGGGTAATGAGGAAGAAAAATAAATAAAATACATGCAAATTTTAAAAATAAATAAACAAATAAGCTGGGCTGGGTGGCTCATGACTGTAATCCCAGCACTTTGGGAGGCCGAGGTGGGCAGATCACAAGGTCAAAAGATTGAGACCATCCTGGACAGCATGGTGAAACCCTGTCTCTATTAAAAATACAAAAATTAGCTGGACATGGTGGCCCATGCCTGTAATCCCAGGTACTCAGGAGGCTGAGGCAGAAGAATCGCTTGAACTCAGGAGGCAGAGGTTGCAGTGAGCCAAGATCACATCACTGCACTCCATCCTGGCAATAGAGTGAGATTCTGTCTCAAAAAATAAAATAAATAAAATAAAATAAATACATAAATTTAAAAAACAGTATTTGTGGATAACGTGATCTTCTATATAGAAAGCCCTCAGAAATCCCCCAAATGCTATTAGAACTAAAAAGTGAGTTTATCAAAGTGGAGAGATGCAAGATCAATATACAAAAATCAATTGCCTTCAAAGCCTATAGTCCCAGCTACTTGAGAGGCTGAAGTAGGGGAATGAGTTGAGTCCAGGAGTTTGAGTCTGTAGTGTGCTACAATCATGCCTGTGAACAGGCACTGCACTCTAGCCTGGGCAATATATCAAATAGTAGTCTCCGCAAAAAAAAAAAAAAAAAAAGTTGCAGTCTTTACAGAAAAATATCAATTGTGATCAAATAGATATAATTAAAAATCTGATAATGAAATGAATAAAATAATTCCATTGAATATTGCATCAAAAAGAATAAAATATTTAGAAATAATTACAAAAGAATGAGTACAAGACTTGTATTCTAAAAACTACTTAATACAAAAGAAAGATAAAATATACAATCAGAACAATATGATGATACATTTGGGAATTGGAATGTTTGATGCTGCTTCATAGCAGGGGGCATATAGACCTGGTTTCAGGAGTATCTAGAGGATATATACCTGTTAAGTAGTCAGATGTAGGAATCCAAATCTCAAAAGGATGGTCAAGCCTAGAGACAGACATCTCTGAAACATTACAATATAAAGTAAGTAGCTGATATGTATGAAAGTGGAAACAGAGCAAGATGGCTCTAAGAGAAAACAAAATAAAGAGTTATTAAGGAGAAAAGAGAATTCTAGTGTCTGATTTTCTAATGTACACCAAAGGATTATAAAGTTTAAAAGAGATTATCTTTTGAGTATGTCAAATATTATTGTTCAATAAGAAATTAACAATGTTCATGACTGTGAAAGATGCGCCTGCTGCAAAGTGATAAGGAGAGAAAATCAAAGTGCACTAGTTGGGGTATAAATGGGAAATAAATAAGTATATTTAGCTATCCTCAGCCCATCCTGTGTTGTCACCAAATATGGTGGATATCTCTACTATTACAAAAACTTTGTAAGTTTTTATTTACATGCCTGTGACCTTTTTAGCAGTTGGGACCATATATTATTTATTTTGTATCCCCAGTGCTTGACCCTAACAGGTAACATATTATTGTTTATGTAGGTAAAAACACACATTGAAAGATAACATTTGAAAAAGAATTTATTGGATAATCAATTTGGAGAGTTAAGCAGTGGCATATCATATAGAACATTATTTGCCATAAATTCTTGCAGAATTTTGAATAGGAATGACATGGCCATATTTACATTTTAGAAATATCACTCTGGCCAATTTAGAACAGATGAATATGAAGGGTACACGACTGGCATCAGGGAAACCACATGACTGTACAGCCACTGCAAGAGACACTAAGTAGCTGATCTTAATCATTGTTAATATGGGTGACAAAGAAGAAAACTGATAATGGATAGTTATGAAATATGTTGTCAAACATTGCAAGGAGACTGAATGTGGAAACTGGTGATGAAGAGGAGTTGGGGATGACCCCCAAGTATCTCTGTTCTTGACTGAATGCAAATGGAATGGCATCTAATGAAAAGGAGAATTTAAAAACGAGAGCTTGCTTTCTTAGGAACTTGCTGTCAGTTTTGACCTTCTTGAATTGGAAGTATCTGCAGGATATCCTTATTCAGGCGATGAGTAAGAAATGGGGATGAGTCTAAAACTAAAGGAATCATTTAGGTCTCCTCAGCCAGAGCTACATGTTTATAAATAAACTAGTTCAAATGACTCATGTGCAAAGTTACATTACAGTGGGAAAAAAAATGTAGAGATTGAAATGTAAAAACATATATCCAAGTATCATGGTGCATTTAAATTGTGATTAAGATATTTTAAACCTTTCTGTAACACTAAACATATAAAATCACAGTATGCAAAACCTGGAAATAAAATTTTGAAATACGTTTAATGTGTTATCATATTCATCCCTTGTTAAGGCTATGCTACTTCTGAGTTTCTTGCTCTCCGAATTTGAATAGCTTGGAATGATTATTAATTTGTGAACCAATGAAAAGTGAGAAATATGACCAGGAAGAAAAGGAAGATGATTAAGGAAAGTCTCTTATGAACTTCTGATGATTACTTCAAGCACGCTTAGTTAGATGAAATTTCTGGACTATGTTTGTATATAACCTAATTATTTAAGAGAATTAGATGACCATTAGTTTTACAGTCTTAATATGTGAATTTATATCTTATAATTTAATAATTATTGATTCTTGAACATTTTCATGAATAAGCATTAAACTGAATTTTTTCAAATTGCTCAAATTATGATTTAATATGGCCTATCATTGCCAAATATAATTAGAAGAAATTGAGTTTCAAAAATTAACAAAATAATCTTAAAAATCAGTCATACAGGACTGATTGTAATTATATTTGATGTTCACATTATCTTCTTATCTCTGGCGCCATAATCTAAGATTAACATAAAAGGGTAAAGAGGAAATAGAATGAGAGGAAGAGAAAAGTCATATAAATATAAATGGTCCACAATGCTTGTCCACAAATCTGAAATCCAAAAACTGAAGGTGGCTTATGACTAATTTAAACAAAACCTGAAGTGAACTGAAGTGAGACTATTTAGAGTCTTTATGATACATAGTGTGAATGTGTGTGTATATAACTGTACACAGATACCTGTATATACCTGTATATCAGTATATCTATTTCCATCTGTCTAGCCAACCATCCATCCACACACTCTTTTCATTCCAGAGATTTTTTTTCTTGATAATGTAGTACTGTCCTAGGCTCTGCTAAGGTTGTTTCAGAGTATGTAACATGTATACTGTCTTTCTAAAATAATACAAATGCTTATGAAATACTTCTGATCCCAAGCATTTTAGATAAAAACGGTGGGCCTGAACATACTCTGTTTTCTGGGTAGACATGTACTAGCTCTTATGGCAAGCATGCTCTTGGCAGCAGTTATTGCTTCATGTAACTAGAAATCCAGAAGTAGACGAGGCTGCTTCTCTGCAATTCACCATCTTCCTTTCACCAGTTTCATCTTCATTTGATACAAACGAAAGGATACAATATTTTGTAAGGTTCAAAGCCACATTACAACATCTAGAAGAGGCATGTGAAAATTTATTGTAGAAGTCCCAGTGAAAATGTATTCTAGAAATCCCAATGAACTTTCATTCATGTGTCAGTAGACAGAATTACATCATATGCTGTGGTAATTCCATAAGCGAATGGGTTAGAGACATGATAAAAATAAACACTGACAAATTCTATAGAAGTTCTATTTTGCTGTGATAAATGCAGACAATATATTTTCAGCAGAGGGTACTGAGAAAGCACTGAGACAACTGGGATGTCTAAAACTGACATTTTCCAGTTTTTCTGGTCATGTTGGCAAAGTATTCTATGTGTTCTTCCCGATTATGACAAGTCCTAAGAGTGGGCTTACCAAGGGACCTACCTTAGCATATCACCCTGAAGCTCTAATACACTTAAAGTGTTACCATAATTGATTCTAACAACCCATGTCACCGGGATCTAAAATGTGAAATTTAGATGTATTTTCTTAAAATGCAATGAGGACTATCTTTATATGTCTTGGACACATTACAAACTAGTCACTAGATATCACTCATGAGCAGTGCCTTACAGGTTTCATCTGTCTGTGGGTATGCATTCTCTGATGTTGCCAGGAGACACCAGATGCCACTGCCTGACCAGGATCTACAATTCTACATTCCCAGGCTTGAATCAAACCTGGTTTCTAAAATATTCATTGGATAGATAAATGCAATATTATAATTAGTTGCCACCAATAATTCTCAGTAATGGCTGCACTTTAGAATGACCCAAGAAATAAAAAATACTGGTCAGAGGCTATGAAGTGAGGCCCTAACATCATTAGATTTTTTTAAAAAAAGCCCTCCTGCTCATTCTAATGTGCAGTTAGTGTTGAGAACAAGAAGCTTAGATTACTCACAGCACCTAACTGAGCTGAGATGAATCCTACAAACCAATGGGCTAATATATTGGAAAGTCATAGATAATGGAGAAAACCGAAATGTCCAATATAGTAACATTGCTTAAAACAATTCTTTATTTAATAGTACGAGTTTACCCAGATAAAAGTTTGAAAAAAATCAACATAAAATATTTTGTCCCATTTCTTTCTCATTAATAATTTCTATTAACTTTTGCTTAATTGTATTATTCTTATAAAAAAATTTTATGTTCTCTGGGTAGCCTTATACACAGGCACTTATTAACAGAGCTTTAATTTGCTGTAAGACAGATTATCAGTGGATAAAATAAACCTTTATGAGATTCTATAAAAAAACCATTAATTTTCCCTTTCTTGAAAAAAATTTTTCTCACAAGTAAAATTTTAGAAAAAAACTATGTTTATACTTTTGGAACTACTTATAATGTCTAATTATGTGCACCTCATACAATAATTGAATAAAGTTTATTTTATTGTAATCAAACATCTTTTTTATTTTACATCTTCGTAGAAAATTCCCCGGTTGGAATCTCAAAAAAAGTGCTTTACAGTTGTGTCTCAACAAAGTATAAAGCAGACATCTGTTAAAATAATATTGTGCAAATTCTATGTTAAGTGAAATTGATAAATGCAAAGTTTTCCTTTTACTGTCTTCAGTTAATTTAGGTAATTTATGTAATTAGAGTAAGTTATGTAGACATTTTTTTTCAATTGTAATAGAGAAAAAATTATGAAATGCATATCTTAAGAGCACAGTTATAATAGGAAGAAAAACTCTGGGCCATATCCCAACATCAAATTCGGAAAACAACAAACTAAACATATTGTACAGAAATAGCATTGAATATCTCAAATCTTAATGCCAGTCTCCATTTAGTCTTTAAGAGTTATGAAATTAACAATTTTTTTTATCTGTCATCTGTGCTTTCTGGCTACAAAAAGAAAGGAATTTCATAGTTGCCAATATAAAAAAAAATAGAAGATTCTACGGTTTTGAAGAAGTCTAAATAATATAATTATTTTCTTAGAATCATTAAATTAATTGACATTTAATTTTTATTACATTAAGGCAAAATTGTCCTCTTATGAGAGCATTTCCACTGTGTGTGTCTGTACTTTTTAATTTACCTTTACATTATCCCTCTATTCTTTCTTCATCAAGTTATTCATCTGTTGGAAACAAAATGTTTTTCCATTTGGCTTTATATGTACAAATTTAATCTGATAATTATTTAAGCCATGTGAAAAGTCATCAGTCACACAGTTCTCTAAAAAGTGCTAAAACCATTCTTTTAAAGATGCATATCACATAGCACAACAACAGAGTCAGAGAGAAAATATTTATTAATTGTATTTTATAGTTTCAAATAAATTTATATATTTCACATAAAATTCAAATTATTTTCTACTTCATATCCAATTTTTCATATTCTAAATAGACTCAGGGCAATATATAATTTTTGATCACTTGGCATGTATCAAAGATTTAAATCCAACTTCCACAAAACATACTTTTTATACATTTCTACTTATAGAAATGCTGTAATATCTGAATTCTAAGAGGAATAGGAAAAAAAGTTGCTTTGTATGGATCATTTAAAATTCCATCAAAAATATATGGATATTGCATTCTTACTTCATGGTCTAGAAGACAGGAACTCTTTCTTTTCATTTTTAGCCTTAGCATCCATTATGGTTTTTAGTTACTGCCCCCAAAATGCTTAAGGTGCGAAGCAAGGAAAGGAGAAAGGGAGAGGATGGACAAAGGAAGAAGAGAGAGTAAGAGAGAAGGAGGGAAGAAGGGTAGAAGAGAGGAAGGGAGGGAAGAAAGAAGGAAGAGGAAGGAAGAGAAAAGAGAAGGAAGATAGGAAGGGAGGGAGGGAGAAAAGGAAGAGAAGAAGGGAGGAAGGAAAGAAGGAAGGCAAACACTCAGATACTCCACATGTGCTCATGCTGCGCAGGCCTGCAATAGCATTCGCACTCATGTACTTGCCAGAATTCCCTGCATTCCTCAAGATCAGTTTTAAATCTGACTAATTTTATGATTCTTCTTATCATTCTCAAGTTGATGTGACTGCTTTTCCTTTTCTTTTCTTTTTATTATGAAAGGTAAGTTTAATGCATATCCTGCATCTCATGTCTGAGAGACAATTTCTTTAGACAGTTTCTGTAATATTTTCTTTTTTTTTCTTCAAACTTTTATTTTAGGTTCAGGGGTACATGTGCAAGTTTGTTATATAGGTAAATTGCATCTTGTGGGGTTTGGTATACAGATTATTTCATTACCCAGGTAAATAAGCATAGTATTCCATAGTTAGTTTTTCCATCCTCACCTTCCTCCCACTCTCTACCCTCAAATAGGCCCCGGTGTCTATTGTTCCTATGTCCATGTGTTCTTAATGTTTGCGGACTACTTATAAGTCAGAACACACAAGATTTGGCTTCCTGTTCCTGTGTTAATTCGCTTAGGAAATGACTTCCAGCTCTATCTATGTTACTCCAAAGGACATGATCTTCAAGGGATAGTCTTTTATGGCTGTGTAGTATTCCAGGATTCATATGTAGCACATTTTCTTTATCCAGTTCACCATTATGGCCATTTAGGTTGATTCCATGCCTTTGTTATTGTGAATAATGTTGCGCTGAACATACACATGTATGGGTCTTTATGACAGAATTATTTATATTCCTTTGAGTATACACACAATCATGGGATTGCTAGGTCTAATGGTAGTTCTAACTTCTTTGAGGGATCTCCAGACAGCTATTCACAGCGGCTGAACTAGTTCACATTCCCACTCACAGTGTATAAGTGTTCCCCTCTCTCTGCAACCCCACCAGCATCTGTTATTTTTTGACTTAATGATAGCTATTCTGACTGATGTGAGATGGTATCTCACGGCAATTTTGATTTGTATTTCTCTAATGATTAGTGATGCTGATTTTTTATATGCATGTTGGCTGCATGTATGTCTTTTTTTTTTTTCTTTTTGAGAACTGTCTGTTCATGTCCTTGGACTATTTTTTAATGAGGTTGTTTGGTTTTCGCTTGTTGATTTAAGTTCTTTATAGATCCTGGATATTAGACCTCTGTTAAATGCATAGTTTGCAAATATTTTCTCCCATTGTGTAAGTTGTCTTTTTACTCTGTTGATAGTTTCTTTATTTTATTTTTTATTTTTTGGCTGTGCAGAAGCTCTTTAGTTTAATTAGGTCTCATTTGTCAATTTTTATTTTTGTTGCCATTGCTTTTTGCATCTTCATCATGAAATCATTGCCAGTGCCTATGGTATTTCCTAGATTTTCTTCTAGAGTTTTTAATAGTGTTAGGTTTTACATTTAACTCTTTAGTCCATATTGAGTTGATTTTTGTATATGGTGAAAGGAAGGGGTCCCATGTCAATCTTCTGCATGTGGTTAGCCAGTTATGCCAGTACCATTCACTGCATAGGAAATCATTTCTTCTCTGAGTTTACTTCTGGGTAGATTTCACTCTCAGGCAATCTTAGTTCTGTGTAGATTTCACTCTCAAGTAATCTGAGTTTACTTCTGTGTAGATTTCACTCATAGGCAAACAGTGATTGCAAGTTATTATGTGCCCAATCATGGAACAGTTGTTCATGTGCAGTGAAATGATTTGTTTGTTTGCTTGTTTTCTTTTCTATTCTCTCTCTCACTTTTGTTTTGTTTTGTTTTTGTTTTTGTTTTTGGTTAGCCTGGATTATGTGCTCACCTCTGTGGTGGGGTAGTTAGGGCTCATTATGGTGGCAGGCTCCTGTAATCCCAGCTACTCGGGAGGCTGAGGCAGGAGAATTGCTTGAACCTGGGAGGCAGAGGTTGCAGTGAGCCGAGATCACACCACTGAGCAAGACTCCCATCAGAAAAAACAAAACAACAAAAACGCAACTCTATCAGAAACACGTGGTATAAAAAAGGGTGGCTGGGCATGGTGGCTCATGTCTGTAATCCCAACACTTTGGGAGACCAAGGCAGGTGGATCACTTGAGGTCAGGAGTTCAAGACCAGCCTGGCCAATATGACGAAACCCTGTCTCTACTAAAAATACAAATATTAGCTGTGTATGGTGGTGTCCGCCTGTAATCTCAGTTACTTGGAAGGCTGAGGCAGGCAAATCACTTGAACCCGGGAGGCAGAGGCTGCAGTGAGCCTAGACTGTGCCACTGCACTCCAGGCTAGGCGACAGAGTGAGACTGTATCTCAAAAAAAAAAAAAAAAAAAGAGCGGAGAATTACTCTTAAAGGAACTGATGTTGGATAAAGAGAAAATACATATCAGATACAAACTATATATTTCATTCCTTAGAAACAGTGTAGGCCATATACAAGTCAATGAATAAATATCAACCAAATAGATGGATAAATAAATGAATGCTTTTCTGTTACTATAAATGATTATTTTGTAATATCAAGCACACACTAAGCTGAAAAGGGGAGCATGTCTTAGCATAATGTAAGTCATACCATGAGAAGGTCTGAACATTTCAATTTATTTAGAAATCTTCATTTTGTTTTGTGTAAGTGACTTATGATAGGTTATTGATATTAAATTCATTTTACCCAACTATGGCTTTCTTAATACATTCCAACATTTGATTGAACTTGTAAAAATTTTCCTGGAAGCATGATTTATATATTAAAGGAAATGTGTGGCAGGTTTGTTGGGTTGGATTATAGCTTAATTCAAAATTTTTAAAAAGAGAGATTATAAAGTGAACAAAAAAGTATTAAGCACAATCTGACAGACACAATATGGCTCCATAAGTTTACATTAAATTTACCGCAGTGATTTTTTTTCACCTCCTAAAGTGGCCAATCATTTCAAATATTAATTCACAACATGAATAACATAAACAAAGAAAAATATTGTATGAGTAGTATTATTTAATTTGGTTTTATATGTAGTTGTCTGATCAGTTTGCATTTTTTGACTTTACAAAACATTCTGTAAACACTAACATCCTTAACAATGAACTCTTAAATTATTCAAGAGAAGTTTAAGTTTCAAAATAAAAATAACAATTTCAGTTGTCAATCTTTTGAGATTACATAAAAAAGAATATTATTCCTTTACAGTGTTTCCAGTGCCTAGGGCTATCATCAGCTTCTGTTTCTAGACACAATGCATTTGAGTGCTGAAAACCTGCAGCACTGTCTTAAGGTGACAGCAGTGAGTCATTTACCAAATTTTTGGCTAGAGGTACTAGCTAGGTGGCATTGTTAATAAATACATTTTTTCATGTATACTGGACTTAGTAACACGTTTGTAGCAATTTTCTCACTCTCTTCTACCCCTGGCAATTGTCAATCACCAGATTTGTTTTCACCAAACATCATCTACAGTTTTGTTTTTAATGAACAATACATTTTCCTAACAGAGTGGAATCTATGTATTTGCAGCAGTGTATGTGGAGAATTCTGCTGGGTATATAAGAAGATCAATACATTTTCTTATATGCACCTAAAGGATGGTAACAAGGTTGGATTCCATAATACCAATTACTTTAGCATCTAGGTCTAGAACACAAGGTTAGAAATATAGATTATGCAAAGATTCCTATTGCAATGCGTTGATGGGTGATGAGAGTTGCAAATGTTGGAGACTTTAGAGATTGTGATATTAATACAGCATAGGAAACAAAAATCACAGAATCCAGATGATGTTTGGTACTGTTACATCGCTCAGTGAAACTAGCTGAAACTGACTGAAAACACAGTCCTCTGTTTTCATTTCCTGCCACATCTCCACAATCATAAAACAGTACTGTTTTCAATTTCAAGAATCAAGCTGACTACTTTCATTGGTAAAAATATGTGTGAATGTCTGGTGTTCCTTTATCATAAATCCACATACCTCCTCTGTGTATTAAAACTAGGTTAAACTCTGGTTACTCTTCAGATCATGTAAATCTTTTGCCTTTTAAAACTGGGTTGGAAGTCATAATTGCTGCAAATCTTATTAAAATTTCCTGGATAAATCAGGGTAGAGTAAACCAACTCAACATTTATTCTAGAGTGAACTCTCAAGTCTTTATGTTCTGGTGCTGATTGGTATTATTATCTAGCTATTGACTGTAGATTATTTACCTCATATTCTAAACTAACTCGATTATTTGTATTAAAATTAGCCTAAGATTTAGGAAGGTAACATTTTTGTCTTCAAATTTTAAAATATGGGTGCATTAAAGAATTCTTCTTTAAAAGGTGTCCTCCCCACTCCCATCCCAAACAAATCACTATGACGACTAAGGAAACCTTTTGGCCTAGAAATAAATATGCTAACTTGATTCTGTGATTTCACTCATATGACCTGATAAATATAAAAATGTTTGTCAGTGATGGACAAATTATTCTGTTTTTCACAAATGTTTCAAATATTGTCAGCTAGTCAGTATAGGACCATTCCTCAAGAGGTCAGGATTCGTAAACCTGCACCAATGTGTTGACTCAGTGAAATAACGGAAATGTGACACACTGAAATAAGTCAATATACAGAAAGCACTAGAATCAGCTCTTATTATAATATGACTGGGTTCTTTATATTTTCCTTCTTGCCTGAAACAATAAGAATCTTAGTAATTTAAGTTATCAATATTATTTTCTTATGAATAGAAAAATGAATATGTATCTTCTAGAGTAACAGATTGTCTTTGCCAAATTGAGTAACTTATCATTTGAAAAATACATGTGTTTCATGAAGTAGTTAGAAGGTACTTCAACTAGAGACAAAGATACATAGTTTCCTGATTTGGAGTTGTGAATGAAAGTTACATAAATGTTGGTAGTTTTAAAATGTGGTTCTGGGCAAAGATAGAATGAAAAAATATTAGCTGTCTATGAGTTTAACATAAAGTGCTGAATTCATTTAGGCTAGGAGAATAAGGCAAACTAAATTATTTGCTGAGAAGTAAATGGCAAATGTGATGCTTTCAAAAATTTCCCATGACATAAACAAAAAATAACAAAAACTTATATGATGTTCAAATTAAGCTTATTTTAATTAATATTTAAATTAATATTTACTGATCAGCCACTATATACCAATACTATGAGAGATAATGGAAGCATAAATGAATGTTGTATCTCTTATTCTCAGAATATTTTAGCCAACTAGAAACAGACAGAAATAGGAGTACATTTAAAATGTGATATGCAAATGCAAAATAAAAACGTTTAAATGCAATTTCAAGAGTACTAAGTACAAGTGGGTGACTGTGACCTCAGGGAAAGATTCATGGAATTTGGATGTAAAAAGTTTTAAAGAATACGCAGAATTTTCTTGGGGGAAAGTTGTAATGGTATTATAGGAATAGAAAATAGCAAACAGCATGAACAAAAATTCAGAAGCATGAAAAAGCGTAGTTTGTTTTGAGGAAGCTATATGTGGTTCTGCCTTGTTAAATCAAAGTTTGACTTCAGAAAAGCAAGATGTGGAGGCAAAACATGAGAAGTAAAGGTTGAGGCTCAAGTTATAAAAAGTCATGTAGTCACTGAGAAAAAAAGAGCACACTGAAATGCTTTAACCACAGAAAGAAATAATTAGATGTCCATTCCATGTTAATATCACCATGAGAGATTTAGTTTATACATGCATATTTTTGTGTAACTTTAAGTCAAAGAATTTATTCCACAGTCCAAATCATAGGATGCTCAAAATAGGGAACTGCTTGAGCTAAATATTAGTGAATATTCACTATTTAGTTTCAGAGAGGATAAAGTTTTATTTTATTTTTTTCTATGGAATTTTTGCTTACATTTTGCACCTAGCGAAATTAGCATATTGCACTCTAATTGTCTTTTTATCTCTCCTTCTCCTACCAGTTCATACTTTCTTTTAAAGACAACGTCTTATATTTGCACCCTGTTATAATAATATGTTTTCTGAGACGAAAGATTCAATATTCATTGAATAATTAATGAATCAATGAATCAATAAATGTTCTATAGTCAGCTGTCAGTATGTAGCAGTGGAACCTCTCACTTCCCGTTTTTCTCTCAAATGCATGCTCAGAAATTGATCAGCTAGTGTTTCTTCACTCAGTGTCAAAATCCTTTGCTGCTTTGTCATCTATAGTCCTACCTTATATTTGCAGGCAATAAAAGCTAACTTTTATAAATTTTAAAATATTTTCACAAAACCACTTGGATTACATATAAAATTACTAATGTTACTGGCATTCTGATATGCTTATTATTATTGTAGACAAGAAAGAGGAAGAGCCATAGTTAAAATAGGAAAGAATTTGACATAGCTCTATTTATACCCTTAAGTATGTGTCCATGGCTTATGTCCTGGAAGGGAAAAAAAGTGCCAGCACCAAAGAAGAGAGAGTGGGAACAAAACAGGTGTGCAGAGGTCTGTTCTTATCAAGGGGGAAAAGCTATTCAGTCTCATCCTTCCACAAACCTACATAAGGTGCCCCTCTCAGAAAGTGGTCCAAAGCCCAGGCTTTGATCTGCCTGTTGGAAGATCAGATTAATAATTTATCTAATGTAGCATCACAAGAGATATTCCCTTTTGAATAGCAAATAAGAAAATAATTAGTCTTTAACTTTGAAATTTTATATTTAATTAAAAATAACAGAGGCACACTGATAATTTTTCTTTTATTATTTCTTGTTTCTACTACATACACAGTGGTGTTATTTTAGTTTTTTTCTGACAAAAGCTCATAATTAGAAATAAAGAAGAAAAATACATTAAAATCCAAACACAATATAGGTAACTTTCATTATCGTAAAAGTTGACCTTTTATAAAAATCAAACTAGAATTTCCTATACATTCATATAATCATTTGTTAATTTACCTAACATATTTTTATTAAGTTCCCTCTGTGAGTTCCGCATTACTCTACTGATTTGAAATATATCAGCAAGCAATCCAAAGACCCTTAGCCTCATGGAGTTAAGGAGAAAAAGTAAACACTGAGCATAACAAATAACTAAATAATTATAGTTCATTAGAATGTAAAAAGTGCAATGGAAAAACAGTAAATAGAGAAGGTTAAGAAGAATTGAGAACGCCAGGCTAAGGAGTAGTATGCGATTTAAAATAAGATGGTTGGCTGGGTGCAGTGGCTCAGGCATGTAATCCCAACACTTTCAGAGGCTGAGGTGGGTAGATCACTGGAAGTCAGGAGTTTGAGACCAGGCTGACAAACATGGTAAAACCCTGTCTCTATTAAAAATACAAAAATTAGGCCAGGCGCAGTGGCTCACGCCTGTAATCCCAGCACTTTGGGAGGTCGAGGCAGGCGGATCCCAAGGTCAGGAGTTTGAGACCAGCCTGGCCAATGTGGTGAGACACCATCTCTACTAAAAATACAACAATTATCCATCCAGGCATGGTGGCACATGCCTTTAGTCTCAGCTGCTTGGGAGGCTGAAGCAGAAGAATTGCTTGAACCCGGGAGGCAGAGACTGTAGTGAGCTGAGATTATGCCACTGCACTCCAGCCAGGGCAACAGAGTGAGGCTCCATTTTGGGGAGAAAACAAATAAAGAAAACAAACAAACAAACAAAAAAACATGGTCCAGGATACTTGAGCAAAGTTGAAGGTGATAACATTTGACTTTGGAGCAAGAATATTGCAGGTAGAGGAAATAGCCACTGCAAAGGCCCTACTAAGGGTATAGCATGCGTGGAGTGTTCAAGAATAGAAAGGAAGCCAATGTGGCAGCAGCTAACTGAGCAAAGATGAGCAAGGGAGAATCGCACATAATAAGCCTGGGTGGTGTGATAAGGAAAGGAGGGGGGATCACGGAAGATCTGATAGATCATTTGATAAAATTTGACTTTACTCTGAATGAAATGGGGAGTCATTGCAGCTTTTTAAGCATGGAAGAGACAGAATATAACTTCCATGTTTTAAAGTATAGTTTTATTCCATGTGCTATTGCAAATGAAGTGTAGAGAGACATGGCAGAATCATGTCAGTGAGAAGGCTATAAGAATAACGTAGATAAAAGATAAGATGGTGGTTCATATAGGGACGATAGATGGAGAAGGAATGAGAAGTAATTACTATCTGAATGCGTTTTGAAGTTTATCAATTTTTAAGTTTCATTTAAAATGTTTAATGTGTTCTGGCCGGGCGCGATGGCTCATGCCTGTAATCCCAGCAGTTTGGGAGGCCAAGGTGGGTGGATCACAAGGTCAGGAGATCGAGACCATCTGGCTAACATGGTGAAACCCCGTCTCTACTAAAAATACAAAAATTGGTGGAGCGTGGTGGTGGGCGCCTGTAGTCCCAGCTACTTGGGAGGCTAAGGCAGGAGAATGGCGTGAACCAGGGAGGCAGAGCTTGCAGTGAGCCGAGATTGCGCCACTGCACTCCAGCCTGGGTGACAGAGCGAGACTCCGTCTCAAAAAAAAAAAAAAAAAAAAGTTTAATGTGTTCTTATATTAATTCAGCTACAGATTACGTTCTTAAAACGGCCATATAATGCTAACTAACTTCCTCAAAATGTTGCACCCATTCTTCCTTTTAAGTATATTTTTATTGTCTCTCATATGAATGGTGAGTGAATTGCTTGAGGACAGGGTGTATATATTTATCACTTTGCCTTAGCTTTCCAAGGTACTCAGTAAATATTTTAGCATTAAGGATTCTTTTTTAAATGTTTTAAATTTTTATGGGTACATAGTAGGAGTATATATTTATGGGATACATGAGATATTTCGGTACAGGTATGCAACGTGTAATAATCACATCATGGAAAATTAGGTATCCATCTCCTCAAGCACTTATCCTTTGTGGTACAAACAATCCAATTATACTCTTTTAGTTATTTTAAAATGTACAATTAAATTATTATTGACATTGTCATCCAGTTGTGCCATTGAATATTACGTTTTAACTCATTCTTTCTAACTACTTTTTTTGGTATCCATTAAGCATCCCTACCTATCCCTCAGCCTCCCACGACCCTTCTAAGCCTCTGGTAACCACCCATCTAATCTCCATCTCCATTAGTTCAATTGCTTTGATTTTCATATCCTACTGATAAGTGAGAAGTGAGAACATGCAATGATTGTCTTTCTATGCCTGACTTATTTCACTGAATATAATGAGGTTAGTTTCATCAATGTTGTTGCAATGACAGAATCTCATTTGTTTCATGGCTGAATAGTGCTCCATTCATATAAGGACCACATTTCCTTCCTTCCTTCCTTCCTTCCTTCCTTCCTTCCTTCCTTCCTTCCTTCTTTCCTTCCT
>NW_012114364.1:8660162-8666974 GCF_000951035.1 Colobus angolensis palliatus | reverse complement strand
TTCCCTTCCCTTCCCTTCCCTTCCCTTCCCATCCCTTTCCTTTTCCTTTTCCTTTTCCTTCTTTTTTTTGAGACACAGTCTCCTTCTGTTGCCCAGACTGGAATGCAGTGGTGCAATCTCAGCTCACTGCAACCTCCACTTCCTGGGTTCAAGTGAAGCATCGCATTTTCTTTATCCATTTGTCTGTTGATGGACACTTATGTTGCTTCCAAATCTTGGCTGTTGTGAACAGTGTTGTAACATCTAAGGGAGTGTGTATATCTCTTCAATATACTGATTTTCTTTCTTTTGGGTACATACCCAGCAGTAGGATTGCTGGATCGTATGGTAGCTCAATTTTTAGATTTTTTGAGTAATCTCCAAACTGTTCTCCATTCTGTCCTATTGCTCCATGTGTCTATTTTTATGCCAATACCATGCTGTTTTGGTTACTATAACTCTGTAGTATAATATGAAGTCAGGTAATATGATTCCTCCAGTTTTGTTCATTTTGCTCAGGATAGCTTTGTCCATTCTGTGTCTTCTGTGGTTCCATATAAATTTTTGGATTGTTATTTTTATTTCTGTGAAGAATGTCATTGCTACTTTGACAGAGATGGCATTGAATCTGTAGATTGCTTTGGGTAGTGTGGACATTTTAACAATATCGATTATTCTAATCTATGAATGTGGAATATTTTTCCATTTTTTTGTGCCACTTCAATTTCTTTCATCTGTGTTTTATACTTTTTATTAAAGAAATCTTTCACTCTTTGGATTATGTTAATTCCTAGGTATTTTATTTTATATGTAGCTATTGTAAATGAGATTACTTTTTTGACTTCATTTCCAAATTGTTCACTGTTGATATATGGAAATGAAACTAATTTTTGTATGTTGATTTTGTATCCTGCAAATTTACTGCATTTATCAGTCCTACTAATTTTTTTGCAGAGCCTCCAGGTTTTTCCAAATATAAGATCATAGCATCTGCAAACAAGGATAATTTGACTTCTTCTTTTCCAAATCAGATGCCTTTTATTTCTTTTTCTTGTCTGATTGTTGTAGCTAGGACTTCCAGTAATAAGTTGAATAACAGTGATGACAGAGGGCATCCCTATTATGTTCCAGATCTTAGGGGATAGGCTTTCAGTTTCTTCCCCCCATTCAATATGATACTAGTTGCAGGCCTTTTCAATAAAAGCCATATACGGCTTTTATTAGGTTGAGGTATGTTCCTTTTGTACACAATTTTTGATGGTTTTTATGATGAAGCGATGTTGAAATTTGTCAAATGCTTTAACAGAATCAATTAAAATGATCAAATGCTTTTTGTCCTTTATTCTGTTGATATGATGTATCATATTGATTGCTTTCCATATGTTGAACTATCCTTACATCTCTTGGGCAAATCCACTGGTCATAATAAACGATATTTTAATGTATTATTAATTACATTATCTAGTATTTGGTTGAGGATTTTTGCATCAATATTAATCAATGATATTAGCCAGTCATTTTCCTTTTTTGTTATGTCTTTGTCTGATTTTTGTACCATTGTCATATTGGCCTTATAGAATAAGTTTGGAAGTATTCCCTCTTCTATTTTTTTGTTGAAATCACTTGCGTAAAATTGGTATTAGTTCTTCATTAACTATTTGGTAGAATTCAGTAGTGAAGTAATCAGGTCCCTGGCTTTGGTTTTGGGTGACTTTTCATTCCAACTTCAATTTCATTACTTGTTATTGCTATGTTTGGGTTTTGGATTTCATCATGGTTTAATGTCGGTAGGTTGTATGTGTTTAGGAATTTCTTACAGATTTTCTAATTTATTGGCATTTACCTGCTCATAGTAGCCACTAACGATCCTTTAAATTTCTGTGGTATTAGTTGCAATGCCTATTTCTTCATCTCTGATGTTGTTTATTTGGGTTTTCTCCCTTTTTTTCTTCAGTAGTCTGGCTAAAGGGTTGTCAATTTTTTTTAATCTTTTCAAAAAACCAACCTTTTTTTGGCAATGTTTTGTATAGTTCTCATCATTTCAAATGCATTCATTTATGCTCTGATCTTTATTATTTCTTTTCTTCTACTAGTTTTAGATGAGTTTGCTCTTGGGTTTCTAGTTCTTTAAGTTGCATTGTTTGGTTATGTGTTTGAAGTTTTTCTTTCTTTTTTTGATGTGGGTACTCATATCTATAAATTTCCCCCAGCACCGCTTTCACTGTATCCAATAGGATTTGATATTTTGTCTTTCCATTATTACTTGTTTTAAGAAGTTTTTCAATTTCCTTCTTAATTTCTTCATTGATCCACTGGTCATTCAGAAGCATATTGTTTAATTTCACATGTTTGTATTGTTTCCAAGATTCCCCTTGCTGATTTTTAGTTTCATTTCATTGTGGTTGGAGAATATGCTTAATATTTTTTCAAATTTTTTTGAATGTTTTAAGTTTTATTTTGTGACCTAATATTTGGTCTATCCTCAAGTATGATCCATGTGCTCAGGAGACTATTGTGTATTCTGCGCCTGTTATATGAATTTTTCTGCAAATATCTATTAGGACCATTTGGTCTGTGGTGCAGATTAATTCTGATGTTTCTTTGTTGATTTTCTGTCTGGGAGATCTGTCCAATCTGGAAAATGAGAACTTGAAGTCCATGTCTCTGTTACTGTTACTGTATTGAAATCTATGTCTCTCTTTAGCTCTAATAATATTTGCTTTACATATCTGAGTGCTTTGGTATTGGGTGCATATATGTTTACAATTATTACATCCTCTTGCTGAATTCCCCCCTTGTCTTTATATAATCACCTTTTTTTGTGTTCATATCTGTTCATCTGACATAAGTATAGAGACTCCAGCTCTTTTTTGGTTTCTACTGTGTTGAATATTATTTTCCACCCTTACTTTCAGTCTATGTGTAACTTTATAGAGGAAATGTGGTTCTTGTAGGTAACAGACCAGTTGTTCTTGCTTTTTCATTCATTAAGCCACCTTATGTCTTTTGATTGGAAAGTTTAGTCCATTTACATTCAATGTTATTACTGATAAGTGAGGGCTTACTTGTTATTACTGCCTTCTTGTTATTTATTTTCTGGTGGGTTTGTGGTCTTCATATCCTTATCAGCTTCCTTCCTGTTATCCCTTTAGTCAAGGTGATTTTCTCTGGTGATGTGATTTAATTTCTTGCCTTTTATTTTCTGTGTATTTGTTGTATTTTTTTGATTTGAGGTTTGTAAATACTTATCTAACCCGTTATTTTAAACTGATGACAACACTGATTGCATAAACAAACAAAAACTAGTAAAAACTCTACCATTTAAATTTGCTCCCCACTTTTTAACTTTTTGTTATTTCTCTTTATATCTTATTACACTATCTATGTATTGAAAAGTTGTAATTATTATTTTTGAATGGTTCATCATTTAGTCTTTCTATTTAAAATATGAGTAGTTTACACACCAAAGATAGCATTATAATATTCTGTGTTTTCTGTGTACTTACTATTACTAATGAGTTTTATACCCTCAAATGACTTCCTCTTGCTTAACTCCCTTTTCTCTTGACCTCAGGTGATCTACCCACCTTAGCCTCTCAAAGTGCTGGCGTTACAGGCATGAGCCACTGCACCTGGCCAACTCCCTTTTCTTTCTAATTGAAAAACTTTCTTCAGCATTTCTAATAGGACAGGTCTGGGGTTGATGAATTCTGTCAGTTTTTGCTTGTCTGGAAACATCTTTATTTCTCCTTAATGCCTGTAGCATATTTTCACCAGATACACTCATCTAGTGTAATTTTTTTCCCTTCCTCTAAATATGTCACACCACTATCACCTGGCCTATAAAGTTTTCATTAAATAACTTGCTTTCAGACATATTGGAGCTCCCTTGTATGGTATTCGTTTATTTTTTCTCGCTGCTTTTAGGATTCTTTTTTCATCCTTGATCTTTGGGAATTTGATTATTAAATGCCTTGAGGAAGTCTTCTTTGGGTTAAATCTACTTAGTGTTCTATAACTTTTGTAAACTTAAATGTTGATATCTTTCTCTAGGTTTGGGAGGTTCTCTGATATCCATTTGAATACCATTTCTACCCCTAACTCTTTCTCTATCTCCACTTTAAGGGCAATAACTCTTAGATTTGTCCTTGTGAAGCAATTTTCTAGATATTATAGGTTTGCTTCATTTTTTCTATCCTTTCTTTATTTGTCTCCTTTGACTGTGTATTTTCAAATAGCCTTTCTTCAAGCTCACTAATACTTTCTTCTACTTGATCAATTCTGCTATTAAGATACTTGAAGGAAATGTGGACTGAGGTACCCAAGAGCGGCAAGGGCAAGAAGAATTCCAAGCAAGTCAACAAAGACCACTACATCTCCAAGATAGTCCTGCGTGGGGACTCAGTCATTGTTGTCCTGCGGAACTCGCTCATTGCCAGCAAGTAGGGGGCACCTCTCTGTGGACAAAACGCACTCTCCTGTCCTACGAAGACCGCTGCCATTGGTGTTGAGAATAATAAAGCTCTGTTTTTTTTTTTTTTTTAAGATACTTTTTTTTTAAAAAAAGCATATCAGTTGCATTTTTCAGCTCTAAAATTTCTGCTTGATTTTCTTTGATTCTTCAATCATTTTGTTAAATTTATCTGATAGAATTCTGAATTATTTCTCTGTGTTATCCTGAATTTCTTTGAGTTTCCTCAAAACAGCTCTTTTGAATTATCTGTCTGAAAGATCATATATCTCTGTTCCTCTGGGATTCATTCCTGGTGCCTTGCTTATTTTATTTGGTGATCGTCATGTTTTCCTGGATGGCACTGATGCTTGTAGATGTTTGTCATTCTCTGGGTATTGAAGAGTTAGGTATTTATTGTAATCTTTACAATCTGGGATTGTTTGTGTCTGTCCTTCTTGGGAAGGCTTTACAAGTATTTGAAGGGGCATACATGCCAATCCTAATAACGCTGTAGATTTTGCAGACTCATAGATATGCCGCCTTGGTTGTCTTGGATAAGATCTGGAAGAATTCTCTAGATAACCAAGTAGAGATTCTTGTTCTATTCCCTTACTTTCTCCCAGGCAAGCAAGCAAACAAACAAACAAACAGAGTCTCCCTCTCCCTGTAACAAGCCACTTGGAACTGGGAGTATGTGATGCAAGCAACCCTATGTCCACCACCACTGGGACTGTGCTGGGTCAGACCTGAAGCCAGCACACCACTGAGTCTTGCCCAAGGTCCTTCTCTTCAGGACATTAAGTTATTCCAGTCTCTGGGCTTGTTTGGAGATGCTGGCTGGGAGCCAGGAATTGGAGTTAAAAACTTCAGCAGTTTCCCTGATTTCTATTCTACTGTGGATAAGCTAAGACTCAAACCACAATACAAAGATCTTCTTGCTATTCCCTCCTCCTTACACAAGCAGAGAGGTCTCTCCCTGTGGCAACCACCACCACTAGTACATGGAGGTTCTTCCAGGCAACCACTGGTATTCACTTAAAGGCCAAGAGCTCTTCAGTCAGCTTGTGTTGTGTACTGCCAGGATTGGGACTCACCCTTCAGGTCAGTGCCCAGAGCTGGTCCAGAAATGATGTCCTAGGCCTGGGCTCAGGAACTCCAAGACCCTGCTTGTTGCTCTGGCCCATTTTGGCTGAGCTGGTACCTAAAGTGCAAGACAAAGTCCCCTTAACTTTTCTTTCTGCTTTTCTTAAACAGAAGGAGTCTTTCATCATAGCCTCCACAGCTAGGAGTACGCTGGGTTACACCTGAAGCCAGTAGATCTCAGAGCCCAAGACACACAGCATACTACCTCAGTATCCGCTACTGGTTATTCAGGGCACAAGGGCTCTTTAGTCAGCAGGTGATAAGCCCTGCCATGAATGGGTCCTTTTCTTCAAGGCAGCAGGCTCCCTTTTGGCCCAGGATGTGTCTAGAAATGCCATCCAGAGCTAGGGTCTGGAGTAGAGACCTCAAAACTCAACCTGGTGCCCTGTCCTACTGTGGCTGAGCTGGTATCCAAGATGTAAGATTTAGTCCTCTTCGCTCTTTGATCGCCTTTTTCTAAGCAGAAGGAATAAGTCACTTTTGTTGCTGTGAGCTGCACTACCTGGGGTTGGGAGAGCGGTGGCACAAGCACCACTCCCTCAACCACCCAGGCTGGTGTCTCCCTAGGTCACATGTCACCCTAGACCACTAGCTCTGAGCCCAACCCAGCACTAGGAGTTGCCTAGAAATTGCAGTCCTTGTGTCTCACACACAAGGACCCCAGACCACTTTGGCTTGTGTTGGCAAGCCTTGCCAAGAAACTCAAGCTCTGACTGCTGGGATGGGCAATTCCCCTCTTGCTATGTCTGGTCTAAATGCTCTTTCTATGCACAGGTGCTCACTGGGCTCAGCATGGTTTTTCTTTCTCCTGTTACAGGGCAGCACTGAGTTCAATGCAAGGTCTCCTGGTGGCTGTGCTCTCCCTCCCCAAACTGCATGGATTTTTTCTCCACACCAGAAAGCCACTGCCTGGAGGATGGGAGTGAGGTGTTGTTGGTATGTCAAGGCTGTCTCTCCTGCCCTCCTCAATGCCCTTTTCAGAAATATGATATTAAAATGGGATACTGTGACTGCTCACCTGATTTTTGGTTCTTGTGACGGCACTTTACTATGTGCAGATAGTTGCTAAAATTTGATGTTTCAGTGTTGGGGACAAACCATGCAGGGTTCTATTCTACCATCTTACCACTGCTGTAAATTAAATAATTTGAGAAAGCTTTTAAAATTTTTTTTCGGCCGGGCGCGGTGGCTCAAGCCTGTAATCCCAGCACTTTGGGAGGCCGAGGCGGGCGGATCA
>NW_012114364.1:8658533-8659687 GCF_000951035.1 Colobus angolensis palliatus | reverse complement strand
TTTAGCTATTTTATTGTGTGCTCTGTAATGAAAAATATTATGTGACATCTAATGATATGTTAGATCAGATACTCATGTTTATTTTAATAAAATAAATAAATAAATAAATGAATGAATAAATAAATAAATAAATAAATAAATAAATAAATAAATAAATAAATAAATAATTTTTTTCAATTATGTTTAGCTATTTTATTGTGTGCTCTGTAATGAAAAATATTATGTGACATCTAATGATATGTTAGATCAGATACTCATGTTTATTTTAATAAAATAATTACAAAGATTAATTCACTTAATCCTTTCATCATTATATTATTACTATGGTGAGAGAATGTAATAATTGTGTTCCTAACAAAAATATGCAATCAAGAAAGAGATACTACCAGTGAAAGAGAAAGGATGAAAAAAGAAAGGAGTGAAAAATTATTTTAAATACAAATCTTTTTTGGAAGGCAATGTGAATTTAAGCCAATAAGATATTCTTGAGAACAATTAACACAGCATTCTTGGGTATTGCTCTTTTCATAAATATACAAAAAGTAGTACAACAAATATAATTACATTTGACCTTACAGTTTGTAAAGTTTATGTTAAACTTAGCACAAAATGAACAGAAATTTCCAATAACCTCTATAAATTTAAGTTATATAATAAGAAAAAAACAAGTAATATAGTTCCCAAATCTGACAACAAATTGGAAATGTACCCTGTTTTTACCTTCTATAAATGGCAATATGGATTTTATTTTTGATTTGAGAAAATATATAGGGTCCTAAAGTAAAAAAAAAAAAATGGGCACATGAATATATAAAGTGGAAATTTAATTATTTTAGCTTAATTTTATTTTAAAATTATTTTTATCTAAAGTCTGTAACAGTAGTGAAAGTAACTAATCCAATAAATTGGAGAACAAGTCTAGTCGATAGAGAAGCAAAGGATCTTGTTTGCATTATTTTTATTTACTTATTTATTTATTTTTTTGAGACGGAGTCTCACTCTGTCGCCCAGGCTGGAGTGCAATGGCCGGATCTCAGCTCAGTGCAAGCTCCGCCTCCTGGGTTTACGCCATTCTCCTGCCTCAGCCTCCTGAGTAGCTGGGACTACAGGCGCCTGCCACCTCGCCTGGCTAGTTTTTTGTATTTTTTAGTAGA
>NW_012114364.1:8633040-8658483 GCF_000951035.1 Colobus angolensis palliatus | reverse complement strand
TGTTAGCCAGGATGGTCTCGATCTCCTGACCTTGTGATTCGCCTGTCTCGGCCTCCCAAAGTGCTGGGATTACAGGCCTGAGCGACCGCACCCGGCCGTTTGCATTATTATAGTAACTATACATTGTCTATATTGACTATGCTTACATGTACCTTTAAATTGATATTTATATTTCAATGTAATTGAAACCAGAGTTCTTCCCGTTTTTTTTTTTTTTAACTAGTAAATATAAATGATAGACTGAAGATATTTAGGGCACTGAATAAAATGATTAGACATAAGTTTTTATAAAACTTCATGTAACACAAGGAGTTCAGTTTAAAAATATTTTGGAAGCATCTGCTCTTTGAAAAACCGAGTTCATTGGATAATTTTATAATTTTTCTTATAAAAATCACCTCTAGTAGATTCCACAGAATGGATAACATTATGCAAATCATGAAACTATTTCAGAATATTCTTGTGAATTTTTTTTTGTTTTTTATTTTATTTTGGTCTGTCAACAATTTGAATGCAAAAACAAATGAGAAATGTTTTTTAGATAAGGATATTTTAATCTTTGATTATTTTACTATTGAGTGGAAAATAGGTGAAACCACATGGACATATTTTACAACACTGAACTCTCTCAGAAGTAAGGATAGAAAGACTTAAAATAAAATCTGAACTACTCGTTGATTTAATTTTATTATGAAAATGTCTAATGTACATCTATATCTTATAGCATGCTGATTCATTAAGCTTACATGATCCTGTCTATAATAATATTTTTACCCGAGAAGAGGTCAAATTAGTTGCAGGGTATCCACCTTTGCCAGGTAAACTTCTCTTGATACTTCCTGTGCTCACTGAGAATAAAAATTGTCTACAAGACAAACTCTCAGAAATTCAAAACTTGGGCTTGTACTTCTTCTCTAATTGCATAAAACATCTTTCATGCTTGCAGATATTTTTACATCTATGACAGCCTGTAGTTCTGCTTGCCAACCTGAAACTTGTTTCACAAATTTTTCAGCAGCTGGTATGATAATAAGCCAGTTTTTATGTAAATTAGTAATCTTTCTAATCAATTTTTAACCACAAAATGTAAACTTTAAATATTTTTGAGTAAAGAATTTTTTCAATAAAGATAATAGGCATTATCAAATCTATTTAGCTAGCTTGATACCAGTTTTATTGTATCTGATCTTAAGAACTATTTCTATGAAGCAGAAGAAAGTTTTCTGATAGAACTATAACTTTAAAGGTGTTAACTTTTTATTGGAAGGTTCATTTTCCTTTTTCTTTTAGCTAATGTTCTTACAAAATGATACATTTTTAGTAATTCAAATATAATGAGATTGGCATAGTTCTGCACTACCACTTTAAATGCAATATGTTCACATCAATCATTTCTTTATAAAGAAAAGTACGACAAAATAAAAATGCCATTTTTGATGTTGACGTGAACTATTTCTTTAAATTGGGCCAATTTTTTTTTCAAATCACAAACTTAGCATTGTTAAATATATCCATTTATTTACAGAGTACAAATTACTTGATTATATTCCATGTAATGACCATTGAGGGTACAGTATAATATGTATTACTGATTTTTTTTTGTCTTGTGACTGTAATTATGTGTATATAGACCTACTCTCCAAATTTTATGTCCTGGAATATAGTAGTATCCACAAGAATTCAGAGAAAAATGCCTCAACCTTTATTGCAAAACAAATAATAAAGTTTATTCTTATATTTATTTTTTATCTTATAGGTATATATTTTTTTCAGCCGGGCACAGTGGTTAATGCCTGTAGTCCCAGTACTTTGGGAGGCCAAGGTGGATGGATCACCTGAGGTCAGGAGTTCAAGACCAACCTGGCCAACATGGTGAAACTCCATCTCTACTAAAAATACAAAAATTAGCCAAGCGTAGGGGCACACACCTGTAATCCTGGCTACTCGGGAGATTGAGGCAGGAGAATTGCTTGAACCCAGGAGGCAGAGGTTGCAGTGAGCTGAGATCACGCCACTGCACTCCAGTTTAGGCAACAGAGTAAGACTCCCTCAAAAAAAAAAGTAAAAAAAAGAACATATTTTTTTCTAAGTCACAGTTGGCCACATATCTTTGAATTCAGTTACTTTTATAGTAATCAGGAATAATTTTCAAATTTAATAATTCAAAGATCAAGAAGACCTACATAAGATTCAATATCATGGACACTTCCATTATGCATATTAACATTGTATTGTCATCAATTTAAACAATGAAAGAAATCCTTAATATTGAAAGATGAAGTTTTTACAAAACAGCATTAATTTGGCTGATTTTTTTTAAATCTACATGTACACTTTGTAGACTGGAATGTGCTAGTAATACATAGCTTGCTGAAGAGCAGAATGTGTTAAAGTTGAAAACAAAACCAAATAATTACCTTATTATTGACCCTATCATTTGTTTTTCCTTTTGTTCCCAGATTCAAGGTCAACTTCCTGTCCAAATGTTTCTTTCTCAGATTTCTAAAATCTACATCTAGACAAGTGCCTAGCACAAATTAGATTTTCCCAAACATATTTATTAAATAAATGAATAAGAATGACACTGCTTTCCTTATTCTTCTTATACTAACAATGCATTATTCAAGATAAATTATGGCAACTTCCTTTTAGACCAAAACCCTGTTGCCTGATTACTCCTTAAATTTCTAGGGCGCTATATTTTCCTGTTACTAATTATTTTTCTTTATTTTTTTCTCCTAATACTACAGAAACTAAATAGAACCCTAAGAGAGGCAAATGATCATCAGAATGAAGTTATTCTGGCTGGGCATGATAGTTCACACCTGTAATCCCAGCACTTTGGGAGGTCGTGGCAGGTGGATCTCCTGTGGTCAGGAGTTTGAGACCTGCCTGGCCAACATGGGGAAACCCCACCTCTACTAAAAACACAAAAATTATCCAGGCATGGTGGTGGTTGCCTATATTCCCAGCTACATGGCGTGCTGAGTCAAGAGAATCACTTGAAGCTGGGGGACGGAGGTTGCAGTGAGCTGAGATCGTGCCACTGCACTACAGCCTGGGCAACAGAGCAAGACTCTGTCAAACAAAACAAAACTAAACAAAAAAACAGGATGAACTTATTCAAAGTTCTTTCATATTACCTTTGTTGTTCTCTTTCTGTGCTTACTTCCTCAGAATTTTTCTTTCCTTTTTTATATGTTCTTTCTTCCTTTCATGACTTATTTCTTATCAAAGAATGCACACTGCTGTGTACTTGTGTTCTCTCGTCCTTAATATAAATCTTTGTTCCTCTAAATATCTAGGCCTGACATGTGATCTAGTATCATATCTAGTGACACTTGATCTAGTGCTCTCATGGACTATCTAACTGGAGGTCTAATTTTGATCTCAAGTATGTTACTTGTTAGAAGGTAGCATAGTGTAGGTGAAAATGTATTTAGGGTGTTTTTCTTCTAATTCTTCTTTAACTAGCCATCTGACAATAAACAAATTCTTTGACCTCCCTGGCTTGCAGAGTTCTTTTCTAACACAATGTAGAATTTGTTCTATATGATTGCTAAGCTTCCTAGAAACTTTCAGTTGGATCTCTATAATGTTTTTCTTCAAAAATGGTTCCCTATCTGATAATTTTATTTCTATCATTGGTGTCCCATTATTTTACTATTCACCTTGAATATTTTGAATTTTTATAACTTTACCTTTACCTTTTATCCCACTTTTATGTTATGCCAGTAAAAAATAAATTGTGTTTTAAAAAACAAATAGCTTTTTGTCAGTTGGAGAAGGAAAGAAAGTGCAATAGCTTATATAAAGGCAAGGAAAAGCAAGGCACATAGTAAATATTTTCTCACATTTAATTTTTTTGAATTTGACATTATATTTGGTCTCTTTGGCTTTATATATTTATTTTTGTTTGTTCTTATGTAGTGGAAACTTCACTTTTTTCTACTATGGATTCTTTAGGTCTCCCCAACAAGGTGTGAAATTCTAGCATTGAACAAGGAAAGTGAAACAAATTCATAATATATACACAAGGGAGCTTGTATATATTATGTTCATGAAAAAAATGAAATTAAAAGATAAAAATAAAAACAATTTTTTTTTTTTTTTTTTTTTGTGATGGAGTCTCGCTTGTCGCCCAGACTGGAGTGCAGTGGCACAATCTCGGCTCACTGCAAGCTCCGCCTCCCGGGTTCACGCCATTCTCCCGCCTCAGCCTCCAAGTAGCTGGGATTACAGGCGCCCGCCACCACGCCCGGCTAATTTTTTTTTGTATTTTTAGTAGAGACGGGGTTTCACCGTGTCAGCCAGGATGGTTTCGATCTCATGACCTCGTGATCCGCCCGCCTCGGCCTCCCAAAGTGCTGGGATTACAGGCTTGCGCCACCGCGCCCGAAAACAATTTTTTTAGCATAAGTTTCATCATGTTCAAGATGCTTTTGTAAGCCATAATACCAGCCATTTAATACATTTCCTAAAGAACTGAGGATCCTGGGAATCTAACAATGTCAATGTAGTTTTTCTCACATTATTAACTGAAGCAAAATGGGTGCCTTTTATAGATTTTTTAAGATTAGAAACAAAAAGAAGTCAGAAGGAGCCAAATCCAAACAGAAAGATGGATGCCTAATAATTTTTCCATCAAAATTCTTGCAAAATTGTCCTTGTTTGATGAAAGGAATGAGCAGGAGCATTGTCATGGTAGAGAAGGACTCTCTGATGAAGCTTTCTCAGGTGTTTTTCTGCTAAAGCTTTGGTTAACTTTCTCAAAACCTTCATAAAAAGCACATGTTATTTTTTCTCCAGCTCATCAGAAAGTCAGCAAGCGAAATGCCTTGAACATCCCCAAAAGCTATTGTCATGACTTTTGCTCTTAACTGGCATGGTAGCCATTGCTTTTGCCGAGACCTGCTTGGTCGAGGAGACCCTAACCCAGAGGGGCTAGAGGAATTAAAGACGGGGGCCGGGCGCGGTGGCTCAAGCCTGTAATCCCAGCACTTTGGGAGGCCAAGACGGGCGGATCACGAGGTCAGGGGATCGAGACCATCCTGGCTAACACGGTGAAACCCCGTCTCTACTAAAAAATACAAAAAACTAGCCGGGCGAGGTGGCGGGCGCCTGTAGTCCCAGCTACTCCGGAGGCTGAGGCAGGAGAATGGCGTAAACCCGGGAGGCGGAGCTTGCAGTGAGCTGAGATCCAGCCACTGCACTCCAGCCTGGGCGACAGAGCGAGACTCTGTCTCAACAAAACAAAACAAACAAAAAAAGACACACACACAGAAATATAGAGGTGTGAAGTGGGAAATCAGGGGTCTCACAGCCTTCAGAGGAGAGCCCTGGACAGAGATTTACCCAAGTATTTATTAACAGCAAGCCAGTCATTAGCATTGTTTCTATAGATATTCGATTAACTGAAAGTATCCCTTATGGGAAACAAAGGGATGGACGGAAATAAGGCGGTGGGTCTGGCTAGTTATCTGCAGCAGGAACATGCCCTTAAGGCACAGATCGCTCATGTTGTTTGTGATTTAAGAACGCCTTTAAGCAGTTTTCCGCCCTGGGCAGGCCAGGTGTTCTTTGCCCTCATTCCAGTAAACTCACAATCTTCCAGCGCGGGCGTTATGGCCATCATGAACATGTCACAGTGCTGCAGAAATTTTGTTTGTGGCCAGTTTTGGGGCCAGTTTATGGCCAGATTTTGGGGGGCCTGTTCCCAATAGCTTTGACTGTGCTTTGTCTTGAGGATCCTACTGGTAAAGCCATGTTTTATCTTCTGTTATAACGCTTTGAAGAAATGCTTCAGGACTTTGGTTTTATTTGTTTAAATTTTTCATGGAAAACTGTGCTCTTATTTGCAGCTGATGTGGGTATAATGGTTATGGCACTCATCAAGTGGAAAGTTTGTTCAACTTAAATTTTCGAGTCAGAGTTATGTAAGCAAAACTAATGGAGAAGTCTGCAGTGCTAGCTATTGTTTCTGCTATTAATCCTCAATCTTTTTCAATTAGGGCATGAAAAAGTGAACAATTTTTTTCCTTCAAAATTATTGATGGTCTGACACTATAGGATTCATTTTCAACATCTTCTTGTCACTTCATAAAATTAGTTTTCCATTTGTAAAGTGCTGATTTCTTTAGGACATTGTCTGCATAAACTTTTCATAAAGCATCAATGACTTCATCATTCTCCCACCCAAGTTCCACCATGAATTTGATGTTTGTTCTTGCTTCAACTTTAGCAGAGTTCACATTGTTCTGAAAGGTGTTCTTTTCTTGTATTTTTTTTTTTTTTTCCCCAAGACAGGGTCTCACTTTGTCGCCCAGGCTGGAGTGCAGTAGCCCAAACACGGCTCACTGCAGCCTCAGCCTCCTGGGCTCAAATGATTCACCTGCCTCAGCCTCCCAAGTGTCTGAAACTATAGGCACACACTACCAAACTCAGATATTTTTTAAAATTTTTGTAGAGACTGGGTCTTGTCATGCTGTCCAGATTGGTCTCAAACTCCTGGTCTCAGGCGATCCTCCTGCCTTGGCCTCCAAAATTGCTGGGATTACAGGTGTCAGCCACCGTGCATGGCCTGCAGTTCTTTTCAAACTTATGTTTTATCCTTATTAGTGTCTGACACGATGTATTGTTCAGACATATTATAACAAGGTAGTAAAAGTTTATTTTGGTGTAAAAAAGTTGAAATTCATGCATAGTTTTTTCATAATACACATTTTCCATGAACTTTTTAAGAACCTCTTTAGATGTTAGCCACTTTTATAAATGCTTTACGTAACTTTTAATGCTTATAGCTATCTTGTAAGGTAGGTGCTATTATCTCCATTTTATAGAGGAGAAAGCTGAAACACAAAAATGTTAAGTGAGCTTCCAAAGCTGTACAGATAGCACATGGCAGAGCTGAGGTTCAAACCCAATAAAAGAGTATTCTGAGTCCTTGGTCTTCAGCAGTGTTGTCTGCCTGTCAAGATTGTGTAGATTCAAGGTTAGCAAGACCAACACACTGAAGAGAGCAGCCAAAAGTCCAAATAAAATGTCTAACTGTGTTTGGAAGGTTCAAAGTTAGAAATGATAGCTCACAGAGATTATAGCTCAGTGACGAGAACTGTTTCGTAAGTAAAATGTTTGTTGAGATAATGGTAGAAACACAAAGAAAAATGAGAAATGGATCATTATGAGAAATGTTTCATGAAAGCTGATAAAATTTGCTAATATATTACGTAATCATGTGTTGTTTAACAATGGGGATACATTATGAAAAACTTATCATTAGGTGATTTTGTCATTCTGTGAACCTCAAAGAGTGAATTTACACAAACCTAGATGATGCACCATACCACACACATAGTCTATAGCCTATTGCTCCTAGGCCACAAAACTGTGCAGCGTGTTACTGTACTGAATACTCCAGGTAAGTGTACGCAATGGTAAGTTTGTATACCTAAACATATCTAAACATAGGAAAGGTGCTGTAAAAATAGAGTATAAAAGATTTTTTTTAAGAAAATATATGCTTTTATAGGGCACTTACCACGAATGGAGTTTGTAGGACAGGAAGTTGCTCTGGGTGCATTAGTGAGTGAGTAATAAATGAATATGAAGGTCGAGGACCTTACAGTACGCTTTTATATAACTGGCAGCACAGATTTGTTTAAGCCAGCATCACTGAAAATGTATGAATAATTGCATTTTGACCTTATGATGGCTATAATGTCATCAGGTAGTATACATTTTCTGATTTATTATTATCTTATGGGAACACCATCATATATATAACCCATCCTTGACTGAAATGTTGTTATGTAGTATGTAATTGTACATAGAAAAAGGTGAAAAGATGGTAGCTCCATGAACTTTAATGTTTTTCTTGATACTTGATTGAGACCTCTAAGGACCTTTCCTTAATCAGAATAAAGTCAACATCAAGGGCTTATCTGGCATGTAGTATACACACAAAAAAACCAAAACTCTTTTCAGAGGTAACATTTTGGCCAAGTAGGTTTTCAAGCAGGAAATATTTGCCATGAGCAATATTTCAGACATGTGGATCATTTTTTGAGGTTGAAAAAGAATTCAGTCCAAGCACTATGGGCATAAGAAGCAGATCAAGCTCTAGAAAGATAGATTAGACCTTTCTAACATGATGATATTGAGGATTCTAGCATGCACTTTGGAAAAGTGATTCAGAATCCTAGTTTTAAAGCTTCCCATCTCTCTGCAAAAGTTTTTTAGAAACACGGGCTGATGCCTGGCAAGCCTATAGGACCTATGGCATAATGATGTTTACTTTCTACAGCAAGACTTAACAGAAACGGGATGACTAATAAATTGCTTTATTTTATTATTGATGACTCAGGTGAGGCTGTGCCTACAAATAAATGTTCCTTCAAAGATGCTACTGGGCAAGATCAGAATTGTCAAGGACAGAGAAGTATTTGGGGAAACAGCTAGGCAGGGATATGTATAGGTATGAAATTCAAGAGAGATAATTCTAGGTTGCAGAAAATAGTTTAGATTACCTAAGTGCTTGTATTGTATTAGATTACTCTTCACAAATATTCAATTATTTCCCCTAACATTGTAGAAGAAATTTACTTCCCTACCTCACTATGTGGGGCTTGGCCAAGTGACTTGCTTTGGCCAGTAGAATATCAGCAGTTCTAATAGTGTCCCAGAACTAATCCTGGCCTTAAGAGTTACCACGTTTTTGTTGACCCTTTTTACATTCCTGCCTTTTTCCATGAGAAAAGCATGCCTTCACACTATCGATTTAAGATGGATGAGGAACTTGTGAAGCAGTACTGAATAAAGTTTAGAAGCAATAGATCCAGGCCAGTCTAGAAAATGTGCTGTCCAATAACCACATAGATATGTGACAAATATAATAATTGTAGTTTTAAGACTTTGGCCTTGGGAATTATTTGTTTTGCAGCATTATTGTGGCAACAGTTGATTTACTCAGTGCTCCTCACTTGTTTTTCTTGAATTAGCACTATTTTTCAACTGAATGTCCCAAGTCCCTCCTTTATCCTCCTACATGCTATATTATTTAAAATTGTTACTTTTATTATAACTTTCCTAATCAGAAATTGACAGAGCTGAGCACAGAGGTAAAAGGTTTTATTAAGTGGTGGTCCCAGCATTCTCAAATAGAGGAAGACTCTAGAAAACGAAAAAAGCAGAATTTAATTTAATAATTTAATATAAAAATTGACTTAGCTGGGTGGAAAATATAATGCTCAAGTATTACTCACAAGAAAAGCATGTGCAAATAACCAACAGATTATGATATGACAATTAGACTCAAGGTAGGGAATCTTAAAATAATGAAAGAGAAAAATTGTTAGTAGAGCTTTTATGAGACTATATTTTCACTTCTGACTCTCTCTGAATTCTCAGGTTTTACACAAATCCCCAACTCCTTTCTAGGCAGAAAATTAAAGTGACATATTAAATACAATTGTACGCTGCTTTTCCTTGAAATATAAAGTTATTATAGCTCCCTCTGTCTCTTAGTTCTGTATATTGGCTTAGCCTGAGTCCAAAAAGGCACTAATACTAATACATTAATACATTTTAAAAGCTCTAAAATCCATACACACACACACACACACACACACACACACATACACATATATATATATATATAATTTATTTAGAGAGAGAATCTTGCTCTGTTGCCCAGGCTGGAGTACAGTGGCATGGTCTCACTTCACTATAGCCTCCACCTCCTGGGCTCAAGTGATCCTCCCGCCTCAAGCACCCCAATAGCTGAGACTACAGGCACATATCACCAGGACTGGCTAATTTTTATATTTAGTAGAGTTGGTGTTTTGTCACGTTGCTCAGACTGGTCTCGAACTCCTGGGCTCATGTGATCTGCCTATCTTGGCCTCCCAAAGTGCTGGGACTATAGGGGTGAGCCACCGCACTTGACTTGAAATCCAGTTTTAAAACACCAAATATTGTTATTTTCAAAGGAAATATGATCTTCTTGGCTGTATTTCTTTCCTACAACAAACAAAACTATTCTAAGAAATTATCTGACAGATCCTTATAACTGTAACTGGACTATGGCATATCAACTTAGAATTAAAATAGCCCTGTATTTATTACAGAACAGTTTAAACAAGTTTTATTTTGTTATGTAAAACCTGGAACACAAACTCTCACAATTAGAAACTCTTTTATGAGATACTTGGTATCATAGCAGAACTGCTGTGTTTCCTAAGAGGTATGTCTTCAAAAACACTTCCTGCTTTCAGCTTTCTGATTTTAACTTGACTATCTCTTAGGTTTCCTATTCTGGTTAAGGCAATGTTAGCTTCCCAACTTTTCAGATTCGGGCTAACAACAGACCCTTATTTTCTTTCAGAAAGCTGAAACTAATTAACCACAAAATCCCTTAGATTTCACCTTTTCAGTGATTCTCAAGAGATGTTCTTTCCTTTCCTAAGATTGTACTGTCTCAGACCCCTTGCATCTCTTCTTAAACTACTAGAGAGACTACTATAGTGCTTACGTATGCTTAGCAGTTTAGAAATGTTTTCTGTTAAGAATGAATGAATAAATGGTTACTCCTTCTCCCCAAAACTGCTATGATTGCCCGCTTTTTGTGGCATTAAGTCCCAAATCTTTAGCACTGTGATCAAGCAAACCTCTAGGACGCGATTTAATTACCTTCACAATCTCGTCTCTCACTACATCCAAAAACATACCTAATTTCTTCTCATGGGTGAAATGTACTCTGACATGTCTGTACTTTTTTTGGTATTATTCCCTTGATCTGAAATATCTTTCTCTAAATTTCCTCTTTGAAAAGAAAAAAAAAAATCCTATTTCTTCCTATAAAGTCCCTCTTGACTCTATACATAGTCATTAAGAATACAAACTTGGAAGCTAGACCTATTTTTTAAAAGTTCCACCAGTTCCCTTTAAATTTAGCTAAACATACAACTATGATACGGCATAAGAATTCTACTCCAAGGAATTTACTTAAAAGAAATGAAAAAAAAGTACACAAAAAGAAATATGCAAGAATATTTGTAGCAAATGTATTCTAAACATTCCACACTGAAAATATCGCAGATACCCATCAGTAAGAGTATGAATAATCGTTGTATATTTGTGTTCCTCTGAAAGAATTCTACTCAGCAATAAAAAGAAACTCCAACAACATGGATGGATCAAAAAGTATTACGCTCAGTGAAACTAGCATTAATAAAAGACACTACTCTATGATTTTATTTAAAAGTTGTAGAGAAGTAAAATGTATATATGTTGGAAAATCAAAATCTGAAAAGCAGTTGCCTCTGGCAAATGGTATAGGTGTTGACTAGGAATAGGAAAGAATAAATTTTCTCCAGTGATGGCAATGTTTTGTATCTTGACAAGTAGTTGGGTTACACAGTTGTGTCAAGATTCTAAATGATATATTTAAGACTTGTTAACTTTGTCTTATGTAAATTCTATCTCCAAAGAAAAAAAAAAGAACTACAAACATATTGAATTCTAGTGAATATATGCTGAAGTGTTCAGAGAGAAAATGCATTGATGTTTAAAATTTATTTGGAAATGCTTCAATAAAATATGATGGATTGATTGTTAGGTAGAATGGTGAAAAGATGGTCTAATGTGTATAGGAAACTGTTTCTTTATACTCAGTACCCACCAAAGATGTAAGTTTTCCATACCAACCAATTCCCCAATTTTCTGTGGACTCTAGTTGGGTATCCTACAATTAATTCAATTCTCACACTAACTATCCAAATTGAGTGCAGACCCCACAGTTTAAAGGGTAAGTCCCACAAGACTTGCTCCCACTTCAGACACCAGTCACAAGTATTTAGTGCCCAGGGTACTCACTTCTATCTGGCTTGGCTACAAATTGGGCTTCCTACCACCTTCTTCTCATGTTTGACAATTTGCTATAATAGCCGAAAAAACTCAGGGAAACGTTTTATTAATGTTTACAGGCTCATTGTAAAGGATACTATAAAAATTACAAATGAACAGCTAGGTGAAGAGGTCCACATAGGGCAAGATCTAGAAGAGTTCCCAGCACAGAAGCTTCTGTCCTCATGGAGTGGGGGTGTGCCACACACCAGGCACATGGATGCATCCCCAACCTGGAAGCTCCTGAACTCTACAGTTTAGAGGTTTTTATAGGGGTTTCTTCATATAGGCTTGATCAATTATTAACTCAATCTCTAGCCCCTCTCGCTTTCCCAGATAATAAAGGGTGGGGCTGAAAGTTCCAAGATTCTAATTATGGCTTGGTCTTTCTGGTAACTAGCCCCCACTATGAAGCTATCAGGAGCCCAACAAGAGTTCCCTCATTAGAACAAAAAAATCTTTCTGTGACCCAGGAAATGATAAGTAGTTTAGGAGCTCTTGGGGGCAGAGACCAAATATATATCTTTATTATGTCACAACGTGTGATAAACCATGTGTAGTAAAATGTTAATGGTAGAATCAAAGTGGTGGGTTATCCGTGTTTACTAGAAAAGTCCTTAAACTTTTCTGTATGCTTGAGATTTTTCATAGTAAGTATTGGAAAATATGTTAACCACTAGCTTTCAAAATCATATTGTTACTCTAATCTATGATTACTCTCCTGGATGCAAAATGATTGTTTCTCTAAGTCTTTCATTCCATCAACATTTATTAGTTGGCATTTTACTGTAACAAAAAGCTTTTTTATCCCCCCATAATTATTGATTTATTTATTGTTAGCATGGTCTGGACTTACTCTATTTACTGAATTATACTACATCACTGTTATTATTAATTTCCAAGCTACTTCTGTTTCCTTTAGATATGTCCCTATCCCATTTTAATCACTTTTGACACAGGATATTTGCAAGCTCATCTTGTATTGTGTTGGTCCCAGATCTTGATGCAGCCATTCCTTTCAGAAACTTTTGATTCTTGTGAATTGAGAATAACATCTAGAAGCCAAGACTTGACTTCTAAGTATACTCATTGCTAGGTGTGTCTTTGACTTTAGGCACTTTTGGTAAAATTTCATGAATTTTATTTTAAAATTGACATATATTATGATTTATAAATACATTTTATTTTTAAATATATGTTATATATTCAAGTATAAAGATTATAAAATTCTACTGAATTTCCATTCAAATATACAATTTAAATATATATATCAGGTTGGAAATCTTTCAAGCTATTTCCTGTATCCTTTTGAATGTTCCCATCTCTTTTTAATCACTTAAAGCTTAAATTATACCTTTAAGTAATGAACTTATTCTGATACCTGCAATTCTGCTGCAATAGTAAGGGGTTCTTCTTTACATTTTTTTCCTTCTTTGACTTCCAGCATTGCTCATTTGTATCACTCTTCTCCACAAGTAAAAACTCTGCCTCCCTACAACTTCAGTGTATTTAGACATTATTGAAATCTGTATTGCATTATATGTGTATGATTTAAAAGAGACGTTTTGAGTAAGATGAACACAGGCAATTAAATCCTCCTTGGCTCCTCACTGCAATGATCAAAGGGAATTTTCACCAGGAAATTTCTGAATATAAACTGAAAACTAAAGAAAGATGTTAAAAAATAACTGTGAAGAATTTTAACTAGATATAGCAAATGAAGGCATAAAGAGGATTCTTTTTCTCCTTGAAAATGTTGTGTCACTTCTAAATAATAAAGACATACCCTTTTAGAACATCTTAAGTGCACTCTGATTTGTAGAGCAAGGGGTAAAATCTTCAATCAAGTATGAGGCAGAGATACCATTTATCTCTTTTTTTTTTTTCCTGCAATGGAACCGTTTAAATTTGAAAGCAGCTGGATTTCAAACCATAAGTCAATAAGCCAACAGACAACAGAAAGTAACTTTCAGAGAAAGCTGAAATAAAAGGGCATCTGGGGAAAGTTCCTGACACTGAGTCAGCAACTCTAGGGAAGAGGCTGAATACAACACCACTTTGTGACTGGTAAGATCACTTCCTCATTAACAAAGAAAAAAAAAGGTAAGAAAGAAGGTAAGGAAGAAAGGAAAATGAATTGAGCATTAATTTAAGGAGTCAGAAATAGAAAAACAAACAAATCAATAACAGCAGAAGAAGAACATAACAGAGTTAAAGCCAAATTTAGTAAATTCGAAAGTAGAAAAATTGATAAAATATATAAATAAGTTTAAGAGTTGGGTCTTTCACAAAATTAAAACATAATATATTAGCAGTTATGAATATGATCCTGTGCTTTTGCTTATATTCTTGCCTCTGCTCTTTGCGTGGACACATAGGCATCTGCTGCAAGAGCTCCAGAATAAGCTACATTAAGCATGTTTGTTATCCAATAAAGAGGATTAACAGAGAAATTGATACAAGAAGTGGGTCCTGACATAACACATAACAAATAAGCAAATATCGACAAAAAAACTGACACATGTAATATTGGCTTGTGATCAGGCTGTAGATAGACAGTAAACAGTTACTAGAGATGAGAAAAGTGGCAACAGGCATAATGCAATGGTAAAATATTTGGTAAATATGTCACTTGCAATAATTTAAAAAACACATAATTGTATGTAATGAAACTGTAGCTCTGGGAAAAGGAATTTTTAAACAGAATGTTGTTAAATGAGCTTTTTGATATTAGCTGCATTTGATAAGATACCTTCCAAGAAAGAGTTAAGTTCAAGGAAGAATCAGCTCATTTTCAAAATGAGATGAAAGAGAAAAGCAGTTTAGAAATTCAAGACTTGCAGGATTTGGAAATATATTGTTCTCTTCTCTGACTGGTAAAAGTAAAAATGTAATCTCAGTACTTTGGGAGGTCAAGGTGAATGGATCACTTGAGGCCGGGAGTTTGAGACCAGCCTGGCCAACATGGCGAAACCCCATCTTTACTAAAAATAAAAATAAAAATAGCCAGGCATGGTGGTGCATACCTATAATCCCAGCTACTCAGCAGGCTGAGGCAGAAGAATTGCTTGAACCCGAGAGGTGAAGGTTGCAGTGAGCCAAGATCGGCCACTGGGCTCCAGCCTGGGTGCCGAGTAGGGTAAGCAAGCAAGAGGAGGGATTCCCTGGCTTTACGGTGTTATTTATATAGGGATCTTGTCTATGTAAAGACTAAGCTAAGCTGTGTCCACATGTGGGTGAGCAGGCATTATGACAAATTTATTTCTCTATTTATTTAAAGAGAACTAGCCTTGACAGTCTAGCTTGTGACTACATGAAATCATAACTTATTATCTGAAGAACATATATTGTTATTGGTTTTGAGAGATCTGGACTTTGCTGTTGTAGGAGTGTGTCCTTGCATGTATCCTTAGGTTGTTTCTTTTGCTATAAGCATCTGTGAATATGGGTTGTGATCGGCAAGAAATGTGCTTTGCTAGTCTCAAAATGGAGTTGATTTTAAAATAGCGTTACTCTGGCTCTTGTAGGCTCCTGTTTCCCTAACACCATCAGTTTAGTTAGAGAGACAGATATTTTACGCACAAAACTCTCCATTTCAGATGTGGCCAAAGATAATAATGGAAAAAGAGTGGGAACCCCGGAGTCATGGAGAACAAAAGACAAGTGTGCTACTTCTGGGGAGGAAAACCATAACCTCTAAGTAACATTTCCTTGATCAGAGTAGGAACATTCAACAAAGTTAGCTCAGTGAGGCTGCAGAATTGCTATGAACCAATGAATACTCTAAAAGGTAGTGCTTATCATAGCTAATCTTGTCCCCATTCTGCCATTAAGTATTGGATTTGTATTGTGGGGTTTGGTGGCAAGAGTAGAAGGCTAGACAACTTGGCTTTCCCCCCGTACTATGTCTCTAGATTAAGAGCAGCCACAAATGTACTTGACTTGCTTTGGAAAATGAAAACTGAAAAATGTGAAACATACTAACTACATCTAAACAGAAGCTCTATTTGTAATTGTGTGGTTTGATCTGTCCTCTTGTTCTTCCCTTTCCACTTATCTCCTAAGAGAATAAGTGTGTCCTGTAGAAAGTTTGCTCCTTCAGGCAAAGTTCCAGAATAAGTAGAAACATGGAGCAAAGTGGAGCAGAGCCGCAGAGCTGAGCAAACTACAGTTGCAGGAATGTAATGTGAGTGAGTAATAAATGTGTGTTGTGTTGTAAGGAACTCAGATTTTTCGGTGAATAGTGGTGCAGTAAGGTTGTCTGAGACAAGTTGCCATGGACTGATCCATAGTTAAGTAATTAGATCATAAGGGTGGACACCTCATGAATGGGATTAGTGTTCCTATAAAAGGGATTCTAGGGTTTGTTTTTCTTCTCTTTGCTCTCTGCCATGAGAACACAGCAAAAAGTCAGCTCTCTGCAAACCAGGAAGCAGTCCCTCACCAGACACCAGACCTGCTAGCATCTTGCTCTTGGACTCCCAACCTCCAGAACTGTGAGAAATAAATGTTTGTTGTTTAAGCTGCCTAGTCTATGATAATTTGTTATAGCAACCTGAACTAATTGAAATACAAGCTTACAGGAAAAATTGATTTTTCAATATAAAATAATATTCTTGAAGTAATTATTTCTGAAAAAAATTTCCAAAATGGCTATAGAGAAAGAAAAAACTAAATAGGCAGATTTTTAAAGAAGATCTTGGAAAAAATGTGAAAGAATTACCTCCTAAAGACTACCAGGCCAGATGGCTTTACAAGCTAATTTATTTTGATCTTGCAAAGAAGAGATACTTCCAGGAAGATACATCCATGCTATTTGACAATTTGGTAAAACAAAAAATATCTCCAATTCATTTTGTAAAAATCAGCATCACCATAAAAACAACATCTAACAAAAATATCACACACACACACACACACAAACTCATGAGAAAAAAATTTCTGTTAGAGATAGAAATACTTTACCGGATTGGATGTTGTCACTTTGTTGCTACCATTACTTTCTTCTAGTATAGTGGGCAGTACATTTCAAAGAATCCTCTTTCCTGTAGGTTTTTAGGGCTTGATAATAAGATAAATATGCGGGCCGGGCGCGGTGGCTCAAGCCTGTAACCCCAGCACTTTGGGAGGCCGAGACGGGCGGATCACGAGGTCAGGAGATCAAGACCATCCTGGCTAACACGGTGAAACCCTGTCTCTACTAAAAAATACAAAAAACTAGCTGGGCGAGGTGGCGGGCGCCTGTAGTCCCAGCTGCTCGGGAGGCTGAGCCAGGAGAATGGCGTAAACCCAGGAGGCGGACTTTGCAGTGAGCTGAGATCTGGCCACTGCACTCCAGCCTGGGCCACAGAGCCAGACTCCGTCTCAGAAAAAAAAAAAAGATAAATGTGCATGTATTTTGGAAGACATAAATAGAAGCGACAATTTTCAGGAGGTCATACAACCAGCTTGCTACATTGCTTGAAGCTAAAGTTGTTGGTAAATATTTGATTCTCTGGCTGTAGCATTCTAGAATTTTACTCTCCTACGTTAATTCCTGCCAAATTTTTGAAGTTCTGTTTCCTATGTTTATTTTTTTATTTTTTATTTTTTATTTTTTTGAGACGGAGTCTCGCTCTGTCGCCCAGGCTGGAGTGCAGTGGCCGGATCTCAGCTCACTGCAAGCTCCGCCTCCCGGGTTTACGCCATTCTCTCGCCTCAGCCTCCCAAGTAGCTGGGACTACAGGCGCCTGCCACCTCGCCCGGCTAATTTTTTGTAGTTTTTTAGTAGAGACGGGGTTTCACCGTGTTAGCCAGGATGGTCTCGATCGCCTGACCTCGTGATCCACCCGTCTCGGCCTCCCAAAGTGCTGGGATTACAGGCTTGAGCCACGCGCCTGGCCTCCTATGTTTAATATCTTATTCCTGTAACATTTATGGTGGCTCTGCTTTGCTGACCAAACCAGGACTAATAAAAATGTTCATACAAGAATGGTTCTAGGGGAACTGACTTTAAGGAAAGAAGTCTGAAAGTGGTTCTAGAATCTGCTTACATTAAAAGGCTTTAGTGATTTCCCTGCCAGTAGTAAATGAGATTCTGACAATCTCTTTAGTATTAGGAAAGACACTAAATAACAATGATAAAACTGAGTCAGTATGAGAAGTGTCACCGAAGTATTAGTTGGGGGACCAAACTCAAGCTGTAAGAGCTGCAAATGGAATATCTGAAACTCAAATGTAGATATTTGATCTTGATTTAAACTGTTTCTGCCCCTTACTTTTTTGCCCATGAATGACATAGCCTCCTTTTCACTACAACAAGCTTCCCTCCTTTATTTCTTATTCTCTAACAGTGAGTAACTTTGCCTTTGTTTATTTTTGTGTTCCTCATGCAACAGAGATTAACATAACAATTTTATTAATTTACAATGTTGTCATTGTAATTATTGGACAATTCCCTATGGAGGATGCTATAATGCGATTTTACTTAAGTACCCTCCCTGTAAGGTAAAGTTGGGGGCATCACAAAATCTTTCCCAGGGTTTCCAGTTCTCTGGGTGTCGTCGTTTGGCATGTGTTTTCCAGTAAAGAAATACTGAGGTTGAGTAGGGAGGGCCACATGGTAGCATATGTGGGTCTGTGAAGAAGTATGCATGGGTGTTTATTTGATAGCAAGCACACTGCCTTGCAATTAATAAATCCTAATAGCTTCTGGCTTAGTATTAGCATCTGTTAAGCTAAAGAGGCAACAGGGAATCAGTAAAGTTTAACTGTAGGTTGGGTGGAATTCTAAGCATAGACTTAGACTCTGCTTTAGCAGAGTCTTGTGTCCCAAACTTGGAATGGGAACCGTGGTACCCCATAAAACCTGAAGGAATAATATGAGCAAAGACAGTGGACATCTTAGTGATTATTTCTGCAGACAGATAACCCAATAATCAGATGATAGCAACTCTTTTGCCTGGGGCCTATATGAAGTCCCAAAATCCTTGATATAAAAATGTAGGAATGAGATGGGGGCACGGAGGATGCTTGGAGATTGCAAGGAGGCCCTTAGAATGAATGAAGTATACTTTTTTTTTCTTTGCCAGATAAATTGTATGTGAGTTCAGAGTTAGAAATTAAGTTAGTTTATAGAAATAAGCTACAGTGTCCCCCCTTATCCACAGTTTTATCAGTTTTAAATGGCAGGCCCTTCTGAGTAGCGTGATGAAATCTTGTTCTGTACCACACTGTCATGCCTAGTACATGAATCATTCCTTTGTCCAGATTCTTCATGCTGTAGACACTACTTGCTCATTAGTCACTTTGTATCAGCCTCGGTTATCAGATAGACTATCATGATATGGCAATGTTTGTGTTCAATTCACCCGTATTTGACTTCATAATGGCCCCAAAGTGTAAGAGTAGCGATGCTAGCAATTTCGATCTGCCAGAGGAAAGGAGTAAACTGGTTTCTTTAAGTAAAATGTGAGGCTGTGAGTACTGATGCAGGCCTGTAGTCCCAGCTACTCAGGAGACGGAGGCAGAAGGATTGCTTGAGCCCAGGAGTTTGAGGCCACAGTGAGCTATAATTGAACCAAGGCACTCCAGTCTGGGCAACAGAATGAGAATCTGTCTCAGTAATTAAAAATAAAAATAAAAAGGTGAAAGCTCTCAATATGAAAAGAAGAAACAATCGTATGCTGAGGTTGCTAAGATTTACATTAAGAATAATTCTCCTATCTGTGTCATTGTGAAGAAAAAAGTAGATTTGTGCTGGTTTTCCTGTCGCACATCAAACTGCAAAAGTTATAGCTACAGTGCATATTTACTGCTTAGATAAGATGGAGAAGGCATCAAATTTGTGGATAAAAGACATTAAGAGAAACATGTTCCAACTGATGGCAATCCAGTTTGGTACTGTTCATGATTTCAAGCATCCATGGAAAGTCTTAGAACATATTCTCCCAGGATAAAGGAGACTGCTGTATTGCTGAATGTGGTCTGATAATCCTAGAGCATTTATCTGCTGAGGTTCTAGCATATGTAAACTTCAGATTTGGGAGGTGGGTGAGTAAATATTTACTGCTTGCATAAAATTACATATGCTGAATCCCTGTACACCTAGAGAATTCCAAATTCTCTAGGTCTAAAGCCAACTTCCAAATTAGTAGACTGGTGGCCTGCAAGTCCACCCCTATTATATTGCTTGTGGTCAGGAGTGGGGGCGCAAGGATGAGATACAGAAATAACAATAGGAGGTCAGAGTTCGCCATTACTCAGGGATGATGCTCTTCATTCATTTGAGTACTCGTGACTCATGATTCCACCATCAGCTGAGAAAGCCAGGACCAAACATCACCCTTTAATTACATGCTAGACCGTCAAACTTTTTCTCAATGACTCAAACTCTTCAGTTCCTAATATCTAATGTAGCTATACTCCCTGTAGAAGGTATTTTCATACCACGAAGTGTAGGAAATCTTTTATTTGTTCATGTTTTCAAGTGTTTAAAATGTTTTTTTTTTTTTTTCCCCTCTTGCCCTTTTTCTGTTAATAGTGTTTTCTTTCATTGGGAGAAGTTTATGCCACTCTGTTTGATCATACGGTAAAATGAACTTCATTTGTGAAGCCACCTTGGTTGACTCAGGTGTAGGAATGTGACCCAACACAGCCAAAGTCTTCCCTGGGAGGTATAGAAGTCAAAGAAGGAGAAGGAGGGGGAAGGGGAAGGAGAAGGGAAAGAAGGAGGAAGAGGGGGAGAGGAGGAAAAAGAAACGTAAAGAAAACAAACCAATCCCCCCTCATGTTATTTTTTTAATCTAAAATTAAAAAAAAAAAAACAAAAACGAAGTCTATACACCATAGAATACTATGCAGCCATAAAAAAGGATGAGTTAATGTCCTTTGTAGGGACATGGATGAAGCTGGAAACTATCATTCTGAGCAAAATATTGCAAGGACAGAAAATCAAACACCGCATGTTCTCACTCATAGGTGGGAATTGAACAATGAGAACACTTGGACACAGGGTGGGGAACATCACACACCAGGGCCTGTCGTTGGGTGGGGGGATCGGGGAGGGATAGCATTAGGAGATATACCTAAAGTAAATGATGAGTTAATGGGTGCAGCACACCAACATGGCACATGTATACAGATGTAACAAACCTGCACATTGTGCACATGTACCCTAGAAGTTAGAGTATAATTAAAAAAAAAAGAAAGAAAGAAAGAAAGAAAAAGAAAAAAATAAAAATAAAAATAAATCTAGGCCAGGCATCGTGGCTCATACTTGTAATCCCAGCACTTTGGGAGGCTGAGGTCGGTGGATCACTTGAGATCAGGAGTTCAAAACCAGCCTGACCCATATGGTGAAACCCTTTCTCTATTAAAAATACAAAATTAGCCGGGTGTGGTGGCACATGTCTGTAATCCCAGCTACTCAGGAGACTGAGACAGGAGAATTGCTTGAAACCCTGAGGCAAAGGTTGCAGTGAGCTGAAATCGTGCCATTGCACTCCAGCTGGGGCAACAAGAACAAAAATCCTTCTCAAAACAAACAAACAAATAAAAATCTAAACCTAGTTGGAATAGGATTATGCAATCATATGTGTCTTAAAAGTCTATGCTGTGTATCTGAAGATTTAAAATCCACAATTAATAAGCTAGATTTAACAAGTAAAACATGTGTACTCTTTAGAAGCCAACATAGATAACGTAAATGAAAGTGAGCAAGTACTAGGCCACAAAGAATGTTTCAACAAATTCAACAGAATTGATATCATAAAGATTAAGTTATATGACTTAAATGTAACTGTAAGTAATAAACAGTAAAATAGTTTAAAATATGCTTATAAGTTAAGCAAATAATAATTGAAATTATGATTATTATTTTTCAGGGCAGCCTCCTCAAGCCAGAATAGGTTCAGAGAGACTCCTGAAATTATTTTAAATGAGCACTTAAAGTATTATATAACCAAAATGTTTAGGTTGCAGCTAAAGCTATACTCATAAAACAAATTATAACCTTGAAGCAATGTAGAAATTAAAATATAATGCACTTGTTCAAATTCAAAAGCTAGAAAAAGACTAAACTCAAAGAAAGTTGAAGAAAGATATAAATAACACAAGAAATGAAATTTACAGAAAATAAAAAAATTACAACACTAGTAATATTAATAGCTGTTTCTTTGAAAAGACTAACAGATAACATTTAGCATTTAACAGATTAAAAGAGAAATGAAGAAAAGGTTGAAACCAATCATATGGAGAAGTGCATATATCTATAAATGTAATCTAGGATTTAAAATTCAAAAGAAAATAGTATAAAAATTATTGAAGCACTTTTAAAAATTAGGTGAAATGAACATTTTAAAATAAATGAACCGCCAACATTTACTCATGTACTCGAGAAAAACTAGTTGACTTGAATAGACTAACAGAAAAACTGAATAAATAATAAAACATATTGCTGGGTACTGTGGTTCACAACTGTAATCTTGGCATATTTAGAGGCCAAGGTGGAAGGACTGCTTGAGCACGGGAGTTGAAGACCAACCCGGGCAACATGGTGAGACCCTATCTCTACAAAAATAAATATTAAGCCGGGTGCAGTGGCTCACACCTGTAATTCCAACACTTTGGGAGGTCGAGGCAGGCAGATTACGAGATCAGGAGTTTGAGACCAGTCTGTCCGACATAGTGAAACTCCGTCTCTACTACAAATACAAAAAGTTAGCCAGGCCTGGTGGTGTTTAATCCCAGCTACTCAGAAGGCTGAGGCAGGAGAATCGCGTGAACCCAGGAGGCAGAAGTTACAGTGAGCCAACATTGTGCCACTGCACTCCAGTCTGGGTGACAGAACGAGACTCCGTCTCAAAATAATAAATAAATAAATAAATATTAAAAAATTAACTGGGCATGGTGGCATGCACCTGTAGTCTCAGCTACCTGGGAAGCTGCGGTGGGAGGTTCACTTGAGCCTGGCAGGTTGAGGCTGCAGTGAGCTGTGATTGCAACACTGCATTCTAGTCTGGATGACAGAGCTAGATTCTGTCTCAAAAAAAAAAAAAAAAAAAAACATAGATAAAATATCTTTATCTTACCCCTTTCCTCCTTTCCTTGATTTCTCAGGTGAGTAAGAAACAATGTCTATCTCATAAAAGGGTATTCGAGAGACCACAAGTGTAAGCTTTGGATCTCATTTTACAATTCTAGAATAACTTTATAAGGAGAACATAAATCACTTATCAATTACATTTACATATATAGATGAAAAACTCTATAAAATAAATATGAAAAGAATGGGTCCATCAATTTATATAAACAAGAATAGTATCTCATAATCAAGTAAGATTTATTCCAGGGATGCAAGCATGGTTCAATAACAGAAAATCTATGAATATGAATTTTATAAAATAAATTAAATTGTAAAAACTATAAGCTTGTCTTTACAGAGTAAGACATCTTTGCAATATCTGGGTCTCCTTTCTCTTCCTCAAACACACCAGTTAAATTCTTGTTTTAAGATCTATTCACTGATCCTACAATCTTTTTAAACGGACTGAAAAGACCCTTTTCACTGACCTCTACCTGGAACTTACCCCCATCTCCTAATATCTATAAGGCTAACTCCTGCAAATCCTTCATGTCCTTGCACCAATAAAATCGCAGTGAGACTTACCCTGACCACTCTATTTAAAATCTAACTCTACCCTTTTCCTGGGACCCTCCTCAAAGTCAGGGGAACATAAACACAGGGGCCTTAACTTTTCACCATGTACGAGTTCATAGATTGAAATGTATTCAATGAGCAAGTATCACTTTTGTATTCAAATTATATTTTAGAAGTACGTATAAAAATCATGGAGCCTATAGAATCTGTATATATCAGTGAGACTATGCAGCAAATAAAAGGCAACTCATATGCTTTATACAAAACAAATATCATTAATTATTTTGGTTTTGGATATTTAAGTAACTATATAGACTAATGCTGAGCATAGTACCTGACACACACAAAATGTTTTAGAGACATAGTCTGCTATTATATTAAACATTATAATAAAAGAGTAACTTAAAAACTTAGTGGTTATAATCAGTTCACAGAGGTAGGGGGTGCATTTCTCTGTCAAAAAAATGACAGCTTGTGTTGGTATTTTTACTTGCCAGGGCCATTTAGGCTTTATCTGCAAAGTGCAGAAACAGCAAAATTCAATTATTTTCTACATTGTCTTAATTGCTTTACTATCTTAATCAATTAGTTAAAAAATTGATTTGATTACTTTGGCATCTGTCAATTCAGTTAACCCATCCTCTACCTATTGAGACATCAGAGAACCTACTTTCCTTGCGTCTACCTCTCAGCTCTTTATCAGTAGTATGAACAGAACAGAATATTCGGTGGATATTTTGGGCTTGTGCAGACTTTGGTTTCATAAAAATTTGGAGACCATATTTCAAACAACATTTGGCACAGAGGACATTAGAATAAAAAATTGTATTACAATGCAAAAAAAAGATCCGCACAATATACTCTAATGCACATATAGCAATATAAGCAAATGAATCAGTGTAATCTTAGGATGTGAATTGTTTTCGATGTTTTTTTGTTTTTTTTTCTAGTATTGTAGTTTTAAAATCATCCTTCAGTAAATGTTTGAATTATTTTTCTGAACTCTAGTGCTACATCTTTGGAAGTTTTTACATAATATTGTTATTCTAAGGGATTTGGTTTAAGAAATTAGGTAGAAAGGCTTGGTGAGTCAGATTCCTTCTCTCCTCTAGTCAAAGAGAATAATCTTTTCCTTCATGTGATCTTTTATCAAATTTTAAAAATAATAAGTGTAATATTAATTGCTTGAAAGCAGGTATCAATTTCAGAAAGTGATTTAGATAGGGGCAGGTTTTTATTTTTACAATATCTAACAGATGCCTTCTGACTGTATGACCTTGGACAATCAAAACTTCAGTTTTTTCTTTGACCATGTTTGATAATAACTAGACCTACATCACAGGCTTGGTGTAAGAATTAAGAAGTATATATTCATAAAATATTGAAATTATTCTGTACATTGCAAAGACATAATTAACATTTAATGAATCCTGTTAATATTATTAAATACAGTGTGGCTAGAAGCACTAGTTTACCTTAACTTGTAGTTAATTCTTCTAAGTTGTTGTTTTTTTTTTTTTTCCCTTTCTGTGTGCTGCCTCTTCCTCCCACACCAATACCATGTTGGCTATTTTGCCCAATGGTGAAACAGAAATAACTCTGTGATCATTAGCCTAAAAGATATTAGCAACTGAATTTTAAATCTCTGAAGACTCATTGTTGTTAAATTTTAAAAATGGATACATTTTACCTTTGGCTGGGGTTCCCAGACTCTCCTTTTGGGGTCTCTCCATTCTTCCTCTATTTATTGTTTTCAAAGTTGCCTACTACATGTGTTGAGATTCTACTCTTTCCTCCTGTTAAAAATATATAAATGGCCGGGCGCGGTGGCTCAAGCCTGTAACCCCAGCACTTTGGGAGGCCGAGACGGGCGGATCATGAGGTCAGGAGTTCTAGACCATCCT
>NW_012114364.1:8580249-8632865 GCF_000951035.1 Colobus angolensis palliatus | reverse complement strand
AATAAATAAATAAATAAATAAATAAATAAATAAATAAATAAATAAATTTGTTAAAGGATTACAAAATAGTATAAATGCACATGAAGTTTGAGGCCAGAAGATCTGAATTTATTTCTCCATTCTGTCATTGAACAAGTTGTCTGACTTTTTGCAATTTTTTTGAGTATCACCACTCTCTAATCTCTAAATTAGGGAAAATCACCTCATTAATTAGTTGAGAGGATTAAATAAGATATTATTAAGCCCCAGGTACTTAGTGGGAAGCTTAAAACAATAGTTCCTTTCTCCTACTTCTCTTCATTGGCATTGAGACATAAATTAGTATCAGTCATTATGGAGGGTATCACTCTACAAATATTTTGTGACCTATGCATATGTATTGGAATTAGGTATCAGACATTACTGAAAAAGCATGAGAGAGAAATAATTTTAGTACTTCTTGGTACTACCGTGAACTATTTCTGCCAGCATATGGATAACTGTGTTTCCCACAGATAATCCTAATCCTGATCATGGTGGACACAGCTCTCCTTATTTTCTTAAAATTTTCTCAGTTGTTATTGATAACATTGGTACTGTATTTCAGTTTCTTTATATATCAACATTAAATATTTGCCTGTCACCAAAATGTGAAGTAAAAAGCAAAAAATTTCTATGAAAGGTTTATTTTGACTGTTTATTTTTTCCTGTGGTGCATCTATCAAAGAGCATTTATTTACTCATAGCAGGGGAGGGGTATCAGGGAATCAAATCTAATTTAATTTCTTAACTTTTAATTTTTCAAAGTTGGGATTGGAAGAGAGTCTGAGAAAAAGCTCTCTTGGCTGCTTTAAAAGCTAAGGATTAGTAGCAATGTTCTGACCTGAAATTTAGGTCTTGTGATTTCTTTCCAAGAGATTTTTCACTGCATGAAAAACCTGTCTGCAATGGCCTTTTTTATTTAATTCAATCTTAATTGGTTATCAACCGTAAAAATCTAAGGGATTGTTAAAAGGCCTAAAAGTGCACAAAAGTATTTTTAAGAGTAATGTTAATAACCTGGAAGTGAAAAATGTACTTTGCTAAGTTACTGAACCTTTCTACCTACATTCTAGGTTCATTTTGCATTTCTTTTAAATTTTGAATGTTTCAAGGACGGAAAATTTCATCCCTAGAGCATATGCACTGTTTAGGGGACAGTTCAGCCATTTTCAAAAGCAGGCTAAGCTTTGTGTTCAGAGATGTATATTTTAGGAATTCTCCACGTGGCATAATTACGATCATGCCTTGATTGTCAGCAGAGGTAAGTCAGGCTTCATCTTCTAATGAGACCCCTCGGAAAAGAGTCGGCTGCTGAGGCACCAACACACGGTAGGTGAGGGAGGACCAGCTTTCTAAAACGGCCTTTCATAACCTGGAGGGAATCACTGAGCGCTATCAGGCCACCGCCAGACGGAGAAGCCAATGCCCAGAGGCTTTTTCTTTCGCAAGAGATGGAAATGGCCGGCTTGTGGAGATAGGTAGGGAAAAGGGTTCTTCGGGTCACCCATTTTTTTCTAGTCCCATTACTGACTCTTAAAGAATATTCAGATGGTGCTAGGTAGCACCATGCCTATTATTATCCTCACTGAGGCAAAAGTCAGGGGCGGGTAACTGGTGTCCATTCTTTCGCTTGAGTGGGTTGGAGAAAGACGGGATGGCTGGAGGAATTTGTTTTGTTTTGCTTTGGAGCGGGCTTCCTCAGTTGCACCCCGCATCGGGCGGGCACAGCCCTGGGCTCTGGGAAGACGCCGCTGGGCAGCCGCAGTGGCCGCTGCATCAGTGGGTTTTGGGGCGGGGAGGTGCCGAGCTCAGCCTGCTGTCCTGGCTACCCCTCCGCGCCCCGCCGCCGCCCACAGCTTACCCTTCTCCTCTGCAGCCTGTAGGCGCCCGCAACACGGGCGGGCCGGGCACGTGGGCGCCTCCGTCACACCCTCACACATACACACACACACGCGCGCGCGCACAGACATACGCATGCACACGCGCACCCGCACCCGCGCGCCTGTATCCCGTGCTGTTTCCCTGACAGACACACAGGCGCTCACGAGTCTCTCCTTGCCAGCCTGCAGGGCAGCAACCCCCAAAACCCAGCTCCTGGTCCCATCCTAGGCAAGAAGCTGCTTCTCTGAAAACAGCTCCTCTTCGGCCTCCGTCACAGCCACCTGGACCCTACCCTTTCGCGACTGCTGCTGCTCCTTTCGGGACGTGGAAGCAGCAAAAGGCTCTTGGTCAAGACACACTGACGGTAATGGCAAGCGCCTACGCTAAGGGCACAACTGGGGATGAGGTGGGGCTCGCCATTAGCCACCCAGGAGCCTGGGCACCAGCACAGGGAGCGAATTGGCAGACGGATGCCGGGAAGGACTCGCTGCGTCCTGGGGTGGGAGGAGGGAGGGCAGCTCAAAAGCCCTGGGAGGGAGAAGCTGGGCTGGGCGGGCAACCTTCTAACTCTGCACCTCTGCACAATCAGGGTGTGGGGCGACAGGCTGCACATGTAAGGGGAAGCACATGGGTTGAAACGTGCCGCCATCCTTCCTTCCCGTCGTGGAAATTACCCACAGCATCCCCAGAGACCTACTCGTTTCCAAGTCAAGTCGGGGTTGGTTGAAGGGTGGGGTCCAACATGGGGAAGTCCAAGAGGAAAGTTGGGAGGGTCGGGGAAGAGAGAGGCGCGAGGTGAATTGGAAGCTAAACCTCGTGCAGGTGGGCGATGGGGCGGGGAGAGCAGAGAGCTTTATTCCTCATTCGCTTCCGTTCGCTTTTGCAAAGGCAGAAGGCGACTACCGAGGACAGAGTGTTTTCACGTGACCACAGTTCCCTTTTGCTTGAGGTATCCTGTGATAAATGGCCCGAAAGGGGGTCTTTCGCCGTGCAAAAGGCACGTGGCTGCTGGAGAAATCACGGCTCCTGTGTTTCTGCGCACCTGGAATTTGAGAGTGTGGCGGTGAGGGTAGTGCTGCTGGGATTCTAAGAAGATGGGAATCAGTTAGAAACCCAGATCGTTTCTACCTTTCTTTCACTAGGCTGTTCTGTGTGTGACTGGGAAGACGGTATTGAGTACAGGGAAAATCTTGCACTCTAACGTAGCGCACCAGCGTGATACATAAGAATGAATCAAGACGCCCGAGGCGTTCGGTGGCAGGCATGACCCACCCAGTGGCACAGGCTGCGGGAGCGGGAATTATTTTCCCTGAGCTGAGAAGCAGCATTTGATATACATTTGAGGAAAGCAAAGCCCCGAGGCTCGCGCTCTCCAGCGTCCCGCTCTCCCTTTCCATCCTCCCGCTTTCCCTTACCATCCTCCTCCCTAGCTGGGAAAGGCTGGAGTAAGACGGGGCGGGGTCCGGACTCCGGCGCAGTGACGTAAGCAGTGTTTGGGTGCTTATGCAAATGAGTCTGCGACCGTTTCTTCTGGTCTTGCCATTTTCCCCTCCAGATCTTAAAGGTAGACTCAATCTTAGTCTGCACCATCCTTGCGGTTCACTACTTAAGACGTATGGGAGAAATGAAGGATTTGCTTTATATGCTGCCTTTGGTCTCCTTATAGCCCATCCTGTAAAAGCTATTTTCTACCTGTCAATGCCTGATTGCTTTTCCACGACACCAGCAACAAAGTGTTTGCTTTGAGGAATTATTCTCTGCAGACACAACCCTCATCAAGCCCCTCACCTACTCAGTCTCATTTCTGCAAGAACAGTGCTGAAATACAGACCTACTTATGTCTTAGGCACCTAGTACTGGGCTTGACTTGTACGTTCTTAATAAATGCTTAATGATGGACTAAAATTTTTTTGAACAGTGTCAGGTTTTGAAGGGAAGGCAAGGGTTAAAGACACACACACACACATACACACACACACACACACACACACAGAAAGAAGGCGGCTCAACAGCAAATTCAGGCTTTCTGTCCAGCATAAAACCTACAGAAGTGGGGGACCCGGCTAATGCCAGAGCCCGCTGCCACTTACAGGCTGGGTCAATTTAAAGGTATGGGCAGAAGGGATCTGAGCAGTATGCCTTGGTGCCCGGCGGGATGTTAATAAGATGCTTCCGTGAAGAGGCAGTTCTGGCCCTTGTTCCGGCGGAATGTCGTTCTGTTCAGGGTGTTCTTTGGACCTTTGTCCAACAAGATATGATAGGGATGTCTCTTTAATTGGGCCTTTGTCCCCCTTGTGGACAGTTGGTTAGACGGGATGTTTCTCACAGCTCGAACCCCTGTGAAATGTTTCGCTTTGACCAAGGTCTGCAAAACAGCAGGGAGCTTACAACATGGTGCAGTTTGGACTAATAAACAGTATGTATTTTTTTCTTTCATATTAAATTCAAGATATTCGACCGTGAAAATCCGGTGATTTTCAGTCTGTGTTTTTGTTTTTGTTGTTGTTTTTTTTTTTTTTTTAGGATGACAGGAATTAATAGGATTTTTAAAGAAAGATAATACTTTACTGTTGATAAGCTTTTCTTTTTTCTGATTGCACGTTATATACTTGATTGAAAAAGTATTTTATAATTCTAATATAGTTAACTCAAGATATAATATTTTAATGGAATAAAGAAAGGCATTTTTATATGTTTCTAGGAGATAAGTACACTATCACTCAATAAATATGAAATAATACGGAATCTTAAAACTGGATAACAGTTATCAGAGATGCCAATAATCAGATGAGATGCCTTCCTTATCACCTACTGAAACATTTAAAATAAGTCAAACTAGTTACTAAAATCTAAAGTCCATATTCATAGTTATTACCTTACCCAGTGATCATAGTTGAAGTTGTAAATATGCTTCTCCTGTCATAAAATAAAATGTGCATGTGAATAGGTAAGATATTTGCATACTTTTTAACTCTGGGAGTATATCATCTAGGCAATTCAATCATTGACTTAGAATGGCAGACCCAAAAGAGACCATGGTGGCTATCAAAAGCTCCTAAAAACGTTTCTTTCATTTCTCAATGGACCTCTCACCTTGTGGAAGAGTATGTTAATTCTTTATTACTACATATATATGCATGATAGGATATATTAGTATATTCCTATGCAGCTCTGCAGAGTAGATTTTGAAATGGTTTCTCAGCAGATGATATTAATAAAAATCCACAGGCATAGTTAGATGCATGAACAACATTCAAGGTTACACAGCAGGAGTCATTAGATTTATTTCCCCCTTACTTATAACACTGCTCTTCTGGCAGTCTTTACTAAATAATTTTTGATATATTTATCTGCTTAAACATTAACTTTGACCAGTAATTATCATCTCTTTTTCTGTGAACAACAAGCCCTAGAAATAAACTGGGTTATAGGGCAATTTTAAATGCATAGTATCACTTGACACAGGGCAGAGTTGTAAGTTGTGTTGAGCCTTGAAGGTCACTTTATTTCCTCGTGATTAATGTGCTAAGGTATCTTTTCACGTAAGATCAATTGATTTTTATTTTTAAGTAGAATGCATACTTTGGGAACTTCTTTACCTATCAGATTGGCAAAGATCAAAGAGATTATTTGTTATACAGAAGAGGGCAGAAGAAAGCAGGTACTGTCATGCATTGCTGGTGATAGTGCAAATGGACACAATTTTTATAAAGGGCTATTTGTTAATATTTATGAAAACTATAAGAGCTCATACCTTTTGATCAAGCTATTCCAGTTCTAGAAGTTTATTCTATAGATATGGAGATGCAAGATATACAAAGTAATTTGTTGGAACATTGTAGTAGCAAATTATCAGCGGTGATCTAAATATATGGTATACCTATACCAATCAATATCATACAGAAGTTTTTCTAAATGAAGCTATTACATTGAGATCAAAAGTTTCAAAGAGTTTATTTGAGTGAAAAACTAAGAGGTAGAATTATGCACATCGTAATTGTTGTGTAAAAAGAAGCAGATTGGGGGCTGGTGGGGAGAAAACATATATTAGCTTGAATATACAGAGAATGTTTAAGTGTGTATACACACACACACACATATATGCTAGTATATACAGAAAATATTTATTGAAGATTTTGATTACTTATTGGGAGGTATAGATGGTACAGTATATTCTAGGGAGAAAGGGTAGGAAGATATATATATTTCTTTACTCTGTGCCCTTTAATACCATATTATAGTATTCTGTATTCAAAATATAAATACATAAAATATTTTAAAGTGAAGACAGAGGCAAATGAACACCTTTGGTAGAGTTTTATTCATTCATCACATGTCATGGAATTAGTAAGGTACAAAAGTCAATGAGTATTTTGACTACTCCCTGATTTTTGTTATTGCTTCTGAATTTACAAGAAAGTTTCCTCTTTCCAGAGTTTCAGTAATAAAATTATATTGTAGAAGCATATTTAGTACTTGATGCAATAAAGTTTGCCAATTATACTAGCAAAAAAAAAAGGCATAATTTTAGGGTATTAAAAAAAGTCTTAATTTTGAGATGGGAGTTGAGTCCCATGTAGTTGGTAAGAAATAACACAGAGTTCTTGTAAGCGCTTGACAATATAACATTGTGTAATGACATTTACACAATACATATAACATTTTGTAATAACTATATGAAAGTTTCCTAATCAGAATATTGACATTGATACAGTCAAGTTACAAAAGAGTTCCATCACATAAGGATTCCCTGTGTTGGCCTTTTATAACCACAACCACTTCACTCCAGTCCCCAGGCTCTCCTTAACTCCTGGCAACCTCTAATCTGTTCTCCATATTTAATTTTTGGTCATTACAAGAATATTATAAAAATGTAATCATACAGTATTCAATGTATTTGAATTGATGTTTCACTCAGCATAATTTTCTGTAGGTTCATCTAAGTTATGTATATCAGTAGATTTTGCTGAGTAGTACTTAATGGTATGGATGTGCCAGAATTTATAATTATTTACCCATTGAATGACATCTGGATTATTTCTAGTTTAGGGTTATTGTAAATAAAACTGCTATGGACAGTCCTGCGTAGGCTTTTCTGGAGCATAAATTTTCATTTATCTGGGATAAATGAGAACACTTGCTCAGTTATATGGTAGCTGTGCGTTTAGTTTTTAAATAAACAGTCAAACTGTTTTCCAGAGTGTTTGTACAATTTTACATTCTCACCAGTAATGAATAAATGATCCATTTTCTCTGCATCCTTGCCAGAATTTGGTTGTCACTATATTTTGGCCATTCTGATAGGTATATAGCAACATCTCATTGTATTTTAAATTTGCATTTACCTAATGGCTAATAATATCGAGCTTCATTTCATGTGCTTATTTGTCATTCATATATTATATTCAATGAAATGTCTGTACATATTTGCTTATTTTATTTATAATGGTGTGTGGTTTTTTTTTTTTTTTTCCTCCCGAGACGGAGTCTGGCTCTGTCGCCCAGGCTGGAGTACGGTGGCGTGATCTCGGCTCACTGCAAGCCCTGCCTCCCGGGTTCACGCCATGCTCCTGCCTCAGCCTCCCGAGTAGCTGGGACTACAGGCGCCCGCCACCACGCCCGGCTAATTTTTGTATTTTTAGTAGAGACAGGGTTTCACCTTGTTACCCAGGATGGTCTCGATCTCCTGACCTCGTGTTCCGCCCGCCTCAGTCTCCCAAAGTGCTGGGATTACAGGCGTGAGCGACCGCGGCTGGCAACGGTTGAGTTCCCCGACCACCCGCCCCAGACCAAGTCTCGCTCTTGTGCCCCAGACTGGAGTGCAATGACACAATCTCAGCTCACTGCAACCTCCGCCTCACTAGTTCAAGAGATTTCCCTGCCTCTGCCTCCCTAGTATAGTAGCTGGGATTACCGGCGACTGCCACCACACCCAGCTAATTTTTGCGTTTTTCCTAGAGACGGGATTTCACCATGTTGGTCAGGCTGGTCTTGAACTACTGACCTCAGGTGATCTGCCCGCCTCGGCCTCCCAAAGTGCTGGGATTACAGGCGTGAGCCATCGCGCCCGGCAACGGTCGGGTTTTAAGAGTCTTTATATATCCTAAACACCAGTCCTTTGTGACCTTCAAATATATTCTCCCATTTTTAAGCTTTTTTTTTTTTTTTCATCCTCTTAATAGGTTCTTTCACAGAGCAAAAGTTTCAAATTTCGAGGCCCAGTTTACCAGTTTTCGTGTTGCTGAATCCTGCTTTTGTCATGTCTAAGGGTTCTTTGGTTAACCCTAGATCTCAAAGATTTAATCTGATGATTTGTTTCTTAAAGTTTTATATTTTCCACCTAAGTTTGTGATTCATTTTGAATTAATTTTTGTATAAGGTGTGAGGTTTAGGTTCAGGGTTATACTTTTGCCTAGGGTTGTCCAATTATTTCCAGAACGATTCGTGGAAAGAGCTACTTTTTTTCTCCATTGAAATTGCTTTGGTACCTTTATTAAAAATTAGTTGGGCATATTGTGTGCACTTCTTTCTGGGTAGCCTCTTCTGTTACATTCATTTTTGGCTATCCTTTCACCAACCTCACATAGACTTCATTACTGTAACTACATAATAAGTCACGAAATTAGAAAGAATCATTCCTCCCACTTCATTCTTCTGTTTAAAATTGTTGTAGCTCCTCTAATTTTTTGCCTGTTCATATAAATTTTGAAATAATCTTCTTTGTAGAAAAATGTCACTGATATTTTGATAGGAATTCATTTAACCATATATCAATTTAGGAAAATCTGACATCTTTCCTAGGTTGAGTTTTCTAATCCATGAACATGGCATGTCTTCCCATACATTTAGATCTTCTTTCATTTACTTTATCAGCACTTTCTAGTTTTCAGCAACAAATGTACCATCCAGGTTTTGTTACATTTTTGTGTAATTATGTCAGTTTAATGATTATAAATGCTATTGCGTTTTTAATTTGTGTCCATTTGTTTATTGCTAACATATGGAACTATAAATGATTTGTGTATGTTTACCTTGTATTCTGTGATTTTTTTGGATTATTATTCTAGAAGGTATTTTTGTAGATTCATTAGAATTTATAATATAGACAATCAGAATGTCTGCAAAAAAAATTGAATACTGTATTATTAGCATTCATATAACATCCTTGAAATGACCAAAAAATAAACATGGAGAACAGATTAGAGGTTGCCAGGAGTTAAGGAGAGCCTGGGGACTGGAGCAAAGTGGTTGTAGTTATAAAAGGCCAACACAGGGAATCCTTATGTGATGGAACTCTTTTGTAACTTGGCTGTTCTTCTTTCTTAATTTATGTGACTTATACATAAATTTGTAACTTGACTCTTCTCCTTTCTTGATGTATGTGACTTATACAGTTAGCTTTCTGTATCTTAGGTTCTGCATCCACAGATTCAACCAATGCAGATGTGAATCTAATACTTGTGGGATGCAGGACACACAGATGAATGTGGGACTTGAGCATCTGAGGATTTTGGTATTTGTGGGAGGTCCTTGAACAATGCCCCTTGGATGCTAAGGGGTGACTGTATTTCCTTCTCCTTTCCTTATGCCACTGCTTAGAACTTCCAATACTATATTCAATAAGAGTGTGAGAGTAGATGTTTTTGTCTTGTTTCTTATCCTGAAGGAAAAGCATTTAGTTTTTCACTGGTAAATATAATGTCAACTGTAAAATTTTTGTAGATGCTGTTGATCAAGTTGAGAAAGTTTCCCTCTATCCCTAATTTTTGACATTTTTGATCATAAATGGATATTGAGTTTTGTCTTTTCTGGATCAGTAGATATAGTCATGTGATTTTTCCTTTAGTCTGTTATTATTGTATATTACATATTGATTTTTGAATATTGAACCAAACTTGAATACTTAGAATAAACCCTACTTGGTTATGGAATATAATTTTTTTTATACATCGCTGAATTCTGTTTTCTAACACTGTGTAAAGGAATTTTGTGTCTATATTCATTAGGAATATTGATCTGTAGTTTTTTATTTTTTCCTATGATCTTTGCCTGGTTTTGGTATCTGAGTAATACTGCTTTCATAAAATGAAATTCGAATTATTCTATCATCTTCTATTGTCTAAAGAGATTGTGTAGAATTGGTGTTAATTCTTCTTTAAATGTTTGGTAGAATTTTCCAGTGAGATTTCTTTTGTGACAGTTTTAAAATTATGCATTCAACTTCTTTATTAGTTATCTAGCTATTAAATGATCTATTTCTTATTGGCTAAGTTATGATAGTTTGTGTTTTTTAAGGAACTGATTGGTTACACTAAGTTACTAAATGTATGTGTGTAGAGTTTATGTTAGTATTCTCTCGTGGTCATTTTGATGTCTGCAGATTTTGCAGTGATAATTTCTGTTTCACTTATGATTTCCAAGATGCCTTAAGCATGAAATTGACTATATGCATCTTTACATATGATTCACTAAATGTGGCTTGGAAAGTTAATACCTATTTTATGGTTAAAATAAAATTACTGTGTGTATTTAAACATATAAACCACATATCCTCTACATAGATCTTGCCACATTGTGAAGATTATTGGACAGTATTTTAAATTTCAGTAAAGTTTGTTTAATTTTAGTTAAATCCAATACATAATTAATCGTATCCATAGACAAATGTTTCAGGTATCTATTGCTACACAACAAACCATTCTACAACATAGTGTCTTAAAATAACGACTTTTTAAAATTATTCTTCTGTGAGGTGGTTGGGCTCATTTGGATGGTTCATCTGTTCTGATTGGTGTTAGCTGGCAATTCAGCTAGGGTTGGAATATCAATACCTTTTTTCCTATGTCTGGAACTTCACCTCAGATGATGGTTGCTTGAGACAATTTCTCGCTCTCGCTCGCTCTCTCTCTCTCTCACTCTCTCTCTCTCTCCCTCTTTCCATGTGGGGGTTTTAGCAGGAGAAGTAGACTGTTTTATATGGTGCCTAGCTTCCAAAAGAGGGAAAGCAGAAACTGCCGAGCTTCTATAGCCTTGGAACTTGCATAGTTTCACTGCTGCTGCCTTCTGGTCAAAGCAAGCTCAAAGTTAACCCAGATTTAAAAGAAGGGAAAACAGCCTACTATAGCAAATCACTATGAAAGATCCAATAACATTTTATAAGGATTTATGAACAAATAAAACATATTCAGTGCCTTTAAATTATTATTTTTAGAAAACATAGTATACATTAGTTTAAATAATAGTATATGCCTCCTAAAGATTGGTCCAATTCCTACTCCCTGACATCTGTAAATGTTACCTAATTTGGAAGAAAAGTCTTTGCAGATGAAGTATTGAGATGAAGATATGATTTCAGAAGATCCAGGTGGGCCCTACATGCCATGACAAGCATCTTTATAAAAAAGATGGAGAAGGATATTAGACTAAAGTAGAAAGAAGTAGGCAATCTGACCACAGAAACAGAGAATGCCGTAATGAGGCCACAAACTGAGGAATGCCAGCAGCCACCAGAAGCTGGAGAAGGCAAGGTTCACACTCTCCCCTAGAGCTCCCGAGAAAATACCGACCTGGTAACGCCTTGATTTTGGTTGACTGAAACTTATTTTAGATTCTTTGGTCTCTAGAAGTATGAAAGAATACATTTCTGTTGTTTGAGACATTAAATTTGAAGTAATTTGTTAAAGCAATCTTCAGGAAATGAATATAATGCCTAAGTCTGAGGTGTTCTTAATATGTTAATAAAACTTTGTTTTAAAAACTTTTTCTCTACTTCAGAAATCTTTAAAAGAATTTTGAAAGATTGTCTGCCTTTGGTTCACAGAAATCAACAAAAATATACTCCAATTTATGAAAATTGCTTTATGATTATAATTAATTTTGAAATAATTACAATTTCACAGAAGGGTGCACATGGAGGTCTGTGCACGATTTACTTGACTTCCCCACCACTTTAACCGCCACCTCGCCTGGTAGTTGGTAAGACACAGTACTGTATCAAAACCAGCATATTGATGTGGCATAATCCACAATATGTCTATGTTTATAGCTCTATGAAATTTTACAAAATGTGTACCTTCTTGTATCCCTTACCACAATGAAGATAGTAACCTGCTACTCTTTTTTTTTTTTTTTTTTTTGAGACAGAGTCTGGCTCTGTCGCCCAGGCTGGAGTGCAGTGGCCGGATCTCAGCTCACTGCAAGCTCCGCCTCCTGGGTTCACGCCATTCTCCTGCCTCAGCCTCCCGAGTAGCTGGGACTGCAGGCGCCCGCCACCTCGCCCGGCTAGTTTTTTGTATTTTTTAGTAGAGACGGGGTTTCACCATGTTAGCCAGGATGGTCTCGATCTCCTGACCTCGTGATCCGCCCATCTCGGCCTCCCAAAGTGCTGGGATTACAGGCTTCAGCCACCGCGCCCGGCCCGTTTTTTGCTTTTTTTTTTTTTAGTAGAGACAGGGTTTCACTGTGTTAGCCAGTATGGTCTCGATCACCTGACCTCGTGATCCGCCCGTCTCGGCCTCCCAAAGTGCTGGGATTACAGGCTTGAGCCACCGCGCCCGGCCCCTGCTACTCTTTTATAAGCACACCCACTTACCCTCTCTGTCCCTAACACTTCAAACCATGGATATGTTGTTCATTTCTATAATTACGTTATTTCACAAATGTTATATAAAAATTGTTATATATGTATTTCTTTGAAATTGGCATTTTTATATTGTTTTCACTGAGTATCATTTCCTTTAGGAACATGCAAGTTGTTGCATGTATCAGTAGTTTTTTTTAATGCTGAGTAATGGTTCATGGTGTGAATGTAGCACAATTTAACCATTCACCCATTAAAATGCGTACTGGATAGTTTCCCGTTTTCGACTATTATGAGTAAAGCTGCTATGGACATTTGTATACAAGTTTTGTAAGTCTTTTTTTTATTTTTCTGTGATATATCCCTGAAATATAGTTGGTGGATACTATGAGAAGTCTTTATTAGTGTTAAAAGTAACCAAGCTTTTTTTCAGAGTGACTGTACTATTTTACATTTCTACCAGCAACATGTGATTGATTTAGTTTCTACATGTCCTCACCAATATTTGGTGTTATTACTTTAAAAAACAAAGTTTAGCCATTCTGACAAGGGTTATATTTATAGTCCACCTTTTGGGAAAAAATATATTTATTTAATGAAGGATAAATTGTGACTTGGTATTGCTATTTGTAAAAAAAAGAATTCCTTTCCTTTTGAGTGGTTCTGTAATTTTTTATTTTATAACTTAATGCAAAAATTTTATGTAAAGGGGATATAATTTGCAAAAAAAATCATATTTTTCATCAAGATTATTATTTCAGTATTTCACCAAATCTCTTGATGAAACTTTTTACTCTGTAATTATACCATAACTATAAACTAATCAGCATGTGGTGACAAATTTTCTTGAGCATTACAGTATGATCCAAATTTTGATTTGATTTGAATGGTCTTTATTTTTGTCCTATATTAGAAAATAGAATAATGAATTGCATTTGAATCTGTAAATAATTAATTCTGTGTTCAGATTAGTTTATATTTAAATAAAACTTTTTTTTCAGTGAAATTTTGAGTTGTCAAAGTCAGGGAGATAATTTACTGGTGTTCTAGTGCTTTATTATAGAATATTAAGCTTGTGACAAATGCCAAAAATTAGCCAGTGCAGACATATCTGTTTGAGTCATCCATCATTTATGTCAGATGCAGATACTTACCTGCTACTTCAAGTGTTTGCATATTTTCCCTGGAAATGTTAAAAATGTAATATAATTTCAAAAGAGATTGTAACAATGGCTTGGGAGGTAGAAAGTTTTGAAAGATGGAACAAGAATGGCAGAAAGTATTGAGTTAATTTTGTAGTGAACATATTATATAGCAAGACTGGTCAAGATAAAAACAAAGAAAAAGACCTATTACCAATATCAGTAATAAAAATGAGATATGATGGCAAATTCTATGTATGTTTTAAAAACTGTGAAATGTTACAGAACACTTTATGGCAATGAATTTGGCACCTTACGTAAAATGGACAAATCCCTCAAAAAGATGGCTTACCAAATGTAAAACAAGAAAAGGAAAATCTTAGTAGCTGTATATCAATGAAATAAATTGAATTTTTAATTTAAAACATTTTCAGAAAGAAAACCCCAAACCTAGATGATTTGGGTTATTGGTGAGTGCTGCCAAACTTTTAAAGAAGAAATAAAACTAATTCTACACACATACTCTCAGAAAATAAAAGAGAAATCATTTTAAAGCTTTCTAAGACACCACCAAAACCAGAGAAACAAAATAAATTTATATATATATATATATATGTATGTATATACCCACTTTCCCATGAATGCAGTTGAAAGAAAATCTATAACAAAATATGGCAGATTTATTTTAGTGATGTATTAAAAAGTAATTCATCATGACCAAGTGAGGTTTGTTTCATAAATGAAAGATTGTTTTAAGATACAAAAGCAACGAATATGGGATATTCCATATCAATAGATGAAGAAAAATAACTACCACATTGAACTAGGAATATAAAGTAACATATCTAAACTAATAAAGGGATCTATGAAAAAATTGCCCAACTAATATTGTACTAGGGAAACATTGACTATTTTTCAAGTAACACTGAGACATAAATGAAGATGTTTGCCTTTAGCATATCTAGTCAATATTTTGGTGGATGTCTTAACCAGTAAAATAAGTCAAGAGAAAGATATAAAAGTAAACAATTATACAAATGAAAATTAAATTATCATTATTGACTGATGACCTGATTATGTAAGTGGAGGTCCTCCGGGATCTTAGAAAGATACAAAACTTGATTTAGCATCTTTGTGGGTAGAAGCCTATATTAAAAATCAGTTATATTCCACATACTAGCAAAATACAATTGAAACCTGTAACTAAGAAAAGAATTTGCAATCATACCCCAAACACACATTAATCAGAGATAAATTTAACAAAAGGTGTGCAAGAGCAATACAATAAATCTCTGAAGCACTGCTGAGATAAATTAAAGGCATGAAATAAATAAAAAGATACACCAAGTTTATAGACTGGAAAACTCAATTGGTTAGATGTCAGTGTTCCCCAAATAGATCAATAAAATCAACATAATTCAATTTTAAATCCTAGTAGGCTGTTATTGTTGTGTGTGTGTGTGTGTGTGTGTTTTTTTTTTTGTGGTGGAAATTGTCAAGCTGATTTCAAAATTTATGTGGAAATCAAAGAACCCAGAATAGGTGAAACAATCTTGAGAAAGAACACAAAAAGCAAAATGGTTGGGGTTAAGAACCACTGAGATGGAAATTTATTATCATGGTTATAAAAATTTTGGATCTAGTATTAAGTGCTTCAAAATGGATTTATTTTGAAAAATATATGAAGATAACTAAAGCAATACAAAAAAAGAAAGCTTAAGAAAGAGGTAAATATAAGTTCAGAGTTAAATAATGTGAAGTTCCCAACATATTTGTGTATTTATGTTCATATACAGAGACAGATGAATGGAAATAGAGCAGTAGTTTTTGATTCATAATTGGTGTGCCATTTGGGGTTTTTTGCAATCTGTAGAAACTTATGCTGGATAAGAGGCAAAAGAAAAGTAATATTGGCAGCCACAGGAGCTCAAAGAAACAATGGGGTGCTTGGCAATGAAATGGAAAAGGACAAGAATGAAAATAGTTCTGAAAACCAGGAACCAAAGTCCATGACTACGGCAGTATTTACAGCCTGGGCATAATGTCTTTGATGGAATTGGATGACATGCCTACTTTTTTAATCTCTTTGTGCCTCTCCTCAGGACTAAAACTCGGCCGGGCGCGGTGGCTCAAGCCTGTAATCCCAGCACTTTGGGAGGCCGAGACGGGCGGATCACGAGGTCAGAAGATGGAGACCATCCTGGCTAACACGGTGAAACCCCGTCTCTACTAAAAAATACAAAAAACTAGCCGGGCAAGGCGGTGGGTGCCTGTAGTCCCAGCTATTCGGGAGGCTGAGGCAGGAGAATGGCGTAAACCCGGAAGGTGGAGCTTGCAGTGAGCTGAGATCCGGCCACTGCACTCCAGCCCGGGCGACAGAGCGAGACTCCGTCTCCCGTCTCAAAAAAAAAAAAAAAAAAAAAAAAAAAAAAGACTAAAACTCAAGGGAGGTGGAAACTAAGCAGATGCTGAATTTTTTTCAAAGATAGTGGCAGTATTTTTTTTTTTCCTCTCTACGCATGCCTTTTGCAGTAGGGTTTTTTTGCCCCTTCCATCAAAAAGTAAGGTTTATCTCTACTCTTGAATCAGTGTGGACTTAGGTTTGAGACTTTCTTTGGCCAACGAGGCATTAGCAAATGTGAACTAGAGAGAGGCTCCAGTACCACTTGTGCATTGGACTCACCTTTTTTTTTGGCTACGGTTGGAAATCTGAGCTACAATATGAACAAGTTGCAGCTTGTATTTTGGAGAGATTACTTATAAGCAAACCAAAGTGCTCCACCTGATAGCCTGCCTTTTGCTAGAATGTCAGTTAGACCATATTAGACCACCTCCTTGGAACTGACAGATCACTGCAGTGCAGGACCGAATTCAAGAACAACTGATCGTGTAAACCTGGTTCACACTGCTAATCCAGAGAATCATGAGCGAATTAAACTGTTTTTCAAAGCCACTAAATAGAGAGGATATTTGATGTGCAGCAATGGATATCTGAAACAAACAAAAAAGTTGTGTTAAGGAGAAAATTAGAACATGTAGCATTGGCTCTAGACTTAACATTGTCCTTAATATTACAGAAGCATATGCAACAAATCAGTTATAGTCTTCGTGTTGTGAAAATCATAGTAAAAAAAGAGAGAATATATTGAGTCCTCTCAGTGTGCTGACATTGACTTTATGCACTTTTTTAGTAGATAAGTATATTATTGTTCTCATTTTATAAATGAAGAAACTGAAGCACAGTTTAGTAACTTGGCCAGGGTCATAAAACCATAAGTGACAGAGTTACAATTTGCACTTAAGATAATCTCTTTCTAAAATCTATATTTAAATATTTGGGAACAATACATGTCTTTTCACATCAACACATATTGATTCTTATAATATCACATTACAATTAAATAGGATAGATTATATGAAAACATGAAGAGCTTAAGGTCATTATCCTCTTTTACATAATAAGGTTTTTTTTTTTTTTTAAGACAGATCTTGCTCTGTCACCGAGGCTAGAGTGAAGTGGTGCTACCTCGGCTCACTGCAACATCCACCTCCTCGCTCAAGTGATTTTTGTGCCTCAGCCAACCAAGTAGCTGGGACTAAAGGTGCTTTTTTGTAGTTTTTGGTAGAGATGGGGTTTCACCATGTTGGCCAGGCTGGTCTCGAACTCCTGGCATCAAGTAATCTGCCCATCTCAGCCTTCCAGTGCTGGCATTATAGGTGTGAGGCACTGAGCCCAACCAAGTCATATTTACACAGTATCTATTACTTCCTACATGAAAGATGAGCATATTTTCACACTTTTATTTCTTTTTCTCCTCTCATTTCAATTTTTGATTTTATTTGTATAACTTAATTCATAATTGTCCCCTGCACATAATTTCTATAAAATGTAAACCGTATCTCCTTGTTTAAATTAATGTTCACTTCTATTCTTTAACATGGCTCCTCTTTACTAAGATCTTTTACTTTGTTTTCTCTCTTTGGCTAAATTTTATGATTATTTAGTCTTTCCCTCCATTCCCCACTCCTTCATCCCATAGCACTCATCATTTCTGTCATGCATAGGAATATTTGCCTATGGCTTTTATAATCAGAATACAAATTAATTGGGTATAAAATTGGAAATCACATATTTTTCTCTTAGTTTTATTGAAATTAATGAATATTATAAGAAGTGTTTTAATTTCATCTATTAATGAATATTATGAGAAGTGTTTTAATTTCATCTTTCTAATTCTGCTTGAAATCCCTAGGAATTCTTTATCTTAGTAATTTCTCAGTGTTTATTCTTCTATATTATTACTATTTGCAAATACAAGTCTTCAAGCAAAACCTCTGCTTTTCTTGTAGTATTTTGTGTTTTATTAATTGTATTATTGTGTTTGGCTATACCAATTAGAAGTTTGTTAGATTACCTTTAGCTGACTTCAGTTTCCACTAGCTTTCTTCTAAATTACTTTAAGATATTTGTACCCTTTCATTTCTTTTTTGTGAACTTTCTTTACATCTGTGCTCCATGTCTCAGATATAGTTTCAGTACTGTTTATTCTAGTTTCTGTTGTTTCTTTTTCTATTTTATTTTATTTTATTTTATTTTGAGACGCAGTCCTGCTCTGTCACCCAGGCTGGAATGCAGTGGCGTGATCTCGGCAACCTCTGCCTGCAACTTCTGCCTCCCTGGTTCAAATGATTCTCCTGCCCTAGCCTCCTAAGTATCTGGGATTACAATTGCCCGCTACCACACCCAGCTAATTTTTATATTTTTTTAGTGGAGAGGGAGTTTCACCATATTGGCCAGTCTGGCCTCGAACTCCTGGCCTCAGGTGATCCACCCACCTAGTGCTCCCAAAGTGCTGGGTTTACAGGCATGAGCCACCACGTCCCACCTTCAGTTGCTTCTAATGTGATTTTTAGCCCCCTGATGAATTCTCCCATTTCTGGTGTTCATCCACTTACCTTTTTCTTTCAGTTAATCTTTTAGTTCACTTCCATGAAATTTATTTTAAATAAATGTTTTCTTTGTAACTCTGAAGCACCTTGTTTCCCGGTGTATATTTATATTCTGTATATGTCTTTTGCTTATGTTTCTTCCTCTGTCCACTATCACCTCTATCTCTCCATTTCCATACACATATTCTTCATTATTTGAAACTACTCATTTTGAATAAGAAAAGTTCTATATTAGAATATTTTTTGACATGGAAAATAGTGCCGTACAAATGGAGTGAACTGGGGAACTCCACATTTTTCATTTAGATTTATTCTCTGAAAGAGAGGTTGGTAAATGTTTTCAGTGAAGAGTTAGTAAACATTTTAGGCTTTACGGTCCATAACAATAACTCTGTTGTTGTAACACAAAATCAGCCATAGCAATATGTAAATCTGTGGGCAGGGATATGTGCCAATACAATCTTTTTTACAAAATGCAGATGGTGCGTTGTATTTGGCCCATGAGCAATATTTTATGGGCATGGATACGTGCCAATACAATCTTTTTTTACAAAATACAGATGGTGGGTTTTATTTGGCCCATGAGCAATGTTTTGTTGACTCTTCCTCTATTGTACAGTTGTAGACAGGAGGCCCTTACCAAATAATGATGAGGACAAGTATTACAACTCTTCGGTGCAGAGGAAGTGCAGTGAGTGATAGTTTGATCCACAGTTGATTCTCTGTCACAAGAATGGATGCTGCTAAATTGGCAGAGGCTGTGCTGTTACTTGATACTGATTCCACCACTGTCCATATGACCTATCGAGCACTGATACTTTATCACTCTATCTCTCTTCCTGGACAATTCTGTTCGTTTCTTCTTCTATTCCCAGATGTAACAATTATAACACATTTTTGGCAATTGCCAAAATCTCTCAAAAAAAGATTGTATTGGCACGTATCCATGCCAATCTCTCTTATGATTGTCTTTTTTGTCTATGTTTATAGACTACATTTATGGACTAAGGTTTTAGGCGGGCTTTTAGAATTTATAAAAATGGTTATCCTTCAAGAAAGTTGCTCTCAAAAATTTGAAATTGATCTGGCTTCTAAATTGTTGTCACTATACTTAGTTTTAATAAATCTCTTCAGAAACTAAATTTATTTATTTACTTTTGGCTGTATGAAACCTGTGCACAAGAAGTGAATTCCTATGTTCAGTGAGTGCATGGTCTTGGAGTAAAAATACAAACAAACTGGGTGCGGTGGCTCACGCTTGTAATCGTAACACTTTGGGAGGCTGAGGCGGGTGGATCACGAGGTCAGGAGTTCAAGACCGGCCTGGCCAAGATGGTGAAACCTTGTCTTTACTAAAAATACAAAAATTAGCCGGGCATGGGGACAGGCGCCCATAATTCCAGCTATTCAGGAGACTGAGGCAGAGAATTGCTTGAACCCGGGAGACAGAGGTTGCAGTGAGCCCAGATCGCACCACTGCAGTCCAGCACAGTGAGATTCCTCTCAAAAAAAAAAAAAAAAAAAAGAAAACATCTAATAGTGCACAATACTTGTTTAGTTATATGATCTTATTCTTTAAATCTTTCAGTTCATTCATTCAACAGATGAGTTTAAACACCGATAATATGGGGGTAAGATAAACAATGTCATTCTCAAGGCAATGACTTATTTTCTCCCAGACTTACATGTTATTGTGAATACTTTAATGTTAATTACAATTCTTCCCCTATCTTCCTACAGCCACCCCAGAAAGAACAAGAAGGGGGAGAGGGTAAACAAAATAGTAAGAAAAGAGAGCTTAAATAATTTTATTTATAATATCATTAAGGATTCATTATTTTTTTTTGCTCATATTAGAAGGGGAGCTCTTAATGCATGCAAATACTCACTTCAACTCCCTTTTTAATAAGTATTTTATTATATAAAGTTTGGCTAGAGTTGTTACACAATATCTATAGTATATATATATACTCAAAGTGTTTATGATATAATATTACATTTAAAATTTGTTTACATTAGACATTGATTTTTTAAAATAGAAAATATGACCTTTAGGTAGTCTGATCAGAATTTTTAAGTGTAAACTTTGCCAAAGGATATCTTATCTAAATTGGTGAGGATTATTCACTTGGTGTGTAAAAAACATGCAGTAGTAGCCAGAGGTATTATCTTTTATTTTGATTTTTCTTTGTGTATTATTTTGTTCAAAGAATAGAAATGTATAGAAGAGATATACTATCTTCCTTAATAATTTGGGGGAGATTCATGGTTAACACTATTTAACTTTTTTTCCTTTATAAAATGTTGAGTGTTTTTACTATGATAATATCTCTAAGCTTGGATATCCTCCTTACTTTTCTGTCTATATGGAAAAAGCAAAAGGAGTAAGAAACCAAAGTTTATTGTGGGAACTGAGGTTAAGAGAGGTGTCACTATCAGCTTTTACACAATCAGTTGTAGTGCTAGGACACAGCTCCAAATTTATCAGACTAAATCCATGCTCTTATCCATAAATCACTTGCTACTAGGCCAACACATTGCATCTTCAGATAATTTAATAAATGTAAATCTTTTTTCTGGATAATTCATGTCTTACAAATCACAATTTTTATAGATCCTGTTGTTTTCTTCCAGCAAATACTGTCTAGAAATTTGTTTATTTCGGTTTTTCAATGGCTATATTTATTAATGTATTTAACTAACATTTACTGAGCTGTAGGGGAAAATAATATAAATTAAACAGACAAAATGTCAAACCTCATGAATTATTTCCATTTCAAAACCTTGTTGGCCTCTGTGAAATAGTCACTGTGATCACTTCTCCACCTTTTTGCTAAGATCAAGTGTACTATCTGTTCTTACCAGTTTAAAATAATCACTGTGGGAAGTTTTACACCTATTCTAGAGATGTGTCTATCAGTCAAAATATTTTGGGAATGCACCTCTTTCACAATTTTCTAAACAGTTTTCTCTTAATCTTCACCAAATCCTAAATGAGAAGTGTTTGCTCTTAGGGTGTATATTTTAATTTTAGAAACAACTAAACGTCATCCAACCTAAAGGCAACAAATTAGTTACATAGTAAGTTAAGTAATTTTTTTCCAACACTTTGTCTTGCTCCTTAGGATTGTAGAATTGAAATATGATAGCTGTTCTCTTTGACTTTTAATGTCAATCTAATAGCAGCTCTCTTAATAAATTATATTTTATTCCATAAATGAAGGGCAGAATTCTTGGGCTACCATTTCATAAACTTCCTGATCCAGATTTGAAGATAAGTGCTCATATTTTCAGTCACATTTTAACATAATGTCGCTGATTTGTAGACATGTCTTGTATACTTACTCGGTCTGTGTCTGAATGGGGAAAAGGATAGGAGATGTAACATACAAATAAAAAAAGGAAAAAAAAAATCCCAAAGTGATTACAGTGTTTTTCTTGAGCTGTTAAGAGACTGATCACATATATAATGTACATTGACCATTTCTTGTCTCATTTATACTTTTCCTTATGTTTGGATATGACCTCACTCCATTTGTGCTCAACTCTAATTTTATCCAACATTCTTGATTTTTCCTGTTGTAATAATGTTGGGTCGTTTAAATTCTGCATTATAGTATTGTTATTTGATGTCCCTTTCTCTCTGTTAAATATAATATCCTTAAAAACATACTTTGTACGTTTCATTGATTATTATATCCCATAAAGCCCCATCACAATAAATATCAAACAGGTTGGGTGCAATGGCTTATGCAATATAATCCCAGCACTTTGGGAGGCCAAGGCAGGATCCCTTGAACCCAGAAGTTCAAGACCTGCCTGGAAAACATAGTGAGACTTCATCTCTACAAAAAGGAAAAACAAAATTAGCTGGGTGTAGTGGTATACACCTTTAGTCCCAGCTACTTGTGGGACTGAGGCAAGAGTATCTATGGGAAAGATACAGGCTGCAGCGAGTCCTGATTTTGCCACAGCACTCCAGCCTGGGTGACAGAGTGGGAGCCTGTCTCCAAAAATAAAATAAAATAAACTAGATTAAATTTTTAAGAAGAACAATTAATATCAAATGAGTGAATGACAAATATTTGAACAGAAGAGATTATATATAAGACAAATTTACAGAGTTGGTTTGCAATTGTGTATATAATTCTACAAGGAACAAAATCAGGGATATATAAGAAAAGATCTGCTTTAGTCAGGGAGGAAAAAATAAAGAATTAAGAAAAAGAGTCTTAAAAGTTTAGTTACTAACGAACAGAATATTCATTATGCATTGGAGTATATCTGAGATTTTTGCAAGAAGGAGGATGTTAGCTAAGAAAATTGTATTTGAAGCTCATATGTGCTTTACAATTCTTATACTTATGGGAATATTAAGCTCTGAAACACTAAAGACAATTACATGTCTTATACTCTGTAGAAAGGGTTTCTGTCATAAAAATAAAAAAGAATAATTCTGTATTTTAAGTATTTTTCATCATTAAATATAATCACATTTCAACTTATAATTTTATAGGTACCTACAGAATACTGGACATACGGATTCAGAATCCATAAGGCTTTATCACCTTGAATCAAGGATTTATTTGATATCATCCTCGGTCTTCCTATCAAGTAACATTGTTTTGAAAAACAGAATTAACACATTTGCCATAGGGAGTTTTTTTTTTTTTTTTTTTTTAATACTTCCCATACTTTCCAATGCCTAAAAATAGCAAGGTGGTAAAAAGAGAATTAGATGATGATGTTACTGAGTCTGTCAAAGACCTTCTTTCCAATGAAGACTCAGCTGATGATGCTTTTAAGACAAGTGAACTAATTGTTGATAGCCCAGAAGAGAAAGATACAGATGTTGAAGAGGGATCTGAAGTCGAAGATGAAAGACCAGCTTGGAACAGTAAACTACAATACATCCTGGCCCAAGTTGGATTTTCTGTAGGTTTAGGAAATGTGTGGCGATTTCCATACCTATGTCAGAAGAATGGGGGCGGTAAGTAATTTTTTTAAGTGATAAATTACTGTAGTAAATTGCAATTGGGTTTCTCAAATAGCTCGTATTATTGCTGTGTCTCATTATTTTTGAAACTTTCAATTTCATTGTAAAACTAGAGAAACCCACTTCTTCGTGGGAAGTGAGCCCAGATATGTTTTCGGATTAGGTTTCCATAGGAGCAGATGGGCTTGCTGTGAATATTCTGGGATCTCTTAAGGGTAACACATTCTCAACTTCTTTCTCTGGAAGCTTATCAAACATCTCTGAATTGCTGAGTGAAACTTTTCTAACAAATATTGCATCATTTGTGCCTGTCAGTTACTCCCTTTGAAGAATAATCTAAAGCTTCTGATATATGACAATACTGGTGAAGGAAAACAGAGAATTTTCTCTCCATGATTTATTAATTCTTAATTTTAAGTTGCCTCACTCTTCAAAAAATAAAAAATGATATGTACTTTAGAATAATTATGATCTTCAAATGCTGACGAGAACATTTAAATCCCAGTAGAAGGAATGTAAACAGATAATATAATGCTAGACATTCTTCATCCTTAGGCATTTTATGTATTTCCTTTCCAGTTCCATGGTATCTGGGAACAATGTTCAGTTTCAAAGACAACTTTAAAGAAATTAGCAACCTTAATTTTGAACAAAATTATCTGCAACATCATTGCTATTCTTGCTATTAATATCTGTGTTTGTACTTATAAAGGCTTATTTAGCAAAAATTATCTTAGAAGTCTAGGGAAAAAACTTTACAAAAGGGAAAATTGTTTATGTATGATGCTAGTTCTATAGTACACCAAAATCAAACTGAATTTAATCTAACACTGGATTGAAATGTTATTATCTATGTGTATGAAATATTATTATTTATGTACATGTACATGCTGTTAAAATAAGTGTGGCTGAAAACAAAATACTCCATATGTCATGCATTTCAGGACACAAAGTATATAACAAATATTTTGGTATTCGATTCTAGTTTGTGATAATTTTATTGACTGAGCAAAAATATGGTTTATTTTTAATATAGTTGTAATCTACAAACCCTGCATCAAATAAAATAATAAAACCTATGCGTATGTAAATTTTTTCCTGGCCACTGAAACATGAAACTCTAAGATGTTATGGTGACAAAATATGTTTAAGATATCTTTTAGTTAATTCAAGCAGGCACAAAACAAAAGGTTTGGAAAAAGTAGCCCATTTGGCAAATCTGCCTTAGAGGTAAAGATCGATACATAGTGTCAGTGATGCACTGTGCATCCCTATACTGAACAGCTCCTTAGCTAGCCAGTAACCTCACACATGAATCATTTATCAAATCAGCTGTAAGCAGCTATGTACTCTCCTGCTTTTTGTTTCTCACAAATCATTCCATTTGCCAAGACTAGCAGAAGATCAATTCTGGTTTTGAGACTTTTTTGCCTTGTAAATGGTATTGACCACACTGTTAAAGAGGATAGCTGATTTGGCTAAAAAGTCAGGTTGACTTCCATTTAGTACAATTTCTGTCTTGCTGGAGAGTGCTGAAAGATTTTATATGTAGTAATGGGCTCGTAGCAAAAATGGCTCCTCCTTCTTATTTCCATGTTAAAAAACTCAAAATATCTTTCTAGTATTATTTATTTTCTACTAAATGGAAATATTAGAAAGCAGTACTGTACATATTATAAAATACCACCTGATTTTTCATTTTAGAATGGTTGTTACAGTACCAAAGATGGTACTCAAAATTCAGTATGGCATTGAGTCATCTAATTGTTGGAGGAATATCTTCTGGCTAAACAAGAAGAAGATAGTTCTCAGCCTCAGGCTATCAAAATCTTATTCATGAATCATTTAAGCACTTTCTGAGTAATAAAAAAAGTAGTAGAATCAATATAAGTTTAATTTTCAAATGATTTTATCCTTTTAAAGCACAATGATTAAGCGAAGTAGGTGGTATAATATAGAGACTTCCAGATCAGGTTTGGAAGTCAATTTGACTGTTTGAAGCCTGGTTCTTTTTCACACTACCCATGTGACCTTTCACAGGCTACCTCATTTGTTCAGTCTTAGTTTCCACCCTGTAAAATAGGGTTAATAATTGTATCTCTCTCCAAGGATTCTTGTAAGGGATAAATTAATAGCTACATGTAATATGTTTAGAAATGTGGCTGGCAAATAGTAAATGTTCAAATATATATATTTAAAGCATAACACATTTATTTAATCATAGTCTTATATGACATGAGAACTTTCAGAAATGAAGACCCAAAGACTCAGGGAAAACTACTTTTATGCTTAGATTACGTGAAGAATAGGCAGTCATGTAGAAATGTACTTGGACAAAAGGGTATGATCTAATGAGAATAGACTAAAGGAAGCAAACCCAGCAAATCCTGTCTGTTCAGATTCTTCTTAGCCTCTCTGAGTAGCGTTCCTTCCTCCTGGATATGAAACAGGACCTCTCTGGAATGAGGATCTTCAAGGGAAAAGGGAGAAAATGAGCTTTCTAGGTGTTATGGCTTGCTTTGGGGAAGAGACATTCTAGATTCTATGACCCACCTTGAGGGAAAAGAAATCTTGGGTCTGTGACTTGCTTCAGGGACAAAAAAAGAGTGGGAGACAGGAGTAAAGGAAAAGGCCAGGAAGCCTTGGCTTCCGAGGTCCTTCCAATTTCCTTTAGTTGAAGGTACCCAACATGCCAAGGTGCCACACTTAAAAGAAAAATTATTTCAATAGCTTTTGGAGTATAAGTGGATTTTTGTTACATAAATGAATTATATAGTGATTAATTCAGAGATTTTAATGCATCCCTCACCCAAGTAGCATACACTGTATATAATATGTAGTTTTTTAACCCTATCCCCCATCTCAGTCTTCCCCTTCTGAATCTCTAAAGTCCATTACATCATACTGTATGCCTTTGCACACTTATAGCCTAACTCCCACTTATGAATGAGAACATAAAGCTTTTGGTTTTCTACTCCTAAGTTACTTCGCTTAGAATAATGGCCTCCAGCTCCATTCAAGTTAATATGAAAGGCATTAGTTTGTTCCTTTTCATGGCTGAGTAATATTCTATGGTGTATAATATCACCTTTTCTTTATCCACTCATTAATCGATGGACACTTAGGTTGCTTCCACATCTCTGCAATTGTGAATTGTACAGCTGTAAATATATGCATGTAAGTGTCTTTTCCTTTTTGTTTTTGGCTTTTTTTTTGACAAAGTCTCACTCTGTCACCCAGACTAGAGTGCAATGGTATGATCTCAGCTCACTGCAACCTCTCCCCTGCTCTGGACTCAAGAATCAATCTTCCCACCTTAGCCTCCCAAGTAGCTGGGACTGCAGGTGCATACCCCATGCCCAGCTATTTTCTTTTCTTTTGGATTTTTGTTTTTTAGTAGAGACAGGGGTCTCACCATGTTGCTCAGGCTGATCTCGAACTCCTGAGCTCAAGCAATCTGCCAGCCTCGGCCTCCCAAAGTGCTGAGATTACAGGCATGAGCCACCATGCCCAGCCTCAAGTATCTTTTTCACATAATGACTTTTTTTTCTTTGGGTAGATATCTAGGAGTGGGCTTGCTGGCTTGAATGTAGATCTACTTTCAGTTCTTTAAGAAATCTTCATACTGTTTTCCATAGAAGAATTTGAGACAGAAGAAAAGTCTAAGTATCCAACAGCACATCACACACACATAACTGGAAAAAAAAATCCCCAATGAGTTCAGTCATAATTCTTTCTCTCTTTCCTTACTCATTCACATGCATATAAACAACCCGTTCATAATCTAAGATTTGATGCAGGTGTTAAAATTCACTTTCAGTCTTTGGGAAAAACGTTCAGGTCAACAGTTGCTGAATGTTACTAATCATTTTAGAACTGGAATTTTGTTTTCTAAGCTCATGCATCCAATTTTTACATTGTATATGTAGTTTTGTTAGAATCAACTAAGAATGAAAGACTGAAAATCAGTCATAGGAAGGTTCAGATTATGTAGCAACCACTATGTAGGGAAAATTCCTGTATATAATCATTATTACAGAGATATACAGATGCTGAGATAAATAATTTGAAAAAATTCGTTATTTCACTGCTTCAGCTGAAGACAGTTATTCACTAAATATTTGTATTCCACTAAATATTCCATTAAGACAATTTGAATACTTCAAAAATCTATTCAGTGCCATTAAATATATGATAATTATGTAGGAAATGCATAATAAAAGGCTCTTTATAGAAAATAGGAATTAGTTACCATTGATTAGAAGACCTGTGGCCGGGCGCGGTGGCTCAAGCCTGTAATCCCAGCACTTTGGGAGGCCGAGACGGGCGGATTACGAGGTCAGGAGATCGAGACCATCCTGGCTAACACGGTGAAACCCCGTCTCTACTAAAAAGTACAAAAAACTAGCTGGGCGAGGTGGCGGGCACCTGTAGTCCCAGCTACTCGGGAGGCTGAGGCAGGAGAATGGCGTAAACCCGGGAGGCGGAGCTTGCAGCGAGCTGAGATCCGGCCACTGCACTCCAGCCTGGGCGACAGAGCGAGACTCCGTCTCAAAAAAGAAAAAAAAAAGAAAAAAGAAGACCTTTACATTTAACAGTATCTAGTTGGACAAAACTGCAGATTAAAAAATTGAATGTAAGAAGTTTAGCTAAGAGATTATTTAACAATAATTTGCACATGTAGCTTCTTGTAGGAATGACCTCTGCAGGCTCAGGTGGGAAGATCCCTTGAGCTGGGTAGTTTGAGACTGCAGTGAACAGTGTTCACACCACTGTACTTCAGCCTGGATGACAGAGTGAGACCCTGTCTCCAAAAGAAAAGAAAGACACAAAGAAAGGAGTAAAGCTTTCACATTTATCTTTTTATAATTCAGTTAATAGAATCTTGTATTAACACTGTCAAACTATTTAGGTACCTTTAAAAACACTAGTCATAGTCATACATCTTAATTTGTGATTTAACTAAAAAATACTTTTTAAAATATGGAAACTTTATTACAAAGATATTAACATGTACATTTTTACAATAGACATTAAATGTTTTAGTTTCTTAATGACTCACTACCTTTTCTGATAATTTTGGAAAACAAAAAACTATTTGTATGCTTCTTTTCTGTAGTATTTATGGGAAAAAATGACATTTGTCTCTGGTAGAAATTATTTTGCTGGTTTTTTTTTTTTTTTTTAATTTTTCAGTCTAAGCAGACATTTCTTCTTCCATGATGTTATTTTATTTGGAAAAAAAAAGTCAACTTTAAGGCCATAAAATCTCATTCACTCTAATTTTTCTGATTTAGAATGCATTATTTCAATGAGTTTGCATAAATTTTAATAAATGAGTTCATAAACATTGTGTGAATAAGATTTCTAGGAGTTTGTGAAATCTGCCCCAGAAAAGAATGAATTTTAAATAATCAATCATTTTTATGGAAAATGAAACTGTTTTACTCTTTAAATAAATTTAAACTAAAGCTATTCATTAATATTCTTAATTTTATCCTAGTTATTTTATTATCAGAAACTCTTTGTAGAAATCAAATTCAAGTTTCAGAATCTAGAAAGTGCAAAGTAATGAAACTGTGTTTTCTTCAGAGTTCTCCATAATGACACTACATAGTAATTCAAATATCTTTAATGGGATAAAGTGAATTAGTGTATTTTCTACTGTGAGTATTGAAAATACAATCTATGTTTTGTTCTTGTTTCTTTAGGTGCATATCTTTTACCATATTTAATACTACTTATGGTAATAGGCATTCCCCTTTTTTTCCTGGAACTCTCTGTGGGTCAAAGAATTCGGCGAGGCAGCATTGGTGTATGGAATTACATAAGCCCTAAACTGGGCGGGATTGGATTTGCAAGTTGTGTAGTAAGTTTCCTGGTGTTGATGTATGCTGTAATCTTTATAGGGTTTGAAATGATATAATTCATTTTTAAATGAAACTTTGGAGTGTGTGTTAATAAACAACTCTTTTACCATGTTTTAGAAAACATTACTGGCATATGGACTAACTACAAATATTGCTATAGCTCGGTGTTGTTAATGCCTGTTCTAAGTCCTGAGAAAGACATTAACTTTTTAGAAAAGATAATGTGTTCCAAATAAATAATAAAATGAAGAGGATTTTTAAATGTTAAGTAACATTTTATGCATTTGATTTCATTGTTTTAATGGAAGAGGTATGAGAGGTTTAATGGAATGTCATTTTATTTTGCAGGTGTGCTATTTTGTGGCTCTCTACTACAACGTCATCATTGGCTGGAGTTTGTTTTATTTTTCTCAGTCTTTTCAGCAACCCCTGCCTTGGGATCAGTGTCCTTTGGTGAAAAATGCTTCACACACTTGTAAGATATGTATAATATAGTGTTTTGGTATTTAAGCATTATAAGAGTGGCAAAGGTACAAGCTTTCAAGATATTTTCTTTTTAAAAATAATGTAGAAACATCATTCAAAATTATCATTATAACAGACTTTGCTCACATTCAGGATTGACATACTCTTAGAGATAGACTTTTGGGACCATCTGGTTTTTCTAGCTCTTTCCTAGTTATTTTACTATGCCCTATGATATTAGGGTAAAGTATTATAAGCCTTCACTTATTAACTTTGATAATCTTTATTTTGTATGCCCTGATTGATGCCTTACATTTTCATTAAAACTAACACAAAGGGGACAGAAATAAGAATTTGAATGAAAATAATTGCTTTTATATCTTTGGTTCTGTTGTTTCGTACTTTCCCATCATTTTTTAAATCCCATAAGATAATATAAATATTATAAAGAGCAGTCACCTATAGTAGTGATGTCTAGTAAACATAGATTCTAATGCACAAGTATAGTTTATATTTTTCAAGTAAACATGTTTAAAGAAAGTAAAAAGAATAGATGAAATATTTTACTTAATCTAATATATGAAAATATTATTTCAATATATAATTACTGTAAACATTATTAATATAATAATTCACAATAATTTCCAATACTGAATCTGAAACCTAGTTCAAATTTCACATTTGTAACCTATGTCACTTTAGATTGGCCCCATTTCAAAAGCAACACTTGGCCAGCAGCTAGCATATTTGACAGTGCTTACCCAGGGAGTCAATCCCATAATTCCAGGGGTAGTAGGGGTGATAAGCCTGGTTTGTTTAAATTACTTTGATAAGGGTTTGGATGCAGTGGCTCACGCCTGTAATCCCAGCACTTTGGGAGGCCAAGGCAGGTGGAGCCCCTGAGGTCAGGAGTTTGAGAACAGTCTGGCCAATGTGGTGAAACCACATCTTTACTAAAAATACAAAAATTAGCTGGCTTTGGTGGTGGGTGTCTGTAATCCCAACTGCTTGGGAGGCTGAGGCAGGAGAATCACTTGAACCTGGGAGGCAGAGGTTGCAGTGAGCCGAGATCGTGCGATTGCACTCCAGCTTGGGCAGCGGAGCAAAACTTGGTCTCAAAAATAAAAATAAAATAAAATAAAAATAAATAAATAAAAATTACTTTGATAAGAAGTTCACATATTCTTACTGCAGAAGTGCATAAGAAATATCTAAGAGGATACATTTCTGTTGGTTGCAGTTGAGATTTTATTGTTCATTGTGAATTTACATGCTGCTATACAATGGTAGTACTTTTCTAGGAAGCATTAAGAATTCACTTACAGGTTTATTGGACAAAAAATTGTCTCATAGCTCTTTATATTCTGAAATAATTGTGTGTTACTTTTCTTTCTACAGTTGTAGAACCAGAATGTGAACAAAGTTCTGCCACCACCTATTACTGGTACAGGGAAGCACTGAATATTTCAAGTTCCATTTCTGAAAGTGGGGGCTTAAACTGGAAGATGACCATCTGCTTGTTGGCTGCCTGGGTCATGGTTTGCTTGGCTATGATCAAAGGCATTCAGTCTTCTGGAAAAGTTAGTATGTTAGAGCCCTTCTCTGTTCTGCTAATCACCATTTCTGGATTCATCCCTCTTTCAAATTCTGTTACAAATTTCTGTGGGCAAATCACACATAATGCTTCATTCTAGGTAGTTAAAGATTAGTGAAAAGTGACACTTTAAACGTGTGCTTAAATTTTTAAAAAGACAAATAAAAACGTAAGTGTTTTATAATAAAATCTAAGGTTAATTATAATCTTTCCTTATTTCAACAAGATCTTTAAAATTTTTGTTAATACTTAGAAGTCCTTTCTTCTTGCCATTTATTCAATTAACCCTAATGTTTCAGTTCTCTAATTACCAATTAGTTAAATTATGGAAGTTGGGAAAGTAGTAAAATGAGTAATTCATTCATTTTGTTTGTTTGATATCATTTGTTTCACTCTGCTGTAGGTGTTATAAGGAATAGTTGCATAAGACATTTTGAAATAAAGTAATGTGGAGTGTTTCTTAAAGCTCTGCACATCATTAAGTAGTTAATAATAATTCCAACAAGGAATTCAGAGTAGTGTAAAAGACTAAATATCATTCCTTCTAGGGCAAATTGAAAATTAGAATGGTTGTGGTTTAAAAAGACATTAAGTGAATTCTAGGTAGCTTGTTTGTTGTTATTTTTAAAGGATGCACTAGGAAAGTAATTGCTATTCACTATTTTGCTTTCATATTGCTTTTTTTTTTTTCATTATTACAGCCATTATTCTAAAGCTCTCTATATCTCTTGGCTGGATCATAGCAAGAATTTACTGTTGACCCTTCTCTGTGCCCTTTAACAGTACAGCTGTAGCATTTTCCTTTTCAAAGTATAACTCTGATTTCAGGCTAACTTATTACCACTCATCATCACATACTAGCAGGAATGGCAATAGTATTAGTAGTAGTGGCAGTAATAGTAGAAGTAGTCATAATAATAATAATAATAGATGATAAAGATGTTTCTGACAATAATTAGGGTAAGAACAATAATTGAAGCCAATATTTATTACAAATTTATTTTGCTTTGGGCACTGTGATAACTACTTTTTATGCTTTATCCCATTTAATTATAAAAAACAACTCTTGAGAAGTAATTTTGATTTTCAGAACAATTTTGCAGATTTAAAATAAACAGACTTGAGAAATTAGGTTGACTTATCCAAAGTTTCATGGCTACTAAGTTCTAGTATTTGGAGTCAAATGCAAGTCTGTCTCAATCTAGAGCCCATGTTCTTTAAGTGCAACACTATAATGTCTCACCCTGTCCTAGTCCCAAAAATTAGTGAATTCTTTCAGGGCAGAAGTCTGTCTAATTCATCTTTGCTTTCTGTTACTTTCATGGCTACTAAGTTCTAGTATTTGGAGTCAAATGCAAGTCTGTCTCAATCTAGAGCCCATGTTCTTTAACTGCAACACTATAATGTCTCACCCTGTCCTAGTCCCAAAAATTAGTGAATTCTTTCAGGGCAGAAGTCTGTCTAATTCATCTTTGCTTCCTGTTACTTTATATTTAATTAAAATTTTTAGTGACTTTTTAACTTGTAAATTGTAGCTGATTTTACATTTACCTTCCTGCAGGAAACTCTGTATCATTTTGTATTTTGAATTTTTGAATATACTTGATAACACATCTAAATATCTTTAAGTCTTTGGCAAATGTTATTGTATTGTATGACTAAATAACTTCAAATTGTTTAATTGTGTGTTTTCCGCTATGTCAGAACTACATTCCCCTCACATTATAAATGAAAGAATAGATTCTTAAATAAGACCTAACCATATTTATATGATTCCTAACATAATATCATTTGGTAGAAAGAAAACCAACTGTAGTCATCCAGAGAAGCTGGAAAACTCTTGTACTCAAGTTCTGTTACTACCACGTTTTGTTTCTGTTTCTTCTTAGTCTGTGTCGTAGCCTCACTTAAAGAACTATGCATCCTTTTCTTATCACAGTATCTTGGGCTTGTTTTTCTCATGTCATATAGTATAAATTTATATAGAAAATGTAATACAGTTTATTTAGTACATACACTCATTATTTTAATGAGAATGCTTCAGGAAAAGACTAGTATTTGGGCAATATTTGAAGAAAGAATTTAACAGGCACTGATGGGGAGAAAGCTAGCTGTAGGTAATGTGAGCAAAGATGTGGAAGCCGAAATAGTCACAATTCCTCAATCTGAAACAATGAGTTAAGTATAATAAGAATGACTTCATGAGGAATTAAATGTTAAGCTTTGTGTTTACCTACTGAACAGAAAATGCCCCCAAATAAACAGCATCACAAGTACTGAAGAGAGAAGAAATATTGTTTAAGGCTAGTGCATGGAGAAACGACTTAGAGGATTTAGCAGCTAAAAGAAGAATAAGTCAGCTGGTGATGTGCTTGGTCAAACCACAGAGTCATACATGCATATACATATACCGCAAAATGCTAAGTGGAAACTGCATGAACTAAAAGAGGGGTATGATAGGGACATTGTCCTTCGGGCTACGTAGGCACATATCAGTTGGACCACATCTGCAATACTGGATTTTACTGAAATCTTGTATTTTCCTTTTTATTATGAGAACTTTCAGCTCTGTGATCAAAGTCTTCAAATAGTTAAACAAAAGAAGAATAGGGCTGCTTTGTGTGGCCATAGAAAGCAAAACTGTGATCAAATATTGGGTATTATGGAGGAGGTTGTGATGGTGGTAAGCCTTCGAAGAAAGAAAGGCCTTTCAAGAATCAAACTTGATAATAATGAAATCAGTTGCCTCAATGGTAGAGAGCTCAGCATCATTGGAGGTGGTCACACAGAAGTGGCATGTGCCCTAGTTACAGCATCTAATAAAGGGATGCCTGTCTCAAATATGGAGGATAGAAATGAGCAGCTCCAAGCTTTCTTCTAACTCTAAGGTAGTGTTTTCTTTTGTTTTTTTTTTTTTTATTATACTTTAAGTTCTAGGGTACATGTGCATAACGTGCAGGTTTGTTACATATGTATACTTGTGCCATGTTGGTGTGCTGCACCCATCAACTCGTCAGCACCCATCAATTCATCATTTATATCAGGTATCTGATAAGGTAGTATTTTCTACTCCGACTACTTTTCTGTTGTTACTCTTACTATGCTAAATACTGTGCATACATTAGCTTGTTTATTCTTCCTGTCAGCTAGATAATTTGTGTATTTTATCCCCATTTTACTGCAAAGTTGACAAGCTCAGGAAAAATAAATAATTGGCTAGAGTTAAGCAACCAATACATGATAGACAGGGCTAAAACTAGGCTACAAAATTTTCAAAAAGAATGATACATTATGAAGGAATATGTATAATAAACATTTTCATATGTAAAACAATGGTTTATGGTTTTGATTTTTTAAACAGTTTAGTAAAATGAAAATGTTTTGTACATGTTTTATACAATCTTTTGAATGATAAAATAGTCTCTCTTACTAACATACTTGCTTCTACAGGCATAACAGTTGTCAAGGCCCAGGAGGGTCTTAAAAATCAGTCAAAGGAGCATGTTTCATTGTATCATTTCCCAGTTTTAAAAATGTATACTTCTTGGACAATGTGTAAGAATGATTCACCCATTCATTATTATTTTGAGAAAATATTTATTAAGCACTTACTATGTTCTAGACACTGATCTAGTTTAGGAAATATAGCTAACAAGGTAAACAATGTGCCTGTCCTCATGGAGTTTCCATTATAGTGGCAGAGGCAGCAAACGATAAACACATTTATAAAATAACTTCAAGTTACAAGACATAAAGCATGGAAACAAGAAAGTGGTTAGTATGCATATAGTCAGTAGGTTGAATTTAACTCATTTTAATAATATTATGCAACTGACTATTTTGGTCTAATACGATTAGAGCTATATGACCGGATGCAAATAATTTGTGTTTAAAAATGACACAGATATTTATGTAACCTGCTGACTCCTAAGACACATCTTTTTAAATCATGGAATTTAATAATGAAATGTTTTGTCCTCTTACCTGCTCACAGAGGAATACAATTGATGTGTTGCCTTCTTAATATCATTTAAATGTCTGAAATATTGACTTATTTTTCTCCATTTTGTGGGCTTGAAATGTTATTGTAACTTACTAGGTTTTATTGAATACAGGTCAGTGTTCTTAAGAATTTAAATGTTTGTTGAATTAATAAATGAAAATTGAAATGTCTGGACATATAATTAAAATATAATTTTCAAAATACTGCAGAATAAAGATAAGCTTGCAATTTAAAGAATTTTGTGCAGAAAGGAAAACTCAAATTCCTGTGAATCCTATCTCAATGAACAATATATTTGAATATCTGCTGTTTGTCAGGCACTGATGGATATGCCTATGAGGCCACAGTCTGTCCTCATGGAACCCATAATTCAATGAGTGAATTGTGCACAAGAAGAAAAACTTAAATTCCTATAAATCTTATCTTAATGTGCAATATTTTTTAGTATTATATTATTGTAAAACAATAGTACAACATATTGTAATGATGATTAGAACATACTAAGTGGAGTAACAGAAGCACATAGAAAGTGTGTAATAGTGGCCAGGTGGTGGCTCATGCCTGTAATCCCAGCACTTTTGGAGGTCGAGGCAGGTGGCTTGCCTGAGCTCATGAGTTTGAGACCAGCCTGGGCAAAACGGTGAAACTCTGTCTCTACTAAAATACAAATGTTAGCCAGGCATGGTGGCAGGTGCCTGTAATCCCAGTTACTCGGGAGGCTGAGGCAAAAGAATCATTTGAACTCAGGAAGCAAGGAGCCGAGACTGCACCACGGCACTCCACCCTCGGTGACAGAGTGAGACTCGGTCTCCAAAAAAAGAAAAGAAAGAAAGAAAAAAGAAAGTGTGCGATAGTGTAGAATCAGCAATTGCAGTTAAACTGGATTTGGAAGAAGGCTTCACAGCGGATGTAAATTTTAGAGCAGGGTTTGATGGTTGAAGAGAAGTTCACCAGCAAGTTCACAGAGAACTGTGTGTAGGCACAGATAACAGCATGTACAAAGCTCCACGACTGCTGAGTATTTCTGTGTGACTTTTACATACAACTTGTGCAGCTTGTGGAAGATGAAGGATGATATGCAAATTGATTGATATTGAAGGATCTGTGAACTCTTGTAAAATGATGGGCTGTTACCTAGCAAACAGTGTGGAACATTTGAGGATTTTTAAATAGTTCAGTGACAGCACCAGATTTTTAGAAAGATCACTCTGGCAAGTGTGAAAGATGAAAGATGGATTTCCGGGATGCAGAGGAAAGCTAACAGAACCTGGAGGCAAGATGAGCAGGAAACTGTTTTCAAACTGAAAGGTGTGCTATTGAGAGGGGAAGCAAAGGGACAGATGTGAGATTTCTGTGGCAGAATTAGCTGGGTGTGGTGATCAGTTGGTTTACGGGATTTGAGAAAGAGGGACATACTAAGGATAGATTAGAATATTTTAGCCTGGAATAATATGAGTACAGGAAGAATCTTTTCTTAGTACCTAATTAGAAATTATATTAAAAATATAAAGATATAAAACTAAAAAGCTATATTTTATTGGATAAAATCATAATCTAGACTTTATAATGTATACTCTTCATTTCACTTATATAAAAGTAGAATTAATGGAAGTCATTTATATTATTTATAAAGCAGTACATTTGAGTTTTGTTTTAAAAGGTAAAAACAAGCTATTGTTCAAAAGTAAATTCATACTTCTGACTAGCCTCAACGTTTGTGAAGAAGAATCATAAAGGCGATAACTTTAATTCAAGTGAGATCAAGGCGACTGCCAAATTTAATGAATGCCAGAAGTAGGCAGGGAGAATGAAAAAAATCCATCTGAAAGCATTCTGATTTTTTTAAAAAATCAAAAAATTTGAGTGAAGGATTAATCAAAGGGTTAAACCAATTTGAAATTATTAAAAAATTGTGTTCATTACAACTAATTAAGTTAAAATATAATTTAGTTTTAAAATATTGAGTTCTAAAGTATGCTGACATTTTATCCATATTTTTTCCTTAGGGTGTGCCACGTGTTTAAATATGATTCTTAAGTGGGTAAAATGAGACAGAAAGTGCCCCTTATTGTGTTACCTTATGTTAATGTTGTTTGTAGTTATTACTGAATTCAGTATCTCTTACCTGCCCGGAGGCATCATTTGCTATGACACTTTTTCCTCCATTGTTTCCATTCTCCTTCCATTCCTTCCTTCCACAGATACATATTGTAGAGTTATTATGTCAGCAACTGTGTTAAGTGTGTGGGATATGGTAGTAAACAGAAAAGATCTTTACCCTCACTAGCTTATACCCTGGTAGAAGATACAAAAAATAAACACAGAAACACATAAATAAAATTCCAAAAGTGCTAAGTACTCTAAAGAACAACAACAAACCCAGATAATATCACTGAGGGTTGGCAGAGGCAGATGGGAGAGAGAGAATGGAAAAAGGCGTCACCTTATTTTGAGTGGTCAGGGAAGACCTCAGGGAGAAGATGAAGATGAGACTAAAATAGTAAGGAGGGGCAAGTCATCTGCAAATAAGGAAGAGGTGCTTCTGAAGGAAGGTGCAGCCCTGCACCCTAAGGCTGGCTGAGCTTGGTAGACTCACAGGATAGCAAGGGCCTGAGTAGCCAGAGCTCCATGGGAAGAGTGGTGGGCAGGCAGTCAGGCACTGTAGCGTAAGGCTTTGCAGGCCAGAGGGTGGAATCAACACTTCACTCCAATGGCATTAGAAATTCCTGAAGTGTTTTAAGCAGGGAATGACATAAACCAAGGGGCAGCCAGCAATTCAGAGAGGAGAATATTATGAATGGTTCAGAACCACTTCTAGATGTTTGGCTTTACCTGTGGGATGGAGGGTGGGGCCATTTTCTGAAATAGAGATGGGTGGGAACAGCTTTGAGGGAAATTCAGAAGTTTTCTTCTGGATCTGAAACATTTTAGAGACCTACTAGGCCTCCAGAGGAAGATGTCAAGGAGGCAGTGAATGTCTGAGTAGCACACTTCCTTTTCTATTATAAATATTTGATGAACTGTTTAATGGTGAAAATTGCTGAAGCGGAAAGTAAAATCTTTACACGTTTGATTGTTTGGGTTCTGGAAGATACAGCATAGGAACGATGCTGCACTGAAAGCTTTACAGAATCACAGTGAAAATTTGGTTAAAAGAAAAAGACATAGGACTTTATTTTGCTACTTAGAACAACAAAAAAGTAGGAATTCATTAGGTAGGTAGTGCGTGTTCATTTCTATCTTAAATATTTCTTGTTTTATGGACTATAAGGAATCAACACTATTGAAGCTACACCATAGCTTATGGATTTTTTCAAAGGAGATAGAATCTTTTAAATTTAAATTACATCTTAGATAGAATCTTAAGGCCAAATCACAACTCATAAACCATTCTTAAAAAATGACTTTAGAAGTTATTAATAGTTTTATTAACCCTGTCATGAAACAGTGACTGTCAAAGTACAGAAGCTAACATATAAAATCTTAACTATAAAAATATAATTGTCATAGCATCTCACTTACTTTTATTTTTCTTTCTTTGCAGATAATATATTTTAGTTCTCTGTTTCCATATGTGGTACTTATATGCTTCCTCATCAGAGCATTCCTTTTAAATGGTTCAATTGACGGAATTCGCCACATGTTTACCCCTAAGGTATGTACCGTATTTCTGTTTAAGGCTTATGATCATGAAAGCTTTATGTTTATTGTTAAAATGTTCTAAGTTATATTTAAGGAATAATTGTTCTAATGTATGTACATTAAACTTTTAAAATATAGTTTTTAACCAGTCTAGAAAAAACAGCATTTTTTTATGTATAATTATAGCCATTTATCTCCATTTTCTATATCCCATTTTGATTTTAGAGAAAGGCTACCACTATTTCAACTTCAAAAATCCCTCTTTTATAATAAATTTATTTCTAATTTTTATACTGATTAAACTACAATTTTTTGGTCTTCATTTACTCTTTCCCCTTTATTCTAGTGCTTTTTAATCTTTTTGTGTTATGGACCCATTTGAAAAAGTGACGAGGATTTTCTTACCAAAAAAAAGTAGTGAACATATTAATTTGCTTAGTGTATCCAGAGGTTGACCGATCACCTAGAATCCGTGGACCCTAAAATAAGATTAAGAACCCTAAAATACTCTCTCAGAGAAAATTAGTGTTTTCTTTTCTTAATGAAGTTTTTTGAGGTTTTGTAGTTTTGTATCTTCTGGAAGAATATAGTGATCAGCTTGTGAAATTCTGTAACTTCTATAGATGCATGTATATTTTAGGAAAATTCTCATTAGACTCCATCAAGGGCTCAGAACTTATAATCCGTCATGCAACTTAGTAGAGCTAAACTCAACACTGGGCACATTTAACTTGGTTAATCATAACTGCGGACTTAATCATAACTTCTTACATTGATTTAACAGGAAACAAATAAGTTTTTGATTATATTATATTTATGTGTGTGTATATATATGTGTGTATATATATAAAATTCACTGAAATGAAGGTGATCCCCACTATTAGTTTGCTAATGCTATCATAGGCAGACATAAAGATGAAACTATCTACAGATATGATTTCAAAATTAGTTTAGAAATTAAAAGTTATCTGAAGGATGAATGTGCAGGCAGCATTGTGCTGTGAGATTTGGGCAGAAGGGATTAGCTTCTCTGGAATTCTTTGTCACTCCTGGCAGCTGCCTTGATACTGCGTAAAAGAAGCTGTGTGCTTTGTGCGTCTGGTTCTGAGTTGGTATTCATTCTGTAGTAGCAAAAATGCTGACACTGGTGTCTGGTTTTCTCAGCTACTTCAAATGTCCTGTTTAACATTTAGAGTTCTTGGAACTTCTCTGTGAACAACTAGTTAAGATTTATGAGTTTCAGCCGCACTATAATTTAAATCTGCTACAAATGGGCCATACTTAATGACCAAAAAACTTATATGTATAATATTGAAGAAAATGTTTTCTGAGTTCAAGACAACCAAAGTTCTGTGTGAATTTCTAGAATATATTCTCTTTCTAAACTGAAAATTGCTTCTAACAAAATTCTAAACATTTGATTTGACTAGATATTTTAGAATTTAAATGCTTATATATAATAATTATATATAGTCCCAGTACTGAAAACGGCAGCATGAATGAACATTTTTGACCCAGACTAGGGATCACCATTAAAATGTTAATTTTCCTTCAGTGAAGTTCTCATTGAGTGTTGTTAAGACTCTATTACATTTCTGTAGGATGTGATACTCAATATGAGAAGTAGTTGTAATTTTTTTTTAAAAATTACATTGTTTGTGTAGGGGAGAAAGTATGTAAGCACATCAAATACTCCTGAAACAGTGAGTGGAGGTTTAGGTCAGAGATTGGAAGGAATGCTGGTAACGTCTTTAGTAAATAGGTCTTTTCTGCCATCTAGTGGGCAAAATAGAAATAGACAGTTGAGTGTATTTTAATAGAATATGATGTAGCAATTGTCAGTAAACAATATGCGTATGTTAATTGTTCATAAATTATGAAGATAATCATGATTATGCTTAATAAGAATATTTCATAGATTTTAATAACCAAAATTAGTTGAGGCAATACATCCTATTGTTTGAGAGAATATGGATTTTGGAATCTACCTGTGTTCTTATTTCATCTCTACCTCAGAGCTGCTGTGTAACCTTAGGCAAGTTACATAACCTTCCTAAGACTCAGTTAAAAGTAGCAACAACTTCATGGGTTGTTGTGAATACTAAAAGAATTAAGCCATATGAAATGCTTTTCAGTGTGTTTGCCGCTGTAGCTCATCTATGTTATCGGTTACTGAGCATTTTTAGAGTGTGGTAGGCACCGTGGTAAGTGGCATCCTTCTTATTATTCTGATATTTCTGTTGAAGAAGCTGAAACTCAGAGAGGACACATCACTTGCCATTGGTTGCACTATTGTAAAATTACTAAATGGCAGAATCAGAATCTGAAACTCCCTATAGAATTCATGTTCTTAGCCATGTTTGACGTTGCTCTCGATAAAGGCAATTTGATTGTTATGGTAAAAAGAGATAAAATGCCAATTTAAACACTATAATTACTGAAATCAAACTGAACTGTTTTCATGTATTGAGGTCTGTGCCACACATGGCTGATCTGAATTGTTTCATTTAAGTTTTGATTAATTATCTAAGACATAAAGCACAACTGCATGAAATATCTGTTCAATATTTAATATCTGTTCAGTGTCAGAACTTTGGATCTGAAAGAGTATCTTATAGACAATATAGATGAATTTACTCTATTTTCAAAGAAAAATCTTTTAGTAGACTTTTAAATGAAGAATACATATGTGAATATGCAAAGTACAAATAGTTCAACTCTAGCAAGTTTATAATCGTTTTCTGCTTCAATCATTAGATTTACAGCAGAAAACACAAAACATGGAGTGTTAGTGAAGCAACTATTAACTTTTATTGGTAATTGACCGGTTTTGCTATGGAAAGTAAAAACACATAATGGGAAATTACTGAAGATAACTAATTTTTCTTCATATTCTCATTTCATATTTCCTTTCATATTCTTAAAATATTTAAAAACCACCATGTAAGTAGAAAATCCCCATGTACTTAAAATCTCCATGTAAAGGACTGATAAACTTGCTTACTCATAATTATTTATTTCCTAAAAATAGATGTTTATTTATGCTTAAGAACATATTATTTCCTGATTTAAATAACCTTTGGCTGCATAAATATCATTGTAATATATTGAAACAGTAAATTCCATAAAAAATAATTATTCTGAAATATTATTTTGTAGCTGATTCTATTATGTTTATTTTTAAACAGCTTGAAATAATGCTGGAGCCCAAGGTCTGGAGAGAAGCTGCTACTCAAGTATTCTTTGCCTTAGGTCTGGGATTTGGTGGTGTCATTGCCTTTTCAAGCTACAACAAGAGAGACAACAACTGCCACTTTGATGCTGTCCTGGTGTCCTTCATCAATTTTTTCACTTCTGTCCTGGCAACATTGGTGGTGTTTGCAGTTCTGGGCTTCAAAGCAAATGTCATAAATGAGAAATGCATTACACAGTATGAATATTAATTTCCATTTGCCGTTTTTCTTGTTCAGTTTTTATTTTGTTATTTATAGTTTTATTGATACATGATAGCGATACATATTTATGACATACATGTGATAGTTGGACACAAACATATAATGCATAATGGTCAAATGTGGGTAATTGGGATAGTCATCACCTCAAACATTAATCATGTCTTTGTGTGGGGAACATTGCTCATTCATTAGCTTATGATGGCACAGTCATTTACAAACTATACACTAAAGGACTCTTATGTGCTCATTTGTATGTTGTTTTATTTTTCAGAAATTCAGAGATGATCATGAAATTTTTGAAAATGGGAAACATTAGTCAGGATATTATTCCCCATCATATCAACCTTTCAGCTGTTACTGCAGAAGATTATCATTTAGTTTATGATATCATTCAAAAAGTGAAGGAAGAAGAGTTTCCTGCTCTTCATCTCAATTCCTGCCAAATTGAAGAAGAGCTAAATAAAGTTAGTAAGCCATGTTTGAGCAATAAAATAATTATCATTCAGTTGAAATATGCATTATCCAGCAGACTCCCTTCAGGAAAAGGTTCTTAAAATGCCCGAGGAAGCTCTTAAAATGCCCAGAGAAGCTCCTGGGCATTGTAAGGCCTTCAGAATTTACATTCTTAATTTTAGAGAATATGTTTTCTTAAATGGTAAAGATTTGCTTTATTTTAAAAAGATATTTCGTTGATTGAGCCACAATAATTTAAAATATGAATACAAAGTGATTTTCATCATAGAATGATGATCAGTCTGAAATCTTTCTTGCTATGATATTCAGTACAGAATTAGAATTATGGCTCTGATTTACATATACATCACATGATTGCTTTGATGCATGAATAATACTTAAAATAGAAGTTTTAGTAGTTGTGTTCCACAAGTCATGATCAAGTTTTTTTGTTTTTTTTTTTTTATTTGTTTGTTTGTTTTTTGTTTTTTTTTAGCCGGAGTCTCACTCTGTCGTCCAGGCTGGAGTGCAGTGGTGCAATCTTGGCTCACTGTATCCTCTGCCTCCCAGGTTCAAGCAGTTCTCCTGGTCGGCCTCCCGGGTAGCTGGGATTACATGCATATACCACCACATCTGGCTAATTTTTGTAATTTTAACAGAGATGGAAGAAGTGGGTTCACCATGTTGGCCAGGCTGGTCTCAAATTCTTGACCTCATGATCTGCCTGCCTTGGCCTCCCAAAGTGCTGGGATTACAGTTGTGAGCCACCGTGCCCGACCGATCAAGTTCTTTTTCTTAGCTATGTTGTATTAAATAAGAAAAAGTTCACCATTAATAAATATCCTTGTATTGGCTGCCACTGTCTCCTGTTTGTCAAAAAGGGAAATATAATGGAGAAATTAGTCACTATTTGCTTTAAGATAGTTAAATGTACTTGAGACTAACGTAAAGAATCATGTGTGGATATTATTCATTAAAAACATAAAGCCATCATTAATATAAAAACCTTGAATTTCTTAAGGAAATATTTAATTACGAATGTACCATTCAAAGTTGTTTTTTTTTTAATTCTCATCTATCTTTCTGAGACGACACAATCAACTTGAAGTTTGGTTATAGGTACAGTTAGACGAAGTAAGTTGTTATTTTACAACTCAATATTTGTGATATTCATAAAAATAAGCTAACATTAATATTTGTAAGTAATTCAATTTCTTTCTGCCCAATTGGAGTATCTGTCTTTTAATTCATTTTGTTATTAATTTTGTCTGGAAATTCATTGTGTCTCCTGAATTACGAAAACCAGCCCAACTTTTTTTTTTTTTTAAATCAGGGAGGTAGGAATATCAGTAGTAAAAAATGTAAAGATACAGATTTTTTAAATTAAAAATTGGCTTTTTGTGATCTACTTATTCTGTTCACATCCTTTTATTTTGCATTTGCAGTTTTCTCTTAAAACAAGTTTATTATTCATAGTATATATATATTTTACAACAATTGATTGAGCCACTTTGAGGTAAGGTAAAACCAAATTTTTAAAATCTTTATATATATGAGCCAGAAATAGCTTTATATATATATATGTATTTATATGTCTATGATAATATGTCACTATTCATATTCATAAGCTTTAAAAAAACCAAACATATTATGTATTCTTTAATATAATTTTTCATTCTAGGAGTCTTGTGAAATAGTTAGTATATACAACACAATCGTGTACTCTGTTCAGTAATTATACACAAAATTTCATTATTTGGATCTGCTCGATCTCATTAAATCCTGGTTCTGAGAATGACAACATGATTCATCAGGTTAAGAGCCGATGTGAGCATGTCTATTTCCAGCAGCCCTGGACATTATTCAGAGTTCTTTTCTCCTCATCGTAACTGATACATAGAGCCATTGTTTAATTATTATTCTGTACTAATGTTGCTATTTTGTGTATTTTGCAGGCTGTTCAGGGGACTGGCTTAGCTTTTATTGCCTTTACAGAAGCGATGACACATTTCCCTGCGTCTCCCTTCTGGTCAGTGATGTTTTTCCTCATGCTGGTCAATCTAGGCCTTGGCAGTATGTTTGGAACCATTGAAGGGATTGTCACGCCTATTGTGGACACTTTCAAAGTGAGGAAAGAAATTCTTACTGGTGAGTATTTTCGTATTTGACTTTTCATTGAACAAAACCAGGTCATTTTATTCTTGGTGAAAGTTTAGAGATGAAAACTGGAAAGTCTTATATTTTGAGTTTTATTAATGTCTATTATTACTATTTATTTATGATTGTATACATTGTATACATTTATTTTATTTTAATTGTATAAATTTTTATTGTATATATATTATATAATATGAATGTTTTAATATAAATTATATTTTATCATTTATTAATAAATATTTATTGTTATAATTCATTAATAGTAATGCATTATCAAGAATTACTGACACTAGAATAAAGTCACGGAGTGTTTGTGTATAATTTTGTATTCAAGTCAAATAATCATAATTAGAGGAGTTCAGATGCAATATTCCTATCCAAAAAGTACATAGCTGAAAATGATAAACCTAAATTCAGTTCTCACATACAGCAGCAATAGTGATTTACTAGTAGTTAATGTCTCCAAGTAGAGAAGAAAATAATTTATCAATATGAATGGTAGTTAATAGGTCCAATTTACAAGTGATTATTAAAGTACCAGTTTAATGCATCACACTCTCATTTAAGGGATATAAAGGATATAAAATAAATTATAAGAGATAAACAAATATATATTAAAAAATCTCCAAAAACAATAACACTAAAATTAAAATCAGATTGCATAGATAAGACTTATAGCATGTAAAATACTGATAGAGAGCATAATGGATTTTACATGTAAGAATTCAAAAGATTCTAAGTCATCTAAATATATGATGGAACTGTCAGAGAAAGAGATGGAAGTTGAATTGGAAAGAGGAAGAGTCTTCTCAAGGGTCAGAGGATAACTTTAGTAAACATACATAAATGGAGATAAAGGCAACAGTAAGAAAGCTAACCATACAAGAGTACAGAAACAGTACTGGTAAGTGATGTAAAATAAGATTGGATAAAAATTTTATGGATAACCTTGAATGCTGGGCAATGGTGTGCATCTCCCCAAGGCTATTTCTTAGCCATAAAAAATTAACTAAGAATTTATATGTAAATAACTCTCAAATATATACCTTTATCACTTGCTGCTCTGATAAGTATGTCTGTATGTGTTTGTGCATGTGCATGTATGTGTGTATATAAAACAATTTAATTTCAGCAGTTTGTTAATATTGATAGCTATATATCCACAATTCAACTGAACAGAAATGAGGAGCTGCTTTATATTATTCAAGAAAGTGATTTCTACTTCTTAATATGAAAATCCATATCCTGCCTGAAATGCAGGCTAAAGTCGTTTTTGTATTCTTATCCTTGCTCACCATATTCAAACTGTCCTCTCCTGTAGTAAAGGGCTTACAGGTTAAGGAAAAAGTAACAGTGTAAAGGGAAAATCACACAAAGTAGTATTTTCTAACTCCTTCTAGAAGACTTATTTGGAAAGAGCAAAAGGGAATGTACCTTCTTTCCCACTTCTTGTGTTTTGGGATCATACTGATACTTCAAATAGTAGTCATATTTGACCTCAATGAAATGTTACCTCATTTTCTTTGGTAGGTGTGTTTTCTTTTCTTTAATGAAGTAAGGTTTAGGCAAATGAATTACTCATTATCTTTTTCCCTCACATCTCCAGCAAAACTCTTACTGTCTGTACCACTTATAGTGTACTTTTTTTATATTTGCCTCATACTGTGGTGTCATTAGGAGATAGTGAAAGTGACATAGGCTGTTGAGAAAGACAGATTTGGGTGCAAATTGAGACTCTGCTACTTCCAGCTTGAGACTTTAAGCATATTACTTAACGTTCTTCAGGACCATTTCTCTAATCTGTAAAGAAAGCAATACATCGTTCAATTGGGATGTTATAAAAATTAAGTGAGATAATGCAATATTATTTTATACTGTGATAAACATTTAAATTTAATATGCAGTAGAATCCAAGTAAATGTTACTTTTCTTATTCTACATTATATGTTTACATATGATATTCATTTCTGTAAGATGTAACTCACAGCACCAGTAATAGTACTTAAGAGATGGAGGTAATTTCTTCATGTAACACATACTTGCTGAAATTGTTAGGGAACATTCATATGAGTGAATCCATGGATGTCTTTTTTCCTTAGCTGCCATTAGTACTCTACTTCTTTTAAGTTTACTCACCTCTGCTGAAATGTGGTTGAGGAATGGAATGCAGTCATCTTTTACCTTTGGAGGCTTCTCTGCTAATGAGCACAAAAAAACAAAGAGTCTAACAAAAATATGGGAATATTTTATGAATTTCAAATCTTCTCTAAGTAGTAGCTGGTCAGGAATTTATGCATCTGTTTCTTAGGTATTACTAGGGAAACTCTTTTTAGATTATTTTTCTTAGATGTTATTTGGATGATCAGATTGCATAACTCCATTATAATTTGTTTCCAAACTAATCTATTCAGGCAAGATAAAGATATAAATGTGGATTGTTGCTGAGGTTAGGTGTGATCAGATTTTTTTCAGTTATGCTTGAAAAGTAACCATATTTCAATCAATGATATAATATGTATATTTCATAATATAAGCCATATTAGTCTCATTATTAATTCAAAAATTTCATCTATATTTCAACACTACAGAACATTATTAAAGGAAGAAATGACCTATGAATATTTGCTGCCTGAAGAAGTCACTTTGCTATTAATTATAGGAATAGAGTATGGAAATTTATACTTTCAAAATTTTCTGTAAATTTTGTCTCATTTATTGTTGAACTTGGTAAATGAATAACTTGCTGCACACAAATGTTATATTTATATGGAGTCATTACTTAAATTCACTATATGCATAAACAATGAATAAATTCACTATTCATAAATTCATATCAAATACATATACTTTTCACATCAATCAGGTACACTGATATGAAAAGTATATGTATTTTAACTGATGGGAAGCATCAGAGTAATCTCAAGGGAAAAAGACCTTTGGAGGATTTGTCCAATATTTTTTATAGTCACTGTCTCTAATCACATAAATGGACTGAGAGGTAATAAGATCACCAAGCTCATTACAGCCCTATTTACCTTGGTAAATTTACCTTGGTAAATGAATTCAGGGAGATGAATTACTGTCTTAGAATAAATTTGTATGACTGTTGGGACAATACCCAGGTAACCTAATTCCTAGTAGGTTATATACCATTTATCAGGAAAGGTATTGCCTGCTTATATGATGGACATGTTATAAAAGTTTTAAAAGTTTGAATATAATAATTTATAGTAAAGTTTAAAGGACTTGGCTCTGAATAGAGTCTCATTTTTTCATTTGTGTCTTTTGTCTAGTTATCTGTTGTCTTCTGGCATTTTGTATTGGCCTGATATTTGTGCAACGCTCTGGAAATTACTTTGTTACAATGTTTGATGATTATTCTGCTACACTGCCTCTGCTAATTGTAGTCATTTTGGAGAATATTGCTGTATGCTTTGTTTATGGCATAGATAAGTAAGTATATTTGCTTTTATGTATTCACTTTTATCTCTCTTTTGAAAACATCAATTATCAACATTCATTTCATTAAGAAGAGGAAAGAAATGAATAGAAGAAACAATTCTTTAAAAAAATCAAATCTTTTGCAGGCTCTTATTGATTCAACAGTTTTGGTAAAGTACATTTACCTATTGGGCAAATAGAATTATATAGGATGTAATAGTGTGTAGAATTTTAGAGCTTTGATTTAGTCCTGGTTATCAAAAAGTAACTTTCAGGATCTAGTAAGTATTGGCAGTGTTCCAAGAACCTTAGGTTCTTTTGAGTTGTTAATCTACATTCCACAGATGTAGTTGTTATCTACATTTCACAGATAAGGAAAATCAAGCTTAGAGAAATACGCTGTGACTTGCCTGTCACCCACCTGGACAGCGACAGACCTGGGACTCATGTCCATTTCTGTTTAACTCTAAAGCTTATCTCCTAATTATTTTGCTAAACTGATTTATAAGAGGAGTGCATGTGTCATAATGACTTATATAGCAGGACAATATTGGGAAATGATATTTTCCCAGGTGAGAGGTATATGTCATTTGCTGCACACAAACGTTATATTTATATGGAGTCATTACTTAAATTCACTATATGCATAAACAATGAATAAATTCACTATTCATAAATTCATATCAAATACATATACTTTTCACATCAATCAGGTACACTGATATGAAAAGTATATGTATTTTAACTGATGGGAAGCATCAGAGTAATCTCAAGGGAAAAAGACCTTTGGAGGATTTGTCCAATATTTTTTATAGTCACTGTCTCTAATCACATATATGGACTGAGAGGTAATAAGATCACCAAGCTCATTACAGCCCTATGTAAAGTAGCAATGCATGCACCTTAAGTGAAGACCAGAGTCCTTTTAAGCAACATAAAGAATATTGTTGGTATTGAATGAGCTTTGTAACAAAGTTTTATGGTTGCCAAAAGCTCCAGGCCAGGAAGGTTAGGAGAACTTACATTTAATAATCATGTACTATATAATAATAGTAGTAATAGCTCCTACCATATAATCCAGCAATCATGCTACTTGGTATTTACCCAAAGGAGTTGAAAACTTATGCCCACTTAAAATTCTGCACGTGGGGGTTTATAGCAACTGTATTCATAATTGCCCAAACTTGGAGGCAACCAAGTAGGTAAATGGATAAATAAACTGTGATACATACAGGCAATGAAATATTATTCAATCCATGAAAAGACACAGAGGGAATTTTAATGCATATTACTTAGTGAAACAAGTCACATATGAAAAGGTTACATACTGTAAGATTCCCCTATATTATAATATGGAAAAGATTAAACTATGGAGACAGTAAAAACATCAGCAATTGACAGGTGTTGGGCCAGATCCAGGGAAGTATAGGCAGAGGCCGGGCGCGGTGGCTCAAGCCTGTAATCCCAGCACTTTGGGAGGCCGAGACGGGCGGATCACGAGGTCAGGAGATCGAGACCATCCTGGCTAACATGGTGAAACCTCGTCTCTACTAAAAATACAAAAAATTAGCCGGGCAAGGTGGCATGCGCCTGTAGTCCCAGCTACTCGGGAGGCTGAGGCAGGAGAATTGCGTAAACCCGGGAGGCGGAGCTTGCAGTGAGCTGAGATCCGGCCACTGCACTCCAGCCTGGGCAACAGAGCGAGACTCCGTCTCAAAAAGAAAAAAAAAAAGAAAGAAAGTATAGGCAGAGCACAGAATGTTTAGGGCAGTGGAGCTACTCTGTATGACACTGTAATGGTGGGCACATGTCATTATACATTTGTCCAAACCCAGAGAATTTTTGACACAAACAGTGAATTCTAGTGTAAACTGTGGGCTCTAGGTAATAATGATGTGTTAACTTATGTAGGTTCATCCGTTGTAACCAATATTCCACTCTGGTGGGAGATGCTGATAATGGAGGAGGTTATGCGTGTATATTGGTAGGAGCTATGTGGGAAATCTCTCCACTTTCGTTCAATTTTGCTATGAACCTAAAATTGCTCTTAAAAAATAAAGTCTGTAATAAAAAAATAGTCCATGTTAACTAACATGAACCATATCTTACAGATGGGAAACTGCCCCTTCTTTTACAGGAGGATACAATATGTTAGCTGTAGAGCCAGTAGTGTAACCTTGACCTTCATTTCAAGGCCAGTTTTCTCTAAGTTTTACTAGGCTACTCAAAACTCATAACCTGTACCATGATGGAATTTGATATTGTTATTGGACTGATCTATAAATACATTTGTAGTTTAGATTTCCATTTAGACGGTTAATTATTCATGAACTTACTAAAGAATCTCTCTTTTTAATGCTAGTGTTCCTGAATAACACTATTTATAACAACAGAAGAAAAAAATACTACTACTAATAGATGCGTCTGTCGATTTTGTACCATATGTGAGGTAGTATGCTAAGCATCCATTGTTTATGGTTCTAGTAATAACCCTCAAAGGTGGGTATTACATTATCCTTCTGGAAAACGCCAAACATGAAACTTAGAGATATTAAGATACACATCAGAAGAACACAGAACTGTGATCTGAAATGAGGTCTCTTGGTCTTCAAAGTTCGTATTTTTACTAAAGGGCAGGTATAGAATTCTTACACTGAAGATGTCCTTTAAGATTCTGGAACAATTTGGAAGAAATGAAAAAGGGAGGAGAAACATAGAGATTAAGACTGGGTCTGGCACGGTGGCTCATGCCTGTAATCCCAACACTTTGGGAGGCCAAGGTGGCCAGATCATTTGAGGTCAGGAGTTTGAGACCAGCCTGACCAACATGGTGAAATGCCATCTCTACTAAAAATACAAAAATTAGCCAGGCATGGCGGCGGTCGCCTGTAATCCCAGCTACTCGGGAGGCTGAGGCAGGAGATTCGCTTGAACCCGGGAAGACGAGGTTGCAGTGAGTCGAGATTGTGCCACTGTACTCCAGCCTGGGCAACAGGTGAAACTGTCTCAAAAAAAAAAAAAAAGAAAGAAAGAATGGACTCAAGAGACATGACAATTCATAACAATTAGTTACTATATGTAGACCTTTTTAAAAATTGAGAATGTAAAAAGAAGAGTTCAGAAAATACAACATTGATTAGTTATATTTGATGATATTAAGGAATTATTATTATGCTTTTAATGCTGTGATATTAAGGAATTATTACTTTTACTAATTATTACTAAAAGTAATAGAAAAATTATTAGTAAAAGCAGTAGTTAGTAAAATTATTATTTACTAAAAGGTAATTATTACCAAAAGTAATAATTCCTTAATAGCATAGTATTAATAGCATAGTAATAATTCCTTAATATATAATTACTTAATATTTCTTAATAATAATTAAGAAATAATTACTAAAATAAATAATTTCTAAATAATTTCTTTTAGTAATTATTACTTGTATTACTAAAAAAGAGACAATAAATTTTTAATGCACTGAAAATATTTTGTTTATAGAATAGAAAGTTATCAGTAGAAGAATTCAATAATTGGCTAAAGAGAGTTTTCCCTAAATAAAAATTATAGTACTTAACTGTTTTCATTTTACTTTATAGTCATCTTCCAAGAGGAACTTTGATACAATTTAAAATGTCATAGGGTATCCATGGCTAAATCTTTTGTCAGACCATTAATACAATGCACATTTTTAAGGTTTAGCAATATTAAATTAAGGAATAATTAAATATTTTCTTTTTATTCAGGTTTATGGAAGACCTAAAAGATATGCTGGGCTTTGCTCCCAGCAGATATTACTACTATATGTGGAAATACATTTCTCCTCTAATGCTATTATCATTGCTAATAGCTAGTGTTGTGAATATGGGATTAAGTCCTCCTGGCTATAATGCGTGGATTGAAGATAAGGTAAATACAAAATAAGGGAATTACATTTTTAAAAGGTACATAAAAAGCTTTTTTAGAGGG
>NW_012114364.1:8564706-8580040 GCF_000951035.1 Colobus angolensis palliatus | reverse complement strand
TTTTTGTATTTTTTTTAGTAGAGACGGGGTTTCACCGTGTTAGCCAGGATGGTCTCGATCTCCTAACCTCGTGATCCGCCCGTCTCGGCCTCCCAAAGTGTTGGGATTACAGGCTTGAGCCACCGCGCCCGGCCTAGAGGGCTTTTTCTTTTGTCTCCGTCACGGCATTTTTTTGCTGTTAATGAATGGCATAGCTTTTATGCAAGGATATGAGATTTACCTTTGTGCCCTGCCCCAAGCATATATGATTTTTAAAGTACATTGTGGATGTTTTTAACACATATGAAACACTGACCTTGTCCTTATTAAAGCAGATATATCCATCTTAACATTGATGAACCAATAATTATTGGGCCTTTGACTCTAGAAAACACATTAATCAAAACCAGAAATGTTTTAATACATGAATTTATTAAGTTGTATCCCAGGCCAGGTGCAGTGGCTCATACCTATAATTTCAACACTTTGGGAGGCCAAAGCAGAAGGATCACTTGAGGCTAGCAGCTTGAGAGCAGCCTGTGCAACGTAGAGAATCCCTGTCTCTACAAAAAATGAAAAAAAGTTAACTGGGCATGGTAGCACTCGTCTATAGTCCTAGCTACTTGGTAGGCTGAGGCTGAATTTACCCTGAAATTTAATGGCTAAGCTCAGGAGTGGAAGGTTACAGTGAGCTATGATTACTACTGCACTCCAGCCTGTGTGACAAAGCAAGGCTCTATCAATCAATCAATCAATCAATCAATAAACAAGAATTGTATCCCAGATTTTATGTAATGATGAAAAATATGTATTAGCAAAGTACACAATTTAAATTAGTAAATTTTGAAGTAAAGTTCTGTTATAACATTTATATTAGCAATAGCTATTTCAATTTCTATTCTCAAGCTGAATAATAATGTAATCATTATTATATGTCAGCTGCTATAAAATCAAAGTGCTTATTTTCAGAGATACCTGTGACCTTTAACTATCCTGTGGTTAATAATTCTAGACTGAGGCATAAACAAATCTGTTCTCTCACCAAAACCCTTGGGGCCAGATGTGCTTCAAAAGTTTAGTTTTCAGATTTTAGAAAGAGATATGACACATTTAAGAGGTATCTATTGTTTAGTAACAAACCACCCTGAAATTTAATGGCTAAAAGCAACATTGATGTATTATTTCTTACAGTTCCGTGGCTGAGCTAAGCCATTGTTCTTTTCTTGCCTGGGCTAACTCAAGCAGTTGCATTCAGCTTGGAGGAGAGCTGGGCTCTCTTTTTAGGTGGTCTTTCATTTATAACGTTTCCAAGCATTATGGATTCAGGGCAACATTCTAAGAAACAGAAGCAGAAATTGGAAGGTCTTTAAGGCCTAGTCTTGGAATTTGCTGAGCATCATTTCCGCCGCTTTCTATTGGTCAAAACAAGTCACTAAGCCAGTCCAGATTCTTTGCTTATAAATCTGAAGCAAGTACAATATTTTATGTATGTGCAAAGAAAGATAGATTACTAATAATTATTATTTTCTTCTTTAACAGGCATCTGAAGAATTTCTGAGCTATCCAACTTGGGGACTGGTCGTCTGTGTTTCTCTGGTTGTCTTTGCAATACTCCCGGTCCCTGTAGTCTTCATTGTTCGTCGCTTCAACCTTATAGATGATAGTTCTGGTAATTTAGCATCCGTGACCTATAAGAGAGGAAGGGTCCTGAAAGAGCCTGTAAACTTAGAGGGCGATGATACAAGCCTCATTCACGGAAAAATATCAAGCGAGATGCCATCTCCAAATTTTGGTAAAAATATTTATCGAAAACAGAGTGGATCCCCAACTCTGGATACTGCTCCCAATGGACGGTACGGAATAGGGTACTTGATGGCAGATATTATGCCAGATATGCCAGAATCTGATTTGTAGCTGGGGGAAAAGTCAGTGGGTTTTATTTGGTTCATTTTTACCAATGAACATTGGCCCTATTAAGAGAAGCATTAGGCTTCCCTTATCAGAGGGCGATCTCAGGTGTTCCATGGCTGTGATCTTTAATCCTAACAGTATATGTCAGTTCAACTTGAGCATTCTTTTGGATTCTCTGGTTTACATTTGTGCAGAAAGGTTTGCAGACAAATCTTAGGAGGGCTGAGGCACATGTATGCCAGGATTTTTTTAAGTACCTTTGGTGTATTTTCAAGTATTTCTATCTCTTAAAAAAATGGTGTTACCTCAGTTTCTAATAATTTCTGGGTTTAGTAGTGTTGGCAATTAAAAATGGTATACCTTAAAATTTATAAGTTTGCCTTCAGGGTAACTTCCAGTATCACAATGAGCAGTTCTGTAAGTGGGTGCCTCTCAGCACATTTCCATGAATATATTATGTAGATAGGCTGTATTGATTTTGGTAGCATTGATACCTTCTTAGGCAATTAGTTGAAGAAAACTGCAAAATATTTTCTTATGTAATAGCTGTATAGAGCAATAGCATCAAAGCGTAAGAAGGCACTAATGCTGGGATGAAAGATGAGATTCAGAGGTGACTGAGAATCATGTGAGTGATGGCTATATATTTTATGTAAAATATATGTGTGAAAATGAGCTAGAGTGAGTTACTCAGCACTCTCAAGAATTATGCAGACTCTGCATTTTTCTTATGCCGTGTGCCTAAAAATCTACTTGATATTTATTGTGGTTTCAAGATTATTCATAGTATATTTATACAATATACTTGCAATGCATATAAGTACTTAAAGTACTAATTTGAAAACTTGAAGCAAGATGGCATTTTAATTAATCTATTTCTGTTTTGCTTCTGTTTTATGCAAATATAAATCATTTTTAAGTGATTGTTAAAATTGTAATGCATTACATTTTAATCTACAAATAAACAAAGTTTAGAAATGTCTGTTTTTCACATTGATTTTCTTTGTATCACCTCAACTGGATTGTCTTTCATTTCAGTCAGCACTTAGGCATTTCATAATAACTAAACATCACATTCCAAGTGGGATTAATTACATTAATTGAATAGAGTTACCACCACTTCAGAGACAAAGGAAAAATAGAATATTATGGTTCAATGGTGTTCTTATGCAGTCTTATGATTCTGGAAAAAGTACTTATAGCCTCCCAAGAAACCATGTGTACAATTGGCTGCTTGCTGTGTCAATATTGCCTGTAAAGTATAAAAGACTATGATTTTTAAATAAAACTGTTGTATGTATGAAATTGGATAGAGCAGAGAACCCTCACTGAGTGCCCTCTAGTTAAAAATCTTTCATTTATCCTATCACCAGATCAGTTACATGTTAAAAACAGTGATGGAAATAGCAGCAAAATAGGTGAGTAATAAACGTGCCGTATCTATTGATTTATTTCCGCCAGTATTCTTGCTCTGCTATAGATAGATGTTAATAAACAGTATCATAGCATTTAAAATATTAATTCCACTGGTGCATAAATTTTTAGTCTTTTAAAATATATTCATAAATATTATGTTTTGTATCCCTTTAAAAATGTTTAATATTTTATAAGTAGGCAGTATATGCACATTATACAAAACTAAAAAAAATGACAATTCAGTGTGAAGCAAGTTCTCATCCAGCATTTCTCCTGGCCATCCATTGTCTATCCTTAAAGGCAATCACCATTGCCGGTTTCTTCTGTATCCTTCTGGAAATACAATATATTGCATAAATGACAGCATTCTATATTCTTTTGTCTGTATCTTACTTATTTCTGTGAAAAATTTATTTTGGACAGCATTTTACATATGAATACTCACAAATGTGCTTCATTATTTCAGAGGCTGAAGTAATAAAAATTTTGTTTATTTTTGTGTCGAGGCAATATTTTTATATGGTACCCTAATCTTTATAATACTTAACCTGCCAGACTTTAACTGTAACACAATAATGCATTGCCAAATAGCACCATTCTTCTTCTCTTGCTCTCTTGCCATGGGGGCTCTTAAAAAAAAAAAGTATATATCTAAGGCATACAACATGCTGTTTTGATGTATATAAATATAGTGAAAGCAAAAACAGTATATATGTAAGGTGTACAATATGCTGTTTAGATATACATAAACATAGTTGCAGCGATTAACCTGTCCATCATCTCCCATAGTTGCCTTTTCTGGTGGCAAGTGAACCTAAAATCTATTCTTTGAGCAATCTTTTCAGTATTCAATACAATATTATTAACTATTATTTTCATGTTTTATATGAGACCTCTAGAGTTATTCATCTATATAACTTTGAACCTTTTGACCTACTTCTCCCCATTTTCACTTTCTTCCCACTCCTGGTAATCAATTCTCTGTTTTTCTACTACTGTAGATTCTATAGTAAATCTATTCTACTCTCTGACTCTCTGTTTCCATATACTTGGCTTTTTTTTTTTTTTTTTTTTTGCGTTTCTACATATAAGTGAGATCATGCTCTGTTTCTCTATTTCTTTCTGTGTCTGGCTTACTTCACTTAGCATAATGTCCTCCAAATTTATCCATGCTTTTGCAAATGGTATAATATTCCATTGTGTATATATGTCATAATTTCTTCATTCATCCATTGGTCGACACTTAGATTGTTTCCATATCTTGGCTATTATGAATAATGCTGCAATGCATGTGGGAGCACAGATCTTCCATGAGGTGCTGATTTCATTTCCTTTTGATATAATCTACAGTTTGGGTACCTGCCTTGCACTAGGAATTATTTCTGCATCCTTCTATTCACTGAGTAATATGAACAATGCAGGAATATTACTTTTGAGTTGAAATAGAATTTAAAACCCTTATGATGGTTTCACTTGGCAGATAAGGAAATCTGGCCAAAGAAGTTAAAGAAAAATGAACAAAGTGCGCTTCTTTTTGCTTCCTTCATGCAGTCAGTTCTTCAGCTGTACACTTATTTATTGATTTATTCACTCAGGATCTATTAACTAAAATTCTAACTTATTCTAAGTACTTTATGCAAGACACCATTATAATTAGAGTATAAATGCTATTCATTTTTTTCCATTTTCTCTTGTTTGCCAGTGAGACCTGCTACCTGCCTTATCCCAGGCAATGTAAGAGTTAATCAACAAATAGCAGTTTGAAATAGCCTTCTCTATACTGTAAAATTTGAGGCTTTCAAATTTGTATTACTTTCCACTACTTCTATAAACTCTGGCCTAACGTTGCACCTCCATGTGATGTAGCCAAGATTCGTCTGTCTTCAAACAGAAAGGAGACTAGGGACTGAGACAGGAGGGATAATAAATGTTCTGGAGTAGAATAAAAGGATGACGGGGTGGAGCAAGATGGTGGAATAGAAGCCTTCGCCTTTTATCTTCCTTGCAGGAACACCAAATTTTAACAACTACATGTACACAGAAAAGCATGATCACAAGAACAAAAAAATCAGGTGAACATTCATAATACTGGTTTTAACTTCATATTGCTGAAACAGGCATTGAAGAGGGTAGGGGACATTCTTGAATTGCTGAAGCCACCTCTTTCCCATTTCCTAATAGAGGGCCTGCTGTGCAGGCTGTGCACTTGGGGAAGGGAAAGCACAGTGACTAAGGGACTTTTACTTTTAACTCAGTGCTGCCCTGCCACAGTAGAGAGAAAAGCTGTGCTGGGCTCAGTAAGCACTTGTGCGCAGGGAGAGTATTTGGACCACACATAGCCAGAAGGAAATCGCCCATCCCAGCAGTCAAAACCTGGGTGTCTCAGCAAGCCTCAACAACATGGGCCAAAGTGCTCTGGGGTCCTAGGTAAACTTGAAAGGCAGTCTAGGACACAAGGACTGCAATTCCTAGGCAATTCCTACTGCTGGGCTGGGACTAGGATGGACTACGGTGGCACATGACCTAGGGAAACAGCAGCCTGGGTGGTTACGGGAGTAGTGCCTGTGCCACCACTCCCCCGACCCCAGGCAACGTGACTCACAGCAACAAAAATGAGTCCTTCCTTTCGCTTGAGGACAGATTAAACAGTAAGAAGGACCGTATCTTGCATCTTGGATACCAGCTCAGCCATCATAAGATAGGGCACAGGGTAGAGCTGTGAGGTCCCCATTCCAGATGCTAGCTCCTGGGTGACATTTCTAGACACGTCCTGGGCCAAAAGGGAGCCTCTGACCTGAAGGAAAAGACCCAGTCCCGGCAGGACTTATTTCCTGCTGACTAAAGAGCCCTTGTGCCTTGAATAACCAGTAGTGATACCGAAGTAGTATGCCATGGGCCTTGGGCTCAGAGATGTACTGGCTTCAGATGTGATCCAGCACACTCCTAGCTCTAGTGACAATGGTAAAAGACTCCTTCTGTTTAAGTAAATCCGGGAGAAAATAAAGAGGATTTTGTCTTGCACCTTAGGTACCAGCTCAGCCACAATGGGCTAGGGCAACAAGCAGGGTCTTGGGGTCTCTGAGCTGAGGACTAGGCTCTTGGACAGCATTTCTGGACCAGCTCTTGGCCAGAGGGGAGCCCACTTTTCTGAAGGGTGTGTCTCAGTCCTGGCAGCATCCACCACAGCTGACTGAAGAGTACTTGGTCTTTAAGTGAACATCAGTGGTGGTCTGGCAGAGAACCTTATGGGCTGGTGGTGATGGTGGCCACAGAGAGGCTCCTCTGACTGAGGAAAGAGGGGGAAGAGTGGAAAGAATTTTGTCTTGTGCTTTGAGTGCCAGCTTAGCTGCAGAAGAGTAGAACATCAGGTAAATTTTTAAGATTTTTGACTCTAATGTCTGCCTCCCAGACAGCATCTCTGCACCTGTCTGGGACCTGGGAGAACCCACCACCTGAAAGGAAGGACCTGAAAGGAAGGAACTGGTTGGCTTTGCTACCTACTGATTGTGGAGCTGTAGGGCCTTGAATGAACACAGGTGGTAGCCAGGTAGTCATTACAGAGGGCATTGGGTGAGACATAGTGTTGTGCTGGCTTCAGGTCAAACCCAGCATAGTTCTAGTAGTGGTTACCACAGGGGTACTTTCAGTGCCACACTCCCAGTTCCACGTGGCTCGGTACAAAGAGAGATTTCATTTATTTGAGAGAAATTAAGGGAAGGGAACAAGTGTCTCTCCCTGGTAATCCAGAAAATGCTCCCAGATCTTATTCAAGTCACCAAGGTGGTATCTCTGTGAATCTGCAAAACAAAACAAAACAGCATTATTGGGCTTCAGGCCCAAGTCCTTTTGAATACCTTGAAAGCCTTCTCAAGAAGGACAGGCACAAAAAAGCCAAGATTGCAAAGAGTACAATAAACACCTGACTCGTCAATCCCTGGAAGCATTGACCATCCATAAGCATCAAGATGATTCAGAAACACATGAGCTTGCTAAAGGAACTAAAAGGCACCAGGGACCAGTCCTAGAGAAAAAGAGATATGTGATCATTCGGACAGAGAATTTTAAATAGTTGTTTTGAGGAAACTCAAAGAAATTCAAGATAACACAAGGAAGAAATTCTGAATTCTATCAGATAAATTTAACAAAGAGATTGAAATAATTAGAAAGAAGCAGAAATTCTGGAGTTGAAAAGTGCAATTGACATACTGAAAATGCATCAATCTCTTAATAGCAGAACTGATCAAGCAGAAGAAAGAATTAGTGAGCTATTTGAAATACAGTCAGAGGACACATAAGAAAATAAAAAGAATCAAGCATGTCTATAAGATTTAGGAAATAGCCTAAAAGGGCAAATCTAAGAGTTACTGCCCTTAAAGAGGAGATAGAGAAGGAGACCAGGGTAGAAAGTTCATTCAAAGGGATAATAATAGAGAACTTCCTAAACCTAGAAAATATCAGCTTTCAAATGCAAGGTTTAGGACACTAAGCAGATTTCAGCCAAAGAAAACTATGTTGATGCATGTAATAACCAAACTTCCAAAGGTCAAGGACAAAGAAAGGCTCCTAAAAGCAGCAAGAGAAAGGAAATAAATAATGTATAATGGAATGTCAGTATGTCTGGCAGCAGGCGTTTCAGTGGAAAGATTACAGGCCAAAAGAGAGTGACATACCATATTTAAAGTGCTGAAGCCAAAAATAAAATTAAAAAAAAAAAACTTTTATGCTAGTATGGTATATATGGCAAATATATTCTTCAAGCCTGAAGAAAAAATAAAAGCTTTCCCAAGCAAACAAAAGCTGAGAGATTTCATTCATACCAGACCTCTTCTTCAAAAAAATGCTAAAGGGAGTTCTTGAATTTGGAAGAAAATGACTTTAATAAGCAAGAAGATACAAAACTCACACATAATAGTAAGCTCATAGAAAAGGATAGAATATTATGACATTGTAATTGGAGTGTGTGAAATACTCATATCTTAAGTAGAAAGACTGAGCAATGAACCATTAGAAATGAGTACAACGACTTTTCAGACATAGTACAATAAGATATGAAGAGAAAGAAAAACAGTTTTTAAAGTAAGGGATTAAATTACAGTATAGAGTTTTTATAAGGTTTCTTCTGGCATGTTTGTTCATTTATACAAGTAGTATTAAGTTGTCATCAGTTTAAAATAATTTATTATAAGATAGTATTTGCAAGCTTCATGGTAACCTCAAATTGAGAAACATATAATGAATATACAAAGAGTAAAAAATTAAATCATACCACCAGAGAAAACAATATTCACTAAAAGAAATACAGGCAGAAAAGGAAAAAGAGAAGACAATGAAACGACTGGAAAAAATTTAGCAAAATGGCAAGAGGAAGTCCTTGCTTGTCAATAATAGCATTGATTATAAATGAACGAAATACTCCAATCAAAAGACATAGAGCGGCTGAATGGATGAAAAAACAAGAACAAATAATCTGTCGCCTACAAGAAACACACTTCGCTTATAAAAATACATGTAGACTGAAAATAAAAGATGGAAAAAGATATTCCAATTACTGGAAACAAACAAAAAAGAGTAAGAGTAGGTATACTTATGTCAGACAAAATAGATTTCAATACAAAAACTATAAAAAAATGAAGAAGGTAATTATTTAATGATAAAGGGGTAAATTCAGTAAGAAGATATAACAGTTATAAATATATATGTGACCAACATTGAAGAACCCAGATATATAAAGCAAATATTATCAGATCTAAAGAGAGACAGAAACTCCAATAAAATAATAGCCAGAGACTTCAAGACCCCATTTGTAGCATTGAACAGATCTCCCAGACAGAAAATCAACAAAAAAATCAGAGTTAATCTGCACTATAGACCAAGTATGAATCTTACAGATATTTACAGAAAATTTCATGCATCAGCTTCAGAATACACATTCTTCTCCTCCATACATGAATCATTCTCAAAGATAGGTCGTACATTAGGTCACAAAACAAGTCTTAAAACATTCAAGAAAATGAAATAATATCAAGCATCATATCTGGCTACAGTGGAATAATACTGGAGATCAATAACAAAAGAAATTTTGGAAACTATACAAACACATTGAAAGTAAATTATATGGTCCTGAATGAGCAGTGAGTCGATGAAGAAATTCAGAAGAAAATGTAAGATTTCTGGAAACAAATGATAATTGAAACACAACATACCAAAACTCATGGGATACATGAAAACAATACTAAGAGGAAAATGTACAGCTATAAGTGCCTACATCAAAAAAGGAGAATAACTTCAAATAAACAACCTAATGATGCATCTTAAATAATTAGAAAAGGAAGAGCAAGCCAAACCCAAAATTAGTAGTAGAAAAAAATAATAAAGATCAGCACAGAAGTGAATACATTTGAAATGAAGAAAATACAAAATATCAACAAATCAAAAAGTTGGCTTTTTAAAAAGATAAACAAAATTGACAAACCTTTAGCCTGACTAACAAAGAAAAAAGGGAGAAGACCCAAATAAATAAAATCAGAGATGAAAAAGGTGACCATTACAACTGATACGGCAGAAATTCAAAGGATTGTTAGTGGATACTATGAGTAACTATATGCCAATAAATTTAAAAATCTAGAAGAGCAGATAAGTTCCTAGACAATACAACCCACCAAGGAAATATATAACCCAAACAGACCAATAACAAATAATGAGATTGAAGCTGCAATGAAACTTACCCAGCAAGGAGAAACCTGGGCCCCAGTGGCTTCTCTGCTGAATTCTACCAAACATTTAAAAAAGAAATAATACCAATCCTACTCAAACTATTTCAAAGAATAGGAGAGGGAATACTTAAAAACTAATTCTATGAGACTGGTATTACTCTGATACCAAAACCAGACAAAGACATGTCAAAAAAATAAAATGCCAGACCAACATCTCTGATTAATACTCATGCAAAAATCCCCAACAAAATACTAGCAAACAGGACTCAACAACACATTTAAAGGATCATTCATTATGTCCACGTGGAATTTATTCCTGGGATGCAAGGACGGCTCAACATTTGCAAGTCAATCAACGTGATATATCGTATCAACAGAATGAAGGATAAAAACCATATGATCATTTCAATTGATGCTGAAAAAGCATTTGGTAAACTCCAGTGTCGCTTCATGATAAAAACCCTCAAAAACTGGATATGGAAGGAACATACCTCAGCATGATAAAAGCCATGTAAGACAGCTCCATAGCTAGTATCATATGGCATGGGGAAAATCTAAAAGCGTTTCCCCTAAGATATGGAACACGACAAGGATGCCCATTGTCACCACTATTTTTCAACATATCAATTCTACTGGAAGTCCTAGCTAGAGCAATAGGACATGAAAAAAAATAAATAAATAAAGGGCATCCAAACTGAAAAGAAAAAAGTCAAATTATCCTTGTTGTAGATGATATGGTCTTATATTTGGAATAACCTAAAGACTCCACCAAAAAAACTGTTAGGACTGATAAACAAATTCAGTAAAGTGGCAAGATACAAAATCACCATACAAAATCAGTTCCACGAAAGACCCAGAGTAGCCAACGCTATCCTGAGCAAAAAGAATAAAACGAGAGGAATCATATTGCCAAACTTTGAATTATAGTTCAAAGCTATACTAGCCAAAACTCCATGATACTGCCATAAAAATAGACACATAGACCAGTGGAACAGAATAGAGAATGCAGCGAAACAAAAGACAGTCATTAGCAAATGTTAGCAAGGATGTGGTGAAAAGAGAACTCTTGTACACTCTTGGTGGGGGTGTAAAATAGTACAACCACTATGGAGAACCTTTAGGAGTTTCCTTGAAAACCTAAAAATAGAGCTACCATGTGATCCAGCAATCCTACTGCTGGGTATATGCCTAAAAGAAAGGAAACCAGTATACCAAAGATATATCTAGACTCCGATGTTTGTCACAGCAATGGCCAAGATTTGGAAGCAACCTAAGTGTTCATTAACAGATAAATGGTAAAGAAAATGTGATAGTTACACATTTGAATATATCCTGTCATAAAAATGAATGAGAGATCCTGTCATTTGCAACAACATGGATGGAACTGGAGGTCATCTTGTTAAGTGAAATAAGCCAGACACAGAAAGACAAACATTGAATGTTTTCACTTATTTGAGAGATCTAAAAATCAAACTAATGGAACTCATTAAGATAGAGAGTAGAAGGATGGTTACCATAGGTTAGGAAAAGTAGAAGGAGAGTTGGGGAGTGTGGGGGAGGTGGGGATGCTTGATGAGTCAAAATAAATAGTTATAAAAAATGAGTTATGGCCTACTAGTGATAGCACAGCAGGGTGACTATAGTCAATAATAATTTAATTGTACATTTTAAAATAACTAAAAGAGTATAATTGGATTGTTTGTAACACAAGGATAAATGCTTGAGGGGATGGCTACCCCATTTGCATGATTTGATTATGCATTGCAGGCTTGTATAAAAATGTCTCATGCGGCTGGGCGCGGTGGCTCAAGCCTGTAATCCCAGCACTTTGGGAGGCCGAGACGGGCGGATCACGAGGTCAGGAGATCGAGACCATCCTGGCGAACACGGTGAAACCCCGTCTCTACTAAAAAATACAACAAAACTAGCTGGGTGAGGTGGCGGGCGCCTGTAATCCCAGCCACTTGGGAGGCTGAGGCAGGAGAATGGCGTGAACCCAGGAGGCGGAGCTTGCAGTGAGCTGAGATCCGGCCACTGCACTCCAGCCTGGGCGACAGAGCCAGATTCCGTTTCAAAAAAAAAAATGTCTCATGCACGCAGCTGTATTAATCCATTTTCATGCTGCTGATAAAGACATACCCAAGACTGGGCAATTTACAAAAGAAAGAGGTTTAATGGACTTACACTTTCACATGGCTGGAGAAGCCTCACAATCATGGCGGAAGGAAAGGAAGAGAAAATCACATCTTATGTGGATGGTGGATGGTGGCAGGCAAAAAAAGAGAACTTGTACAGGAAAACTCCCATTTTTAAAATCATCAGCCTTGTGAGACTCATTCACTATTGCAAGAATAGCTCAGGAAAGACCCGCCCCCCCTAATTCAATCACTTCTTACTGGGTTCCTCCCATGACATGTGGGAATTGTGAGAGTTACAATTCAAGATGAGATTTGGGTGGGGACATAGCCAAACCATATCAGCCACAAATACGTACACCTGCAATGTGCCCACAATAATTAAAAATAAAAAATTAAAGCATAAAAGAATAAAAGAGAAAATGTACTTAGTAAGGTATTAGAGTCATAATGAGATAGTTTAGTATATCGATGCAGGGAGATCTTAGGACATAATTTCATGAAAATATGCTTGCATTTTCATGTGCTTGTGTTTATGTGTATTTTTATACAGAAGTTACTTCTTTTTAAGAAATCATCAAATGAGTATGTTGTTCCAGTAAATTCAATATCAATACATAGTGCTCCTTAACTATAAGTATGTTTTCAATCACCTGTACCTTTGTTAAAGCTATATTTCTGTATTAATCTATTCTCACACTGCTATGTAAAAATACCTGAGACTGGATAATTTATAAAGGAAATAGGTACAATTACCTCATAGTTCCACAGGGCTGGGAAAGCTGCAGGAAACTTACAATCATGGCAGAAGGCAAAGTAAACACGTCCTTCTTCCCATGGCAGCAGGAAAGAGAAGTGCTGAGTGAAGAGGGAAAATCCCTTATGAAACCATCATATCTTGTGAGAACTCACTCACTATCACAAGAACAGCATGAAGGAACCACTCCCATGAACTAATCACCTCCCATGATGTCCCTCCCCCAACACATGTGGAATACAAGTTGGATTACAATTCAAGATGAAATTTGGATGGAGACACAGAGCCAAACCATATCAATTTCCAACCTACTAAATAAAAATTCTTTTGGGATTGAAAGCAGGACAAGGGTATATTTTTAAAACTTCACAGTTATTCTAATATGCATTCTTGGTTAGGAATTATGGGTGTAAAGAAAATTTAAAAATGACAAGTAAAATACTGATTTTGATATCCTTTGGATATGGTTTCTCCCCAACTAAAATGCATGTAGAAATTTTATCTGCAATGTGGCAGTGTTGGAATATGGGGCCTGATGGGAAACGTTTGGGTCATGAGACCCCTCATGGATTGCTTGGTGGCTTTCTTGCAGAAGTGAGTTCTTACTCTTGTGAGACTGGGTTAGTTCTTATAAAAATGGAATAGTGCCCATGAGATTGGGTTGTTGTAAAGGGAAGTTCCTCCTGGTTGGTCCCTTTTACACGTCTTCTTCCTTTTGATCTTCTACCATGTTGTGACCAGCACAAAAGCCCTCAGAAGAAGCCAAGCAGATGCTGGCACCATGCTTCTTGAACTTCCCATCCTGCAGAACCATGAGCTAATTAAACTCTTTTCTTTATAAATTACCCGGACTTTGGTATTCTGTTATAGCAACACAAAATGAAATAAGACAAATTATTATTGCCTTTTCTCAAACAGAATGAAAATGAAAGTGCTTAGTTCTAAATTTTTGAGCCATAAAGTTTTGACAAAAAGAGAAAACCATAAAACTCTAGAAAGTTATTGGAAATATTAAAACAAAACATTCCATAAGCTATCTATTACTGAGTATAGCATATTTTCACCTTCACAATTTGGAACTGAAATAAAATGCTTCATATGTTACTTTTCCTTAAATGCTTGACTCTAAAACTGACTCATCTTCTAGTTATTATGACATGAAATTCTACCTAAAAGTTTGTCTTAAGAATGCCTCTCATACGGAGGTGAAAAGAAAAAAAGGGACTACACATTATCTTGTCCTAAATTAAATGCCCTTTGGATTTGGTTATTGCTTTAACACACCATGATCATTTTTAGCACCACCATCAAAACCTATGTACCCACACCATCACCACCAAAGCCAAAAACACCTGATTTGTTTGAACAGCAAAAATGTGCCATGTGATGCCTGTGCAATACCATATGTGATGCCGTGTAAATAAAAGAAACCATCCCCTGTAGATGAGTGGTGATATCCCAGCTGCTATTATGTTTCATGGATTGCCTTTTCAAGGTATATTCAGTTGCATAGTAAAGAAGATTTTTTTAAAAAAACTAATTAGTAGAGATTGATATTTATTTTTCTGAGAATAGAATTTTTTTCGGAGCAGTCTATTATTCTAGTTCCAAAAATTTGTTGTTTCAGTGTTTTTTAAGGAATATTTCATTATAAAAAGCAAAAAAAAAAAAAAAAAAAAAAGTAGGGCATGAAACCCCAGAAAAGGTAGACCTGATAATTTATTGTAGGTATGAAAATTTTCAAGCACAAAAGCAATGTGGCACCCATTCTATCTGCTCATTATTAGCATTTAGAAACATTACTGCAAGGTCAATAGAATTCGTAATGCAGACACCTGGCTTAGATTTATTGCCTCCAGAGCACTCTTTGTCTTATCGGGGATATGCCTTTTTAAACCTCCATTTTAAAGATTTTAATTTGAGCAAATATTAAAAGGATTAAAGTTGGAACATATGAGCATTACAATAATGAAATTAATATCTTATAGAACTGAACAATGAAGATTGCCTGTCTCAGCAGAAGGGACCTGGATGTCAAATCTCTGCTAAACAAATCAGACCGAAGTTTAACTATTCACTCTATACTTTCTAAATCCACTTTTCAAAATAATAATTTGAATTCTTTCTTTATGTAAGCATTCCTACAAGAGATTTAATCTTTTCAAATTCCTTTTTTTCTGAGTTCCTGTATCAAGTAATGCAATGTTGAAATAGACAACCAACCAAACAACCAGCGATTCTAAATAGCAATATCTACCCTACTTCTTTCTCTTTCTCTCTCTTTTTTCTCTTTTTCCTTCCTTCCTTCTTTTCCTCCTTTTCTTCCTTCCTTCCTTCCTTTTCTTTCTTTCTTTCTTTCTTTCTTTCTTTCTTTCTTTCTTTCTTTCTTTCTTTCTTTCTTTCTTTCTTTCTTTCTTTCTTTC
>NW_012114364.1:8545353-8564656 GCF_000951035.1 Colobus angolensis palliatus | reverse complement strand
CTTCCTTCCTTTTCTTTCTTTCTTTCTTTCTTTCTTTCTTTCTTTCTTTCTTTCTTTCTTTCTTTCTTTCTTTCTTTCTTTCTTTCTTTCTTTCTTTCTCTTTCTTTCCTTTCTTTCTCTGTTTTTTTCCTACCTTCTTTCTTTTCTCTTCTTTCACTTTCTTTTCTTCCTTCCTCCCTCCCTCTGTTTCTCCCTCCCTTCCCCTCCTTCCCTCCTTTCTTCTTTCCTCCCTTCATCCCTCCCTCCTTCCTTTCTTCATCCCTCCTTCCTTACTTCTCTCCCTCCCTTCTTCCTCCATTCTTTCCCCCTTCTTCTCCTCCTCTTCCTTCCCTTTCATTTCTTTTTTCTTTTTTTTCTTTTTAGAGACAAGGTCTCCCCATGGTGCCCAGGCTAGAGTGCAGTACCTGTTCACTAATGTGATCATTGTACACTACAGCTTCAAGCTCCTAGGCTCAAGTCATCTTCCTGCCTCGCTTCCTGAGTAGTTGGGACTATATAGGCTCTTGCCACCATGCCCAGCCCTACTCTGCATTTCTTTTGCCAAATGAAGCAACTGGCAAACTGGTTCTAGGAATTAGTTTCAGTAAAATAAGTCTGACCATTTACATCATATACACTTTAAAATCATGATATGGAACTTATTTTCTATTGTGTTTTTACTTTATAACTCTTTTAATAATAACTCATCCATAAAGCAGAGGGAGCATTTTCTTATCCAAGACCGTTTCATTTTTATTTTTTCTCAACTGTTAATAAAATATTTATATTCAAACAAATTTCAGCCAAAATAAGTAAATAAATCTATCTTCTGGTTTTGCTATTCATTCATTTCAATAGCAAAAACAACACTTATTTTTTGTCATGACTTTGTTGTATATTTACCTGTGTGTTTTTAGAAAACATGATAGTTCAATACTAAACTTCAGTTTTCCAGAGGTTCCAAATTTTCAAATTTCCAATTTGTTTAAATTAAGCTGTTAGAACTGATTCACTTAGACAGAGTGAGCAAATACCTCTATGATAGGGATGGGTAGAAACATTCACTTTTTTTTTTTTTTTTCAGCGCCTGAATCTTTCAAAATATTTCCTCTCTTTTTTAATTTCAGCATTTTAAGTGTTAAGGTTTATTCTGTTTTTAACATATATATATGTTAATTTCAGACATTAACATATGATAATATAATATGCTGTAATGTATAACAATAAATGTATAAAACAACATGTTCTATTACTGTGTGATAACATTAACATATGCTAACTATTCAACATATAACATGTAATACTATATATATATATTTTTTATTATACTTTAAGTTCTAGGGTACACGTGCATAACGTGCAGGTTTGTTACATATGTATACTTGTGCCATGTTGGTGTGCTGCACCCATCAACTCGTCAGCACCCATCAATTCGTGATTTATATCAGTTATAACTCCCAATGCAATCCCTCCCCCCTCGCCCCTCCCCATGATAGGCCCCGATGTGTGATGGCTCACTGGGTATATACCTAAAGGATTATAAATCATGCTGCTATAAAGACACATGCACACGTATGTTTACTGAGACACTATTCACGATAGCAAAGTCTTGGAATCAACCCAAATGTCCATCTGTGACAGACTGGATTAAGAAAATGTGGCACATATACACCATGGAATATCATGCAGCCATAAAAAAGGATGAGTTTGCGTCCTTTGTAGGAACATGGATGCAGCTGGAAACCATCATTCTTAGCAAACTATCACAAGAACAGAAAACCAAACACCGCATGTTCTCACTCATAGGTGGGAACTGAACAATGACATCACTTGGACTCGGGAAGGGGAATATCACACTTTTTTTCATATTCTCATCATTAGTGTGCATTTCATGATGCATATAATGTTGATAAACATTAATTCTGAGATTTTGCCTTGATTCCGCCAGCTAATTTTCTATTTCATCAATTTTTGATGACTATGTGAAAATATCTGAAATTTCACAAGTAGTTTGTTTCAGAAAATTCAATAGTTGTATATTATTAAACATAATAACTTTTTAAAATTATAGTCATACAATTTCAGGTAATGTTAAGGCCATAAAAAAGTTTTTCATATAGGGAGAAAATATTTTTGGCATTAAATTATGCTTTGTCTTAATAAAAAGTATAATTACTTGATAATAGACTGAATAGAATTATAAATTTCTGTCTTCACATTATAGTTTTGATTATCAGAGAGGAAGGACTAATTATATGTGGATGAGATTTTATCTTTTAATATACAATAGTATTAGCTGTGTAATATCGTTAAAGAAAAGTGTGCACTGGACAGAGTAATTGACTGTGAGCTCCTACTTTTGTTTTCCATTCTTTGATGTCCTTCACTGATCAGCCAGGCATGGCAACCTTGTCTGGCTCATTGAATAACTATCAAGCCTGACGTATTTTTAAGAGAATGATCAGACTAGAATTATACTTTCAAATTTTTCAGTTATTTGTATTTTTCTCTAGAAATATGAAGGAAAATAGTGAAATCTATATTATTATCTTAGTAGTATTAGACGTATATGGCATATTATTCAAAATGATGTAAATAAATTTATTGTGCTAGTCTACTTAATACAAAGAGGTTTTATTATTATCAAAGATGATTTATGGCATTTAACACACAGTAATACACATAAACACACACACAATAATGCCAAAGCAGTGATGAAAAAAACCTAGCTAATTAATTAATTAATCTTTTCACTATTTATATTTTAATGAAAGTGTTTTCAAAATATTTTACTAATGTCCAGAATTGTTATTGGAATATGAATATATTGTATCAGTTTTCCTGATGCTTGCTTTCATTTAGGAGAACACGTTTAATGATTGTATTTTGTTTTTAGGAATCAATAATGTTGACCTTTTAATATTATTTTACTAAGTTTATTTCTACAGAGAAATACAAATACATTTTCTTTTAAAATTACACATTAGTAGAGGTGTATAAAATAAAGTTTTAAGCAAAGAAAACACAAAGAAACAAGATTTTACATAAACATACACCTTCTAAGGTACAAAAATCATTTTAAGTCTTTTTATTTCCTTCAGTACAAAGTGTTTAAGATGGTAACCCTCCTTCTTTGCAATAGGTTTCTGCCTCTGTCCCCTAGCAATTGCTATATTCGTCATTCTTTAACTATTGTATTCTAAATTTCTTCTACTTCATTGCTTTCTACATGCTATTACCTATACCATTCTTCCCTTAATCATTGACTAAAATCAGTACATCTTTTGGTTCTTAGTTTAGATTGTATTTTCTTTTGTGGGACTGTTTGCCCTGATTATGTGCTCTGTTCACCCTTGGAACAGCATTCATTACTATAATGAAATTATCTATTTCTTACAGTAGTCTATAAACTCCCAGAAGCGAGGTGTTTTGTTTTGTTCAGAATCGTGTTCCTGAAATTTACACAGCACTTGACATAGAAGACACATGCTTTTTATATTTGTATTTTTTTTTTTTAAAGTAGGTGAGGTAGAAGGGAAGCAGGTATCAAAGGAGGAAGAAGCATTAGAGGAGAATAAACAGAGCCCCATCTGAACAATCACACTCTTATTATAGGATCAAATTAGTTTCCCACTTAAATTGTGGAAACTCATTATAATGATATAAGTAGAGATGAGCTGACCATTGCTAAGTTCTCTTTGGGGATCATGGATAAATACACAGCATACCTTAGAGATTTTGCAAGTTCAGTTCCAGACCACCTGAATCAACCAAATATCAAAATAAGTGAGTCACATGGATTTTTAAAACTCCCAGTGCGTAGAAAGTTTACACAATACTGTTGTCGACTATCTGTGCAATAGTATCATGCATAAAAAATAGGGTACATATTTTAATTAAAAATACTTTGTTGCTAAAAAATGCTAATATTCATTTGAGTCATCAGTGAGTCTTAATCTTTTTGCTAGTGGAGGATTTAACCTTGATGTTGATGGTTGCGCTGTTGACTTCATTTCTTTCTACATGCTATTACCTATATCCACTTGACTGATCAGCGTGGTGGTTGCTGAAGGTTGGGTGACTGTGGCAATTTCTAAAAGTAAGAAGACAATAAAGCCTGTCCCATAGGTTGACTTCATTTTGTGAAAGATTTCTGTGAAGGATGTGATGTTTTTTGATAGCAGTTTATCCACAGAACTTCTTTCAAAATTGGATTCAATCCTTTCAAACCCTGTTGCCGCTTTATCAAATTAGTTTATGCAGTATTATAATTCCTTTCTTGTCATTTCCACCATGTCCATAGAATTTTCACTACAAGTATATTTCATCTCAAGAAACCACTTTTTTTACTCATCCACTAGAAGCAACTTCTCATCTATTGAATTTGAATCATGAGATTGCAGCAATTCAGTCTCAACTTCGGGCTCCACTTACTGATTCCAGTTCACTTACTATTTCCATTGCGTCTACACTTCCTTTCTCCATTTAAGTCTCTGAACTCCTCAAAGTCATCCTTGAGGGCTGGAATCAACTTCTTCGAAACTGCTGTTAATGTTGATACTTTGACCTCCTCCCATGAATCACTAATGTTCTTAATGGCATCTAGATGGTGATAATTTTCTAGACGTTTTCAATATACTTGGCCTAGATTCATCAAAGGAATCATTATCTTTGGCGGCTATAGCTTTACAAAATATATTCATTAAATAATAAGACTTGAAAGCCAAAATTACTCCTTGCTCTTTGGGCTGAAGAATGTATTAGCAGACATGAAAACAACATCAATCTTGTACATCTCCATCAGAGCTCTTGGATGAACAGGTGCATTGGCAATGGGCAATACGATTTTAAAAGAGTTATATTTTTTTTCCCCCATGAGGAGTAGTTCTCAACAGTGCACAGTGCACTTAAAATACTCAGTAAGCCATATTATAAACACATGTGCTGTCATCCAGGCTATGTTGTTACATTTAGAGAACACAGGCAGAGTAGATTTGGTGTAATTCTAAAGGGTCCTAGGATTGGTGGAATGGTAAATGAGCAATGGCTTCAACTTAAAGTCATTAGCTGCATTAGCCTCTAACAAGAGAGTCAGCCTGTCTTTTGAAGATTTAAAGCTAGATATTGGCTTTAAGTTTTAGATTGCATCTCCTTAAAATACAAAGTTGTTTCATCTACACTGAAAATCTATTGTTTAGTGTAGTCATCCCATTAATTATCTTTGCTGGATCTTCTAGATAGCTTTCTGCATCTTCTCCATAAGCACTTTCTGCTTCATTTTGTACTTTCATGTTATGTAGATGCCTTCTTTCCTTAAACTCATGGATCAACCTCTGTTAGCTTCAGTTTTTTTCTTTTTTTCTCACTACTCTCAGATTTCATAGAATTGAAGAGAGTTAGTACTTTGCTCTGGATTAGGCTTAGCTTAAGAGAACATTGTGGCTAGTTTGATCTTCTATCCAAATCACTAAAACGTTCTGTGTATCAGTAATAAAGCTGTTTTGCTTTCTTATCATTGGTGTGATAACTGAAGTAGCACTTTTAATTTCCTTCAGAAACTTTTCTTTTGCATCCTCAATTTGGTTACCTGTTTGGTGTAAGAGGCCTAGCTTTCAGCCTATATCAGCTTTTGACATGCATTCCTCACTAAGCTTGATCATTTCCAGCTTTTGATTTAAAGTGAGAGATGAGTAACACTTCCTTTCACTTGAACACTTAGAATTGTAATGCTATTAATTGGCTTAGTTTTTATATTCTTGAATCTCAGAGAATAGGGAGGCCCTAGGAGTAAGAGAGACTGGGAAAAAGCCAGTTGGTGAAGCAGTCAGAACACCGGCAACATTTATTAAGTTTGCTGTCTTATAAGGGGGAGGTTAATGGTACCCCCAAACAACAACAATCTAACATAAAAGATCACCACAGAAGTTGTGATAATAATATAAAAGCTTAACATATTTCAATAATTACCAAAATGTGACATAGAGACATGAAGTGAGCATGGTGTTGGAAAAATGGTTCTGATAGACTAGCTGGATTAAGGGTTGGAAGAAACCATCAATTTGTAAAAGAAAGATCACAGTATGTCCAAAGCTCAGTAAAGCAAAGTGTAATAAAACAAGGTAGGCCTAAGATCTTCACATAAATTATTTGAAACCAGGTTGCCTTGGCTGAAATACCAGCTCTGCTACTTTGAATCCAAATGACTTTGAATAATTCATGTAACTTTTCCATACCTCCATCTGAATTAGAAATGATAACAGTACTTGGTTCAGAAGGTTGAAGTAAGCATATAGTGGATTAATAATGTGGAATACTTTAGACCTAGAACAATGCATGTCAAATAATACATATTATATAATGTGAACTATTATTTTCGACATCTATCCAGCTTTTCCATCTGTGTTAACCAGCCATGATTTAAACATTAAAATGAGGCATTGTCACCCACCTGCAAACATAAATGCTCAACTACTGTATTTTAATTTTTCACTAAGCATACTATTATAATTCAGATACAAGTTTGAAGGACGATATATGAGAAGGAAATTTATCAAAATTCTATACTGATTAGTTCAAGGGGAATTTTAATATTATACAAATATAATTTTAAAATATTTTGTAGTTAGGAAATTAACTTACAAAAATTGAAGCAATAAGTGAACAGAATAAAGTATAATGAATCAAACCATATTGTTTACTACAATATTATTTACATCTTCACTCCAAACGTGATGTGTGAAACCATTGAGTGTCATTCAAGTATCTTCCATAAGAGGGCAGTGGCACATTTCCATACCAGTAGGTTTTCAACTACTTTCATTGATGTTATGTCCAAGTAAATTGACGCTAATAATTGGTTGGTTGGAAGGTGTATGTTGATGTAAAATCCTCTTGTTTTTGGTTGTTGTTGTTGTTTTAGTTTTATTTTGTACACTCTATTATCATTCAATTTTAAAATAAAATGTATTTTATTTCTATTTAGAAATAAAACCTTTACTTAAAAAACATGAGAGACCAACATTATTGATTCCTAAAAACAAAATACAGACAATCATTAAACATGTTGTTTTTCTAAATAAAAGCAAGCAGCAAGAAATCGATATAATGTATTGATTTTCTAGTAACAATTCTGGACATTATTAATATATTTTAAAAACACTTTTATTAAAATATAAACAATTAAAAGATGAATTTGTCAGTTTTTTTGTCTTTGCTTAGGCATGTATTATGCATCTATATATGTGGATGTGTATTAGTGTGTATAAAATGCCATGAATCAACTTGAAAATAACAGAATCTCTTTGTAATTTGTAGGCTAACATAATCAATATATTCACATCCTTATGAATACTATGCTAAAATTATGCAAGATTTTTATTGCTGTGAATTTATATGTTTCTTAAGAAAAAATCTTCAGACAGTTTAATGGTAACCGTCTAGCATATAGTTATGATTTGAAGGATACATAAATTATTGTAGGAAAAAATCTGAAGAGTGTTAATGCTAATATTAACATCAATTGAACCTGATAACAACAACAATACTACCCCAAATATATTTCAGCAACAACTAACGTTTCTTAGTTAAGTGATTACTACATGCCAGATAAAACTCATGCCAAGAACTTTAAGTTCTGATCTCATTTGTTCTTTACAACATCTGGATGAGTTAGCTGTATTTGTACAGTGAGCTTCATTTTATATTTGAGAATTAAAATCTATCACCCAACTTCATAATGCTAATAAGTGGCAGAATCAAATCTCAAAGAGTCTAAGATCTTAACCAGTTTACTGGAATAAAGCATCAAAAATTTGACACATTGAAAAAATACAACATTATAAAACTAGGTAGTCAATATACTTATATTTTCACTTGGGACCTGTGTGGCCCTGTGTGAAAAGGCCATTTTAAAGGGTAGTTGCATTTGAGCTAAGACCTCAAGGGTGAAATTGAACTAGTTGAAAGACATGGTGAGATTATCTCTTTCTTTGTTTTTCTTTTCATTTTTCCCCCTCCATAGGTGTTGAGCTATTACCAAGACTGCTTTCAGATTGCTACATACAATATAAGAGGATGAAGAAAATAAGCAAACAAATTGAGGAAAAAGGAAGCTAAGTTTCACACTGTTAAAAAATGGAGTTACAGACGTAGAAATGGAATGGCTAGAATTTGAAGTAGCAGTGTGAAATCATGATTTTCAAGAATAAATTATATATGAGTTGATATTAAAATAGATACACATGTGTTAGTTTGTATGTGTATGTATATATATACACACACACACGTGTGTGTATGTGTAAATATACATACATGTGTGTGTATGTATATATATATTTCCCAACTCTCTCCACAGACCAGTCAATATATAGTGATGCTTCATTTGAAATGAGCACATTAGCACATTGGTCTTGGTCCATAAATATAATTCTTCACTAAAATGAACCAAGGTTCTTTGAAGAAGTGGCTCACTCCAAGGCTTGGGCAAGGAAATACAAGATGAGCTGGGAACCACTTGGTCTTGGAGTAAGAATGTGTTCAAAGAACAATGTAGGTGTGTCAAAAAGATACAGCAGCAACATTGAACAGGCTTCCACTGAACAAATATAAGATAATTTGAGTGTCAAAATAAGTGTAGTAACGATGTCAACATTTTGAGTAGAACAGAAATCTAAAATCCATAAATAAATAAATAATAACTGAATAAATATTAAATGGAAGAGAGGGCAAATCCTGCTTAAGTAGATTGCTGACTAATAAGTGCAAAAGAAATGATGGAACTGGGTAATCAGCATTTGGCAATCATTAGAGTAATAATTAATGCATGAATCTTAAATGGATGCAAATTGGTGGGTGAAATTTTGATGAGGAACAGGATAGTTACAAAGTGTCAGAGTATATTGCTACAAAATAATTATACTTATACATTAATTAATGTATAGATTACTTAATTTTACAGTGGAGAAAACTGGCACTATCCTAACAAAATGATAAAAGTTAATATCATCAGTAAAATGACAATTAACCATTGTGTACTTTCTGATACAATGTAATGAGAATACAAATCGATATAAAACACTGTGCAAAGCAACTAGCTTGCATTTTTCTAATCTCTCAAAGCCATGTAATACAGTGAGAGCCTGAGCAACTGTTCCAGTCTTTAAAAGCTAATGAAACATGACAACTAAATGAATTATACAGTATTGGATTGGATTCTAGTCCTTAGAAGCATATTACAAGGAAAATCAAGGAGATTTGAATAAGGTTTGTGGATTAGATAATGATATTTAATCAACATTTGATCAATGATAATTTCGTGATTGTGATTATTTTGCTGTGGTTATCAATGCAAGTGTCCTAATCTAGAAAAAGTGCTTCTGCGAGTTCTTAATACTAGCTGACAACATTGACATAAATTCAAAAATTATTTCAAAAAAATTTTTTTTTATTTGAAAAAAGCACCAGTGGGCCAGGCATGGTGGCTCATGCCTGTAATCCCAGCAATTTGGGAGGCCAAGGCGGATGGATCACCTGAGGTCAGGAGTTCAAGACCAGCCTGGCCAAAATGGTGAAACCCTGTTTCTACTAAAAATATGAAAATTAGACTGTTGTGGTGGTGGGCACCTGTTGTTCCAGCTACTTGGGAGGGTAAGGCAGGAGAATCGCTTGAACCCTGGAGGCAGAAGTTGCAGTGAGCCGAGATGGCACCATTGCACTCCAGCATGGGCAAGAAGAGCGAAACTCCATCTCAAAACAAACAAACAAACAAAACACCAGTGATTTTACAAGGGAGAGAATTGAAAATGCCAAGATGCTAACACAAAGGAAGGAGGTTGATACAGAAAGGTAGAGTGGCTGCAGCATAGGAAGGGAAAGGGTGCAGTATTATGAGATAAGGCTTGAGAGATGTACAGGCGCCCTGTCTTGCAGAACTTGAGTGACCAAAGGCATATGCACGTTGTAATTTAAAAAGGTGGAAGCCCTGAAAGTTTTAAAATCAGGTGATTTGTATAATCCTGATTTTTTTTAAACTGTCATCTCCATGCTGAGTTTAAACTAGCTTGGTGGTGGTGGTGGGATGGGGAGAAAAATGTATAGAAACAGGGATGAGGAGGCAGGCCCATGGTGATTATGGATGACTCTAAGGTTCTCTGTAAAATCAGGGAGCATGTAAATTATACTTTTTGCTATGTCCCAAAGTACATGTATTGCATAGGGTCTTGTCTGTATGAAACGTTTTGTGTGTGCTATATATAAATTTATTGGAGATTTTTCTATCATTTGAAAATAATTAGAAGAGTGAAAAGAATTATAGAAAATGCTTCCACAGGGAAAGTTTTAGGAGGAAATTATGCAATCCTGTACCTAGAAATAGTTTTAAGTGGTAATATAAGCTATTAGTCCTATTACCGCTATTATTCTATCACATTTTAGATAACTTAATAACAATTCCACAATGGTTCAGAACACCTAGCATTCAATGATGGCTCTTAGAAATGCAATATTGTAGCATTAAAGCTAATTTTAGACATAATTATTAGATTCCTTAAACAATACTGATTTTCAGCACTTTCTGACAAATGTTTATCTGATCCATCTCTAAGTATCCCTGGGACTAGGAAATCTTTGTATTAATTTTAAGAAAAATAAACAAATACTGATCTATTTTGCCTTTTCTCCTTATTCCTTCTGCTTCATCTGTCTTCATTATGCCATTTATGAAGGAAAAGCATGGAACTGAATGGTGTATCATGCATAGGTGATCACAGATTAATGTAATATGGGGAAAAGATTTAAATGAATAACAAGTAGCTTCCCAAAACCATTATAAGGGCTGAGAAAGGCACTTTTAGGAGATTGAGAAATGAAAATAGAGTAGAAAAGTAGTTGCCAGTGACCTCAGCTGCCTGCAGTACCAGGGTGGGTCGTTTTCTGAAGGACCCCAGAAAGCCTCAGGGAGTCTCTACTAATGATCTCAAGTCATAGAATACTAATGTGGAGAATCCTCAGGTGGAATTCCTGTCTCAAATACCCTTTATCTGCTGCTTGCCTGCAGATTCCCTCACACTTGCCCACAGCTGTCGCAGAATACTCCTCCTCATCTCCTACCTCCCAAACTTACATGAATGCTTCTCATGGCCCTACTGACAGGGAATTAGGGAAATGGGGCCTTTAGCTTTCTTCCCCTGCAGTTTTGGGGAGAGATTTGAAGGATAGTGATGATACTCAGAATTAGCAAACAGTGTCTATTATAGGTGGATTGGTGTTATTTCTTCTTTAAGATCAGTATCCAAATTAATTGCTATTATTCAGCCTTGCCATTCAAGTCAGGTGAAGATAAAAGTTTTATCTTTAGTTCTTCAAAAGCCATCATATCAATATAATAAGAAGCAAAGTGAGAAATGTGGGTACCTCTGTACAGGATTACTCAGAAGATTTTTTATCAGGTTGGCAAAATTAATTGAGTCACTTTTTGGTTATCGTTTGGCACACATGTATCAGGCAATGGGAATTTCAAACCCAAAGACATCAATGTATATGATCATTTAGTTCAGAAAACATCACTTGGTTCAATGACAATTTAATGAGCCTGGTAGACAATTTTTATTCAGTTGGCAAGTACTTTTTCGAGTATTTAAATGTGCCAAAACTCTCTTAGATTTTGGGGACAAAAATATGACTAGTCAGTATTCTTTTTTCATTACGTATTCCATATGCCCCTAGTTTTGTGTCAAGAGTCTCAGCTTGTTGAAGTTCTTTACTTGGTAGTGATCTCAACCTTCATTTCTGAAAGGTCTGAATCATGAGTGGACCTGCCTCATCTCTTTTATGGTTGCTTGTTGGTTTTTTCATTTGTTCTGCACTTTGCTCCAACTTTTCATTGAAGGTTATTTTTTTCTTAGTTAACCTTTGCCAGTTGGAATGGAAGGATGAGAGGATCCCCTAGAGTATTCCACAGGTTTTAGATAGAGCCCTTTTTGCTCCCCTGTGGAGTAGCAACCCCATTTTATGTTAGTTAGGATCTGTCACCCTGGTCAGCATACTATCCTCTTTGCATCTTATTTCAACAGCATGAGGAGTGCAAAATGGCCAAATGCAAGATGGGTAGGTGCAGTTTAACTTCCAATGCTACGAAAGAGCTGGCACACTGCAATGGGTTCATATGGACTACCCAGAATCACTGATGTGCATCATTTCCCAACTGTGCTTTTATTTGACATCACGTTGGCATCTTGAAATTGGCATTTGTGGGAATATTTACTGCCACAGAATTCAGCCAGTGCTACAAATCAGGGCATAATACCAACTATGGCTTTAAGGCGTGTTAAAAACAGCTAAGCCTGTTTCTCCTTGCATGTTGTGATGTAATTGGTGTGTGTGTGTGTGTGTGTGTGTGTTCATGTGTACCAGTTACTTTGTCCCCCACTCTTATCCTTATCATATTAAGGATCGTCATGGGTGGTCAACTTTATTGTTGAGTCTTTAGATTACAGTATTTTCAGATGGGGATTAATGGATAGTATCCAGAGATGGATTCCATGACTGTTTAGATTTTGTCTGCCCTTTTTAGGGAGTAGATGAGAACATCTTCACGTATATAAAAGACAGTTGAATACTTTGAGATAAAAGCATAAAATTGTTTATATTGTTACATGGACATTTTAATATATGCAGAAAGGTGTGTACAAGTGATTAGTATCAGAAGGGATTTATTACCATGTTAGTCATTTTTCTCTTATCTCCAAACCTATACTTGTTATCTGGTCTGTGATGTTAATGTTATTCCTGACTTTAATTATGGTGACAGGAATAACTTTCTTCCCCGAACAGACTTATTATATCTCCTTAGAGGCACTAGTTCCAGATGGGTAGAGACCTCTCTTTAGAGATCTGAGTTCCATCTTTGCAAAGCACTGGATCTGAGCTCCTGGGATACCAGCACCAGTCAAGCAGCATCTTCATTCCAAGGCCTAGGTCCTAGGTCAGCTGAGTTCCTTTCCCTGGCTCCTAAAATATTAGCACTACTTGGTCTTCCCCTTTTCTAAGAAGACTAAGTCTTAACTCTACAGGGTTCCTCTTTCAAACTTCTAAGTTCTAATACCTTCAACTTCTTCCCTTTTCCTCCAACTGAAAGGATGGTGGCTGCTTCTTCCCTTTACTCTCTTTGTGATACCTATTTATTTATTTAGAGACGGAGTCTTGCTCTGTCACCCAGGTTGGAGTGCGGTGGTACAATCTCGGCTCACTGCAACCTCCACCTCCCGGGTTCAAGTGATTCTCCTGTCTTAGCCTTCTGAGTAGCTGAGATTACAGGCACATGCCACCACGCCCAGCTAATTTTTACATTTTTAGTAGAGATAGGGTTTCACTATGTTGGTCAGGCTGGTCTTGAACTCCTGACCTTGTGATCCCAAAGTGCTGAGATTACAGGCGTGAGCCACTGCACCTGGCCTGTGATACTTTTTATTTTTAAATATTCTAGGCCCACCAATACCTCTTTAACAAATAAACTATATTAAATTATATCTATTAAAATAACTAGTATGGTTTCTGTTCTTTTCTTTTCTTTATTTTTATTTATTTATTTATTTATTTATTTATTTATTTTGAGACGGAATCTCACTCTGTCGCCCAGGCTGGAGTGCGGCGGTGCTATCTCAGCTCACTGCAAGCTCCGCCTCCCGGGTTCATGCCATTCTCCTGCCTCAGCCTCCCGAGTACCTGGGACTACAGGCACCTGCCAACACACCCAGCTAATTTTTTGTATTTTTAGTATAGACGGGGTTTCACCGTGTTAGCCAGGGTGGTCTCGCTCTCCTGACCTCGTGATCTCACATCTCGGCCTCCCAAAGTGCTGGGATTACAGGTGTAAGCCACCGCGCCTGGCCCAGTTTCTGTTCTTCATTAATGTAATCACCATCAACCAACACAGCTCTGAAAAAATGTCAGACATACAAAGGTGAAAGTCTCTTTGTTAATTTTTACTTCATAATTCCTTCACTGTTGCAAAATGGAAGATCAAGATATTACTTCTACATAATATGCATCCTTCTGTTTTATGTTTGTTGTGTGTCCACAGGAATCTTGGATGGTGATCAGAGTGAATGGTGATTTTTTTTTTAATTAGAAAAATATCTGTGATTGTACAAATCTCAGCATAATAATAATTGATGGAACAGAGGAGAAAAATTATAGAAGTAAACAAATGGGAGAAGCAGATAATTAAAGGAAGGAGATGAAGGGATGGAATAGACAAAGGAAATTAAACAAAGATAATATTCCTGGATTTTTAAAATTAATTTCAAAACAGTTCTGCAGAACAACATAAAATGGGATTTCAAAAATATTTGCCATACTACCCTATGTTATCCCCACCACTTCATAAAGACATTGGAATAAAAAGTGGAGGAAGACTATACTGTCAGAATTGAAGCCAACCCTTTCAAAGAAGAGGCAGTTGACAACGTATTACGGAAAACAGACACATGTAGAAATACATAGATATTCCTCGAGGATCATTCTCTGCTACTGTATTTGAGAGAGAAGGTAGTTATATCTTCATCTAACTAGATCGTGTGGAAGCAGATATTTAAATTGTTCTTTCCCAATTATCTTACTTCTAAAATAGAACTCACTGCAACTTCTTTATTGATTATAGTCTAAAGCTTCAGGACCATTGCCCTCCCCAGTATATGTGAAAATATTTTCAACAGAGGTATTGCCATACAAAAGGCCAGATTTCCCTTGGGGACTCGAGGCAGGGGCGGGGGGCATTTAAAAGGGTCACTGTTTTAGAGTTAGCTAAAATCAGAGATGACACCATTTTCTGGGCTAAAACTCAATGTTTTTTATGTAATTTTCAAACATACATAAGGAAGAGAGAAGGTAACAATAAACAAACCCTCCTGCATCCTTATTCATCCAACTTAAATAATCATAAAAGATTTACCAATCTTGTTTAGTCTATTCTGTAAATTTTTTTTTAGAATATTTTAAAGCAAATATCAGACATCATGTAATTTTAATTTGATTCTTCTGTAAGAAACAAAAATGACACAGAGACAGAGACCAATCTACTATGCCTTTTTATTATTTACCCCAAACCAGCATTAAACACATTCAGTTTCTATCCCCACAGTTTCATCCCTTAGTTCTAATTAGAATGACTCCTTCTCTTCTTCCTCTTCTCAATCTCTGAGAAGTTCTGGGCCTCCCAGAGAGGGAAGCTCTAGTATTGTTTACAACCAGGTGACTGTTGCAAAGTAAAGAGGAATTTGGCCACTTTTATGACTTCCACTTGGGCAGAAACAATGGGTCATGGGAAGAGGCAATTATAATTCTATCACCTCATTTAAGATAGGTTCAATGAACAGGTGGTCCCTTCCTTTTTTCTAAAAACAACACTAAAATAGCAACCAATCTTACATGTTACTTCCATTACGGTTAATTTTATCTTCTTTGGGGAAAAGTTCATGCAGATTTTAAGGTCCATTGTCAACAATCAAAAGTTCCTAATCGCTCAGAAATTCTATATTCTGAGAGAATAAGGGAAAAAATGTCTTTCCTTTTATGATAAGTGCTAGGAAAATTCCCATGTTATTAGAAACCATTAAACCAAATGATTTTCAGACTAATCCAGGCCCCCATGAGAACACTCCCCAGAACCTAGCCCTGCTGCCCTACATGAAGGCCTTCTCTGTTCTCAATACTTCCCTGCTAAGCTATCACAGTTTCATTTTTCCCTCTTGGAAAACTCCACTGAAAACTGCAGAGTCCAGCCTTATTTTATTATCAGTTTCTTTCCCTCCATTATTTTATAATCAGTTTCTTTCCCTCCATTAATACAATCTGGGAGACATAATAAATAGGCCTGAGTAAATATCATAGGTCTAAGTCATTCTGTTTAAAATAAACTGCCTGAGAAATGTAGAGGAGGCTTCAACAGAACTGTCTGTATGAGACCTGGGACTTCAGGTATATCTCACAGGTCTGGAATCAGATTTTGGCACTCCAAGTTTCAAATAATAATTTGTCAATAAAGCCCATATTCATATTAAATACACTATGTATCTATAGGGTGCGTTGCCTTCCATGTAGACACCAAAGTGTTGTGACTCACCCTTGTGTTGCTCTCCCTAATTCCAAAACCATACCCAAAGCGTTATGAGCCAGTGAGAAATTGTGGTAATTGCTGTGCATTTTCCAAGCATCTGTCCCTTGTAGATACCTTCTACTAAAAGTTCTTTCAGAAAACTAAATACCATATTTACTTACCTTAGATTAGACAGAAGCAAATAGATGGAAGTGAATAGGGTGATAAAGATTCATTATCCTCCTGTTCACAGCAATCAGTTCTCCAGGAGGCTGAGAACTAGTTATACACTCACTGCCTTATCCTTATTTTCTCATGTATTGTGGACCACAGAAGACTTCCTCTCAGACTGAAGAAAGGATACAAGATTTGCCCCCATATTTAAAATGATGATATGATAAATGTTAATTATTGAATATAAAGGTATTTAATAAACATGAACTTATGCATTTACAACAATAGTTTTCAAACTTTACTGTGATTAAAACAACTTATGTAGCTCATTTGAATGATAACTTCTGAGCTCTCAGAAATTCTAATTTAACATATCTGGAAGGGGTTCAGTGATGAGCATTTTTTTTTAAACAAATATCTTTGGGGATCTTGATGCAAATGATTTGTGGCACTTACTATAAGAAATATTATTCCATAGAGTATATTAAATAAACTTTAGTAATTGAGAAGAAGAAAAAAAAAGTAGTGAGTATATTCCATACTGCACTAACTTAGGTGCACGAACTATTTTACTCTGCCAGATGCCCTTAACTCTGTCCTACTGTGAAACACCTGGATCTAAATAATCTGACTTCCTTTGATCCAATGCAGAGTCTTTGGCTAATTCTTTCCCCCTGCATGGGCACTTTGCTTGCTTCCTTTTACCTCAATAGTTTGAAAACTACTCTAAAACATAAATTCATGTTTACTAATGACTTTTATATTCAATAATTAATATTTATCATATCATCATGAATGCTTCCTTTCACCTACTCACAGTCTGTATACATTCAATGAACTCAAATTTTTGTGTGAGAGAAAAGGAAAGTATTTTGCTTTGCTTCTGAGGAAGGGGTGCCCAAGGACATGGTTTGAGAAAAAGGGAAGGAAAAATATTAACAGGAATGAAAGCACAGAAATTATTAACTTAATGAATTATCTTATCACCTAAATAAGCTAATTGGTGTAGATATCCTTGATTATTATAACAACATTCATACCATTTACAATTTGCCTTTGGTCTTTTTAAAAATTTCTTTCTAATTCAGAAACATTATGTAAATTTACAAAATACTGAAAAGTTTGTAACTTTTCAGTAAGTAATAAAGTAAATAAAGTAACACATAATTCCATTAATCAAAATTTAATTGGGAACACTTTCAATGAGGCTTACTCTAAACAGCCCTAAAATCTCTTCACCAAACACTTTATTCCTGTATTTCTCAAGTAGATTCCCAAAAGAGCCATAGATAAAGCAATGTCATAGTGTCATAGGAAAGAGTGGTAAGAATAAACATGACATAATGGAGTGTGGAAAATAGTAATTGCAGAGGTATTTACTTGGGATTTGATTCTTGTCTGAAAAAGATTATGCTTACTTCAGGACACTGGCATGAGTGCCCAGTTGTACTTTGTAGTCACTATGGTTGATCTCTGAGATAATACATAGCCTTAAGCAAGTTAGACTGACTCATTTACCAAAAAAAAAATCTAGTTTATTTGAAAATTTAAGTAGTTCCACACTCAAATATAATATTTATATTTTTTATGGAATTGTTACATATTTCAAGTTATTTTTATTTTTATGTTTTATTTTATTATCTCTTTAACATAATCTTATATATTTGCATCTTTCGGGGTAGATTATAAATCCTCATATCTATATTAGGGGACCATCCAAGTCTGTTGGGATCTTTAAAAAATGAAAACTCAAATTCTAGAGCTCTATCAAATCAAAATCTTCAGGGATTAACATTTGAATTTTGTAGTTTCATTAAGTAGTGTGAGAAATTCTACTGTGGTAAATTTGGGGAACTAGTGAAATAGGATGAAAAGATGTGGGTGTTACTAAAAAGTTGTTTTCCTTTAGAAACAGTTTTCAAAATATTTGAACTTCTTTCATAATTTTTCCCCAGACAATAGTCTCTAAATTGTTAGTGATTCAAATGTATATGTTTTGGTCTTGCAATAGCTTCATTCTGAAGAAACATTTGATATAATTGAAAATTGCTAAAAATAAATCAGTAAGTTTCTTACCTCTACAACTCCCACATTACTCAAGAAAACAGGCACAATCCATATTTCTCTTTTTCTAAGATAATTCAGTAAAAGTTTTTTGGCATATATTATTCAAACTAATTTCATACACTATTGAAAACCTTGAGTTTATTTTAACTTCTGCTATAATGACTGTGTATTAGAATCTGAAAGTTTTAGTTAAAATTAGGGCAATTTAATGTAACTATAAAGAACAATTTCTTTGGTCTTATAAATGGAGGCACAGAGACATTCCCTCTTGGATACTATGTATGTCAATAAATCAAATTACTGATATTAGGTATTCTCTTCATCCATTCTTCTATGTTCCTCAAACCATTGGATCTTTAGCAAATGTACAAGGGGCCAGAGAAGATAATTGTTTCTGGAAAGCACATGCCTAGATGGAAGATAGCTTGGTTAATGTTTAAAGACTATGAGGAGCGATCCTAAAGATTTTGACCTTTTGATGAGTAATCCAAACGATTTTGGATTTCTGAGGAGCTGTCCTAAAGATTTTGACCTGAACTAACAAAATTATAGTGAGGTTGAAATGAAATATTTCAAACAAAAGTTACCTTAAAAAGTAGAAAAAAAAATTGAATTGTCTTTAGATAACACTTTTTACATGCAGTATATTTTATCTGACATCTTCAAGTTTTTGGATTTAAAAGGTGCAGGACAATTTTTTTTTTTTTTTTTTTTTTTAAGTTCATGATAGCATTGTGATGCTTTCCTCAAAGCATTTTACTTATTTTTCTCTCCTGAACTAATTATTCATTTTGCTATTTTTCAATTCAGCTAATAATCTTTTCTCATTAAAGTTGACCTTACCAAAAAGTGATAATCTCTAGTGTACCATGTTAAATAAGGGTTTTAGAGTTTATTTATATATATGAAACCTTAAATAATTTCCTTTCAATTTTTTTAAATTAAATATTTTGTTTCGGCCGGGCGCGGTGGCTCAAGCCTGTAATCCCAGCA
>NW_012114364.1:8525107-8545113 GCF_000951035.1 Colobus angolensis palliatus | reverse complement strand
AAAAAAAAAAAAAAAAAAAAATTTTGTTTCAATTATAGACTGTTATTTCTTATTTAAAATGCATATGTGGAGAAAGAAATTCTGAGCCATAAGTGTATTCCTCACGTCTGCTCATTAAAAGCAGAGAGAGAAAGAGAACAAAATGAAAAAAAATTACATAGTTTGCCTAAAAATTGGGGGCCCCTCCCCCAAATTTTCCCTATATTAATTTGAACATTTTCTAATTTCCAACATGTAGAAGATTCCACATGTATTTACAAGCTAGGAGAGGAGATTTATTAGTCCACTCTCACACTGCATTGAAGCAGTACCCAAGACTGTGTAATTTGTAAAGAAAAGAACTTAAATTGCCTCATAGTTCTACATTGTTGGGAAGGCCTCTGGAAACTTACAATTATGGTGGAAAGCAAAGGGAAGCAGGCACCTTCTTCATAGTGTGACAGGACAGAGTGAGTGCAAGCAGGGGAAATGCCACATGCTTGCAAAACCATCAGATCTCATGAGACTTATTGTCAGGAAAACAGCATGGGGCAAACTGACCCCAGGATCCAATTACCTCCACCTGGTCGCACCCTCGACATGTGGGGATTATGGGGATTACAATTCAGGATGAGATTTTGGGTAGGAACATAGTCAAACCATATCATTCCACCCCTGGCCTCTCCCAAATCTTGTGTCCTCACATTTTAAAACACAATCATGCCTTTCCAACAGTTCCCCAGAGTCTTAACTCATTCCAGCATTAACCCGAAAGTCTAATTCCAAAATCTCACCTGAGACAAGGCAAGCCTCATCTGCCTACGACCCTGTAAAATCAAAAGCAAGTTAGTTACTTTCAAGATACAATGGGTACAATGGGGGTACAGGCACTGGGTAAATAAACCTGTTCCAAATAGAAGAAACTGGCCAGAACAAATGGGCTACAGGTGCCATGCAAGTCCCAAATCCTATAGGGATGACATTAAACCTTAAAATTCCAAAATGATCTCCTCTGACACTATGTCTCACATCGAGGCCATGCTGATGCAAAAGGTGGGCTCCCATGGCCTTGAGCAACTCCAGCCCTGTGGCTTTGCAGGGTACAGCCCCCCTCCTAGACACTTTCACAAGCTGGCACCAAGTGTCTGCAGCTTTTCCAGCCACATGGTGCAAGCTGGGGATGGGAGAATAGTGGCCCTCTTCTCAAAGTTCCACTATGCAGTGTTCTGGTAGGTATTCTGTGTGGGTGCTACAACCCGACATATCCTTTCTGCAGTGCACTAGCAGAGGTTCTTCATGAGAGCTCTGCCCCTGCAGCAAATTTCTGCCTGGTCATCCAGGTATTTCCTTACATCCCCTTAAATCTAGGTGGAGGCTTCTACCTCAATTCTTGACTTCTGTATACCCACAGGCTCAACACTACATGGAAACTGCCAAGGTTTGGAATTTGCACCCTCTGAAGCAGTAGCCCAGGCTGTACCTTGGCCCCTTTTAGCCACGCTTGGAGGTGAAGCAGCTGAGACAGAGGGGACCATGTTCCAAGGTTGCATAGAGCAGGGATGCCCTGGGCCCAGCCCAAAAAACCATTTTTCCCTCCTAGGCCTCTGGGCCTGTGATGGGAGGGGCTGCCATGAAGTTCTCTAACATGCCTTGGAGACATTTTCCTCATTGTCTTGGTGATTAACATTTCTGCAGTGGGCTTGAATTTCTCTCCAGAATTTTTTTTTTTTTTTTCTATCATATCATCAGGCTACAAATTTTCCAAACTTGTATGCTTCCTTTTGAACACTTTTCTGCTTAAGAAAATTCTTCTACCAGATACCCCAAATCATGTCTCTCAAGTTCAAAGTTACACAGATATCTAGGGCAGGTGCTAAATGCCACCAGTCTTTTTGCCAAAGCATAGCAAGAATGACCTTTACTCTAGTTCCCAACAAGTTACTCAACTCCATTTGAGACCACCTCAGCCTGGACTTCATTGCCCATATCAGTATCAGCATTTTGGTCAAAGTCATTCAACAAGTCTCTAGGAAGTTTCAAACTTTCCCAAATCTTTCTGTCTTCTGACCCTTCCAATGGTTTCAACCTCTACCTATTACCCAGTCCCAAAGTTGTTTCCACATTTCCAGGTATCTTATAGCAATGCCCCACTACCTCGGTATCAACTTACTGTATTAGTCCATTCGTATACTACTATGAAGAAATACCTGAGACTGGGTAATTTATAAAGGAAAGAGATTTAATTGATTCACAGTTCCACATTGTTGGGGAGGCCTCAGGAAACTTAAAATCATGGTGGAAGGCAAAAGAGAAGCAGGCACCTTCTTCACAGGGTGGCAGGACAGAGTGAGTGCAAGAAGGGGAAATGTCAGACACTTATAAAACCATCAGATATTGTGAGAATCATTCATTTTCAAGAGAACAGCATGGGGCAAACTGTCTCCATGATCCAGTTACCTCCACCTGGTTCTGCCCACAACATGTGGGGATTATGGAGTTTATGGGGATTGAAATTCAAGATAAGATTTTGGGTCAGGACACAGCCAAACCATATCAGGAGAAATGTTTAATTTCAAGACTTCTCCATAGAAACTTAAAAAAAAGTTTCAACAAAGAATTAACAAATGATTGTATTATTATGGTATCAAATTACACAGAATTATCATGAAGGATTTCTGGTCACATAAAGTATTTTACAAATCATTTTCAGGTTACAAAAATATGGGTGAGAAAGAAGAACAGATTTACAAAAGAAGTTTGATGAAGTGTTTCTGTTGGGAAGGAGATTATTTTATTTCCTTGATCTGCAATTACTTTCATCTAAGAAATGATTTGAAGTACCTGGGCATATGTACAAAGACTGAGTGTAAAGTAATTGAGAGTTGAGAAAAAGACCTAGAGAAATGCATCTCAAACTTGAGTGTGCATACAAATCAACTGAGGAGTTCGTTAAAATATAGGTTCTGATTTCATAGTTTTCGGATGAAGCCTGAGTTTCTCATTTCTAACAAGCTCCCAGATGATACTGATATTGTTGGACCACAGACTGCACACTGAGTAGCTAGCATCTAGACCAGTGGGTCTTATATGTGACAGCCCATCAAAGTCACCTGAAGCACGTTTCACACCAAAAGAGAAGCCTGTGTCTAAACCTAGTTCTGAATTAGGTTCATTCAAGTGGGCCTCTGATGTGTGCAGTTAATAAGCTCCAGCAGTGAGGCTGAGTCCCAGCCAGGGTGGTGAACCACTGACTTAGACAAATGATTTTCTCTGCTGAGAGTGCATGTAGATATAGGTGTATGTTGGAGAAGTATGTGGATGAAGATTTGGGGTAGAAGTCTTTTGTAAGATCAAGAGAGGAAAGGAAGGGGTTTTCATTCTGAGCAGGTGCACCTCCTCCCTTCAAAGCTTCTTTTCTATCAGGTAAAGCAGTGCTGAATTTTTAGGCAAAAATAGTTTGACATATAGCTACAGACACATCATTAAGAATCAAACCCGGAGATCTTACAATGTCCGATAAGGTTCTACACGTCCTGGATTCCCATGGCCTCTCTGCAATCCATACCATTCCTAACTCTACTGCAGACATAATGGCCTCTTTGCTGTTTCTGATAATCTCCAAGCAAACTACCTCAAGATTCTGCACTAGACGTTGCCTCTGCCTGGAATATGCTTATTCCAAATATCTTATGGCTAGATCTCTTACCTCCTTCAAGTCTTTGCTCAAATATTATCTCTCCAACAAAACTTCCTGATCCCTATTTAAATGGCAGATTTCCACCAGCTCTTAGGATCCAAAATATCTGTTATCACCTTTAAACGGCACTTATCATACTCTCTTATATTAGTTATTTATTATGTTTACTGATCATATTTTTGGTTTTCACTCCTCTTCTCCATCATCATTGGAAGGTAATGATGGTAGGGATATTTGTCTATTTATTCACAATTATTGGCAAATTTCTTAGAAATCCTCATCTCCTATAGTATATGTTTCATAAATAAAAGAATGCATACAAACATAATTGTTATTTCCGAGGTCTTCTTTGACAGTTTCAGTAAAAATAAGTGCCCACTTTCAAACTTCTTTCCTGTCCTGATCACTCTTTGTTGTATTATTCTCTTATTATATATTCCTTATGTACTCTCTTTCCATATACACATACATATATATAATCTTAATTTATTTTTTAGTTTATTATTAGAACATATAATCTATAAGGAGAATGGCATTTTCTCAGAGATATGTATTAAGCAATTATAACAGCTCCTAATACAGAGTAGATAAGTAAGAAATATTTGTTGACTCTTTTTGTTAAAGTGGGGTTATAAACATGTTTTATCTTTTCTGCATTGCTATAACATGGTGAGTAATTTTTGTCTTACACTTCTCTGTATAGAAAAACGTTGTCTCGTGTTGATGGCTGATTTAATGCCCTTTCATTCAAGTGATCAAGGGTAAAGAAATCAATTAGACACTTTTTCTCACAAATGCTATGATTCTTTTACTGTGCAAAGTTTAAAATATAATTGTGTCCAGTTGATTTGCTTGCCAAAATGCACCTAGGTATTTGGATACTCCCTCCCTCTCTATCCCATTTTCTTGGCTCCAAAAGGCACATACTCAGAATTCTACTAATGATGGATTGGCACTGTGAAGGGTCTGCCTCAGCCCAAGGCAAATTCATACAGCTGGCTAAAGTAATCACATGGTGGGATGCTGTTTTTCTACTTAAATATACTTGTGGTCTATCAAAAGTTCACTGTTGCATGGTTGTTTACTTTTGATCCAACAGGGCCTACATTTTCTGTGGTACAGCACTGCAGCCATGCTGTAGTTGTAGAAGCTGTCCACAGTGACATGGCCTGCATGAGGCAATAATACACAGATTTGCTAAACAGACTTGAAGTTGTTGTTTATATGTTTTTTTCTGACCTAGGTCACCCAGGTGTGTTAATTTATTTGCATAGTTTGCAGCACAGGAGACCATACTTGAAGTTCCAAAAATAGCTGTGCAATTTTTGTTCCTCTTGATCTAGCTACAAACACAGGTAGGTATAGGCAAGAAAAATAATCCTCAATTTCAGGTTCAAAATCCAGTAACATTATTTTCTAAAACTAAGGTGATGGTGAAAATCAAAGTAATCATTTCAGAGTTGACAAGGCAGGTGCTGAATGCAAAACGTAATAGGCCTCTTGCTAAGCCTCTTGCCTAACAATTAGTAGTCACTTTATTCATGCATTCATTTTAAAATTCATTCAAAATAGTTTCTGAAACCTATAACATATGCAATGTTGCGGAGGATACTTAGAGAAGAAAGTTTCAACAATCCTAATTATCAAAGTGTGAAAAAAATGTAGAAGAAAGGACCGTGGTTGTACTGATAACAATGATTTTAAATCCAATTAAGCAAATGTTTATTAAGATACCTCTTTTATGCTCAAAATATATCACCTTCACATATACATAGATATACATATATCATTATTAGTTGGTCTGACCAATTACTAGCTGTGTATATTGCGTAAACATGAATTTGATGTTTGGATTTAGAAAATCTTAGAACATTAAGAAGAGGAAATGCTGTAAAATCATACTCTCTCGCACTATTTCTTTGCAAAGAGAGAGCAAATAATGAAAAAAAGAGAAAGGAAAGAATTAATATTTGCACTCCCATGTTCATTGAAGTGTAATTCACAATAGTCAAGACGTGGAAACAACCTAAATGTCCATCAGTGGATTAACAAAGAAAATGTGGTATACATATATAATAAAATATTATTTAACCTTAAAAAGGAAGGAAATCCTGAAATATGCAACAATATGGATGAACCTGGAGGACATTATTCTAAGTAAAATAAGCTAGTCATCAAAGAACGCATACTGTATTTTTCCACTTGTATGAAGTATGTAAAAGAGCCAAACTCATGGAAGCAGACAGTAGAATGGTGGTGGCCTGGGGATGAGGGAAAGGAAAATGAAAAGCTATCCAACAAATGTAAAGTTTCAGTTACAAAAGATGAGTAAGTTTTAGGGATTTGCTGTACAACATCATGGGTATAGCTAACAATACTGTATTGTACACTTAAAATTTGTTAAAAGGGTATATCTCATGTTGTATGTTCTTATTAAAATTTTTTAAATGTACTTTATTTGTAATATATTCTTCTTTCTCTTTTATGTAATCATAAAGGATTTTTACACTATTTTGATTTACACAGAATTATGTAGAAATGCAACTACTGTGTATATCAAGAGAAAATATATATTTGGTTGGGGAATTTACCAAGAGTATTTCATGTTGTGGGAAATAAAATAAATAATAGTAATGCCAATGACAATATTTAAGTTGACAGTATAATGCACAGAATCAATGAGCATACATGGCAGTGAATCCATGGTAATTTAATACACAGGCACACCTTTTTGCCACTTGTATCGTGTAGTGCAGATCTGCTGGGGCATTGACAGGAAAAGAAAGCAGTGTTTTATTATAAGTTACTTCATTTTTATTTATCAAATGCCAGATTCCAAAGTTGGCATTAGATATATTAGATGGATTATTTTTAATTAGTCGTAGGCAGGTAATTATTTAATCTATGAATTTAATTTCAGGAAAATAAAGAAATGTTAGAAAATTATAAACACATTTTTTATATAACTGAAAAATGTGACCAGTATTAATTTACCAAAAAAAAAAAAAAATTAAAGAGTTACGTTTATCTATAAAAATCATTTGCAGGTATATCCTGCTACACAAAAAAATTCAGTAAGTAATGCATAAAAATGAATACAATAAATAATAACTTATAACAATATACAATATGTGTCATCATAAAGAAGAAACAAATGCCATTAAGAGCACACAGGAAAAAGAACCAGGCTTTGAAAGATGAGTAGAATTTACCAGCAAGACTGGAGAGTGGATGAAGGAACAATGATTGAAGACTGTAGAGATAAGACTAAGTATAGGATGGGTTTAGGAAAAGGAAAATGGTCCCAATCTTTGAGAGAAATTATATTGTAGACAAATACTCTTCATTTTTGCTTTTAAATGTATTGAAAAACACAACAGACAGGAATAACATTTGCAACTTCTCATGTGGACTACAAAAGAATGAATGCAGAGTAAAAAAGTAGAGAAAAAGCTACTAGAAACAAGTTATACAAATGACAATAGAACTGAAGTAAGTGGGAAGTAAGAGTACTAAAGTTTTTTATATTAAAAATATTTTCAAGTTTTTAAAACATAGAAATAATAAAATTGTGTTTCAAGTAATCATATATGACTCAAATCCCATGCCAATTGAATGAGTAGCACCCCTGTCCTTTACATTTCAACTCAATGCCTGTTGAGTTTATGACTAGACTCAAAACATATTTCATAACCCAAATTCGTCTCGTTTTAATCATGTGGGTGCCCTAGAATATGCAGAGGATATGAGACTTAGTCTGGTTGACCCAAACAGAAACCACCTGTGTTCTGGCTATGTTTGTAAGGGTAGAGTAATTTAGTGGTTGAGAATACATTTTTAGAGCTTATGGTAGGCAGATTAATGCGTGCCCACCCTTTGTCCTCACCACAAAAATGTCAACATTCTGCCCCAGAGCTTGTGAATATGTTATGTTATCTGGTGAAGGAGAAGGAAGTTTGCAATAAAATTAAGTTTGCTAATCAGCTGACTGTAAACTAGAGAGTGTATTCCAGATTACACAGATAGATGCAATATAATCACAAGAGTTTTTCAAATTGAAAAAGAGAGGCAGAAAAGACAGAGTCAAAGAAAGGTGTGACTACGGAAGAGGCCAGATGCAACGTGATGTGAGAAGGACTCAAGACCAACACAGATGCAGACCATCTGGGTTCAAATCCCAGCAATGCCTCATAGTCACTGCGATTCTGGATTAGTTGTTCAACTTCTCTTTTCCTCCATTTCTCATCTGTAAAGTAGGGATGATGATAATAATAGTATATGACTTCTAGGGTTGTTGTAAAGATGAAATGAGTTATCTTAGGGTACTTCTGTTAATCACTAGAAACAGCGCCTAGCACTTAGTGAATGCTGTCTAAGCCACTATTATGAACTCAGGAGGAAAATTCTGGAGGAAGGGTCTTGGCTATTTCCTCTTCTCTGCCTGGAATATTTTCCAGGAATCCCTATCATTTGCTCCTTCACTTCTTGTGGGATTCTATTTAATGCTGCATTGCCACTGAGCTATGGTTGACTTTCCACTCCCAGAAGTTTTTAGCTTTCTTATCTGACATTTTCCCTCTGTGGCACTTAAAATTATTTACTGTACTAAAGATTAGTTTCCAAGTTTTTATTGGTCTTCTTTAAATGAATAAAGGCTAGGATTCTCTTGTTGTTGTTGTTCACTGCTGTATCCCTAATGTCGAGCAGAGTGCTTAGAACAGAGTGGGAGTTCAACTAACATTTGATAAACTGATGAATAAATACATTAATCCATTTCAGTTCAAGTTGGAGGTCTTAAGTTGCCTGCAGTGATTTTCAGATATAGCATCATATTGTCACAGTGCAAGGACTTGCTAAACTGCACCACGAAATGCTCTTCATCACTGTTTCTTTTGTTAACGCCACTGCTATGTGCTTTCTTGGTCTTCTCCTTTTTAACACTGCATTGGTTTTGCTTGACTGCAGTTGCCTCACACTGTATTCTGGGTCTGCTGTTAAAGAGGTATTTTATTTATTTATTTTGCCATCTGGTCTTCTAAGATGTCTCAGGCTTCATGCTTTTCCTTTTGTTTTTGTCATCAGGTCCATAAGTCTTAGTGTTCACATGTTAACCCTTCTGGCTTAGGCAGAGCTATCCTTACACACAATGGAATATTCATTTTGGTTTCCGAGACTTCCATAATCTTTCCTGCCTGCATTTTCTATGTCAACCCAATGAAGGCCCTTTGCCTCACTTTGGTCGTTTTGAACGGGGAAAAATAATTTCCTACGGAATTCTGCTAAGGAAGGTTTCTTCCCAGAAAAATCACTATTTGTTTTCTTTAGACTTTTTTAGTATCTCATTTTGTAAAGGGTAGGAGAATGACTGTAACTTTTGGGTCCACCATGGTAGATTAGAACGCAGGCTATGAAAGGTATTAGATCAGGTCTTTGAAGTTTATCTTCATTGCTAAAGATGGTCCCTTGGCCTAGGCCTGATTCTTCCACCCCATCCTCCGTCTCACTTTATTAGTTAACTCTTGACAGTCCTTTGATTATGAGCTCAGTCATCATTACTTCAGAAATGTCTTCCCTGGGTCCCCAACCTTGTCGTCACCCCTTATGTACTCTCATGTGGTACACCATACTTTCACTTTGTTACATGTGCCAGTTTGCATATCTGTGTATGTATTTGACTGGTATGTTTTCCTCACCTATAGGGAGCCAATCTGCTATACTTACAATTATATCTGAACACACATGATGGATACTGAATATTTTTTGCTTTATTTTCTCTAAGACAGAATATATCACAATAAGTATATTTATAAATAAACTTTGGCTCTTCTAAAGTACAAACTCCAAGAGGGCAGATACTGGGTCTGTTTCCTAAGGTTTATCGTAGTTCTACATTACAGACCCACAAAACTGTTTGTTAAATGACTGGACAAACAAAATGTCTGGATTTTACTCAATGCCCTTTATTAACACCAAGATTCTTTCTGAGTACTTTTTTGGTGTATTCAAAAGAAATTACTTCTCTCTACTCTGTTAAGATTCCCATGACTGTTGCTTCTAAAGTCATCTAGAAACCAGGGGAAACCATTCCTTGAAATGCTAGGCTTTCCTTCTCAGTAGCCTCTCATCATCTCAGATCTTAACCTGAAATTTTCAATTCCTAATAAAACTCCATTTTTTTTTTTTTTTTTTTTTTTTATTATACTTTAAGTTCTAGGGTACATGTGCATCACGTGCAGGTTTGTTACATATGTATACTTGTGGAATGTTGGTGTGCTGCACCCATCAACTCGTCAGCACCCATCAATTCATCATTTATATCAGGTATAACTCCCCAATGCAATCCCTCCCCCCTCCCCCCTCCCCATGATAAGCCCAGTGTGTGATGTTCCCCTTCCCGAGTCCAAGTGATCTCATTGTTCAGTTCCCACCTATGAGTGAGAACATGCGGTGTTTGGTTTTCTCTTCTTGTGATAGTTTGCTAAGAATGATGGTTTCCAGCTGCGTCCATGTCCCTACAAAGGACGCAAACTCATCCTTTTTTATGGCTGCATAGTATTCCATGGTGTATATGTGCCACATTTTCTTAATCCAGTCTGTCACAGATGGACATTTGGGTTGATTCCAAGTCTTTGCTATTGTGAATAGTGCTGCAATAAACACCATTTTCATGTAAACCTAGCTTGAGAGTTCCCTTCCATTCTTTTTTCAAGTGTAGACTTTCCCTCCAGTGACTCAGAAGACAGGGACAGCACTTTTTTGTTCCTTGCTTTGTCAGGTTCATAATAGGCTCACAAATAATTATGCTGAATAAATAAATGAAGGATCCATGAATCCTTCACTTGTGTGGAAGATCCAAACAAATAGAGGGAACTGAAGAGCAGCCTCTAAATTAACAAAGAGCCAAACAGAGCTGAAATTTCAGAAATAATCATATATATTAGAGAGGAGCCTAATGCAATCTTAGTTAGAGTGAGTTCCAGGTTACAAAGTGTTTTCTATAGACTGTAAAAATAATAAATTGAACGTAATTTCGAGGATTTTTATTTATTGATGTTTATCCATGCATAGATTGGACATTAAATGGAATTTCTGGATCCCTGGTTAAGGTAAAAGTTTATAAATAACAAGACTTCTAGATTCATAGAAAAGCTAGTCTGCTACAAAATTCAATGTACAGTTACAATTAGTTACACAGTTACAGTTAATGACACAAGTTATCTACAAGAAGACATATTCATTGGGGCAAAATTTGATGATCCTAGTTTGTTATCAGTAATTTTTAAAACAGAAAGTCGTATTTGATTATTATTAGTAACATTTTAAGAGAAGAGAGCATATGTACCTACTCTTTTTGCTTAAATTTTACTTTGACACATAATAATTGAACATATTTATGGGGTACATGGTGATGTTGTGATTCATATAATGTAGAGGTATCAGATCAGTGTAATTAGGATATACCCCATCTCAAAATTTATAATTTCTTTATACTGGGAACAGTCAATATCCTCTGCCTAGCTATTTGAAATTATTTCATATTGTTAACTACAGTCATCCTACAGTGATCTAGAACATTGGAATTTATTCCTCCTATCAGGCTGTAATTTTGTATCTTTCAGTTTCAACAAATCTCTTCCTATTCCTTCTTCCTCAACCCTTCTTAGCCTCTAGTATCCTTTGTTCTACTTTTTACTTCTATGAGATCAAATTTTTAAGGCCTCCACATATGAGTGAGAACATGAGGTGTATACACAAACAGAATACTATCCAGCAGTAAAAAATAAAGAAAATCCTCTCATTCATGCCAACATGGATAGAACTGGAGGACATTATGTTAAGTGAAATAAGCCAGGAACAGAAAGGTAAACACATTACCTACTTTTAATCATGTTTTTGGTTTGAGTTTTCAACTTTTTGTTGTTAAAGAAGTTTTGTTTACCCTTTCTTAGAGCAAGCACAAAACATCACACTAACAATCATTAAAAATTAGCTAATTTTTTTAAATTTTTTAAAATCTAAAAGCAACTCAAATGTCTAGCTTTGCCATTTCTTTGATCTTGTAAAGAAAACGTGTTTACTATTATTATCAAAGAGGAAGTCATAGTATTCTGTAACATTACAGTTCAGGAGAAAGAGGGAGACTTCCAAGAGGCAAAGAAAACAAAGAAAAGCATGAGCTATTAATTTTCCCTTTTCCTTGACTCTCTGGAGGAGAGTAAACTAAAAATAAGTAACTAAAAGGTTGCCGCATTTTGCTCTTCTGAATTGGCTGTTATGAAACAGAAAAGAAGGTTGCAGTGTTGAAACACTGGGCAGTCTCATTTTTATGAGTCATTCTGGAATCTAGATCCTATTTAAAAAAAAAAAAAAGACTCTCAATGGTTGGGACACAAAAATTAGCTGGGCATGGTGGCGCCCACCTATAGTTCCAGCTACTCGGGAGGCTGAGGCAGGAGAATTGCTTGAACCCAGGAGGTGGAGGTTGCAGTGAGCTGAGATCATGCTACTGCACTCCAGCCTGGTGACACAGGGAGACTCCAACTCAAAAAAAAAAAAAAAAAAAAGTGTCCCACACATATTACCTCTATTCTCTACCTCACTCCTGTCCTGAATAGTAAATCAGTAGGCTTTATGTGGACTCTAGGCAGAATTTTGAAAAAAAATAATTCTCTTTTGATTGATATTTTTCCACATTTATCATCCCTCACTCTTGATTTCAAAGATCACTTGTTGATAAAAAGATAAGAAAAGATTGATAAGCAAAAACTGAATACTTTGTAATATCCATAGTTTTAAATTTTGAGTTCCTCTTCATTGCATAGTAAATACACATAACACTAACAGTAATGATATAGGAGGCACTATTGTAAGCCCTCTACACATGCTAACTTTATAATAAATCTGTGATATAACATATTTTAACTGTATTACAAATAATAAAACTGAAACATAAAAATGTTAAGTAATTAAACAAAGAAGGGATTTTAACTTAAAAGTCTGGCCCCAGAACTCCCCCCTTTTTAATATCATAGGGTAGTATATGTATACTGCATATGAAAAAATGACTGTTACTCTAGTTACTAATTTAAATGCAAAATCGATTTCCAATTTTCAATAATAATGATAATTTATTTCAGATATTCTAACAGAAGAAGAGAAACATTTAGAATAAATGTAAGTTTTATTTTTGTCTTTGAAAGTTTTTACCACATACACACATATATACACACATCTTGTGTGTTCATATAAAGAAAAATATAAGTGAAATATATTGATTAAGGCATCACTAAAATGTTTTCCCACTTAGAGTCTGAATCTTCTTCATCACTTTTGGATTAGTCATCAATTTCCACAGTTTTCCTTACAATACCATTTTCTGTGTCATCAAGAGGGTTGTTAATTCTCTTTTCCTTAAGAGAGCTTCACCATTATTTCCAGGATTTTCACACAAAGCATTGATAAACACTCTAATTTTTAATGCTAACACTTTGTTGATTTTGCCAGAAGATGTCAATTGAACATTTTCAGGTAACTACTGGAACCGGTATTCTTTTCTTAAATGATTCTTAGATAATGTAATGCCTGAAACTTTGAGGACTTGTGATTATCCTGTCATGCTACAAGGAACAACAACTAAGCCAATGCATAAAGAGTAACATAGCATATTTCCTGTCACAACTGCCCTCTGGTAGAAAGTGACTGTAAGAGGTCATCAATTCTAAGATATATCCAGTTGAAGAGATGTTAAACTATAAAAAAGTGCATAATATTTGAAATATGATAATTTTCAATATTATCGATAATTCGATAATTTAGACAATTTAAATTTAAACTTTGTCTAAATTCGATAATTTAGACAAAGTTTTATTTGCATTATTCATCATTGCAGAATGGATATGGACTTTCAGTAAATGAGAAGATGTACTAAAAATAGATTTTACCCTATCATCTTTCTTTGCAACTTTTTTCTTATCTAAGAATTATGTTGAAGAATGTAGTTAAATCACTTATTGCATAGTTTATCTACTTAGGTAATGGAATCTAAAGCAGGTTCATAAATCAAAAGCAGACAGTATAACTTGGAAATTTTAGGAGCACATATAAATGCTGAGTTTTTTTTATGTATGTATGTGTGGGAACCAAATATCACTAAAGGTTTTTCAAAATGGAACACTTTTTGTTTTATTGTTTTTATTGTTTGACTAGAAGATTTACTCATTTTTATAAGTTCAAGAGAGAAAAAAATCCATTAAATTCCCTTATAATTGGAAATGAAGACTTCTTTAAGGTCATAGCCTGAAAAAATATGGTGTACCATAACTCCACTCCGAATAGATCTGAACCACAAGCTTTATACATGAGACCAAGAAAATAAATATGTTATAATAAAGATAGAAAGCAACAAATGTCAACTGGCATTCTTTCATCTCTAGAAGGAAAGCATAATCAAATCTCAAACTGGACCTTTGGAAGGTGGTATATTTCAAGCACTGTTTATTGGAACTTGTTATCGACCACTTACCTTTTATTTACGTTATTTGATGCATATTTTTCAAACTCATATTCTGACTGATTTAATCTTAATTATTTTTTTCCCATTTTAACTATAATTATGTTTACTACGTGCTACACCAACTGGACTTCACATTTAGGTGCCCTGTGATTGGGCTTTTAGTTTGTTTTAAACATGCTCTGTGTATGTTCTTTCCAATCTTTAAATGGCATTTCATTTAATTCTTGCAAAGCTGGTTCTGATTTGGATTTCATTTATTTACATTTTATTATTTTTACCTTTTATACTTTTAAATCTCATAACTTCTTATTTTCTAATTCTTTCCAAATGTCAATCTTAATCCTCTTTTAAAAAATATGATCTGTGTTTCTCTCATATGGTTGTGTTCTCTTTCTCTGTTTTTCTGTATTTATCATTCAGCTTTCTTCATTTGGAATACATGTTTTTTAGACAGTGCCTGCACAGATAGGTACTCCATAAATATAGACTGCCTGGTGGAATTACAGCAAAAGCTAATTCAAAACAACTTTATATATGTTAGAAACATTCAGACAGTTATTTAGCAACATTGGGATAATTTTTGGCAAAATTTGTGTAGAAGTGATTGATACATTAATTTTCATTGAGGTGTTTTGGAAGTATATATATAAAATAAATAATCACAAATTGATTGACTTCTGTGTTATTTATTGATATCCTTGTAATAATATTTCGCTATTTTGATATTTATTATGTATATAATATACTTTCTATAGATATAGAAAATAATGCACTTGTGGCCGGGCGCAGTGGCTCAAGCCTGTAATCCCAGCACTTTGGGAGGCCGAGACGGGCGGATCACGAGGTCAGGAGATCGAGACCATCCTGGCTAACACGGTGAAACTCCGTCTCTACTAAAAATACAAAAACTAGCTGGGCGAGGTGGCGGGCGCCTGTAGTCTCAGCTACTCGGGAGGCTGAGGTAGGAGAATGGCGTAAACCCGGGAGGCGGAGCTTGCAGTGAGCTGAGATCCGGCCACTGCACTCCAGTCCGGGCAACAGAGCAAGACTCCGCCTCAAAAAAAAAAAAAAAAAGAAAAAAAATAAAATAATGCACTTGTATACAGAAGGCTTAAAAATATTTTGTTATTAAAATTACTAGAATAATAAAAATTGTTTTTGTCAGAATTTTTTGATAAATTTTATATCTCCTTTTAAAGTATTGGCCTTAAAAAAGTTGTTTTCTCTTGGATAGCAAAGACATTTTTAGAGTAACATAAAAGCTATATATAGGATATATAAAATATCTTTGGTTCTAAAAATTAAAGAAAAAAATAATCTTGTTCCTGGATTATTTACATGTTTGATATAAACTTAACAAACAAAACAGAAACTTATTTTTGTTTTTTCCCTTTATGGCTTATCTTTCCACTATTAGTTCATATTCTGTTACACCTAGTATTTTCCATTGGTTTTGACAAAAATGGAATAAAATAATTAATCTTACTGAAAAATCTCACTGTATCATAATGTATTCTATTGGTAGAAGAAATGAATTACTACATAGAAGTGGATGTAGAAACAATTAGTGTATTTATCTAATGTAATTAGGTATGGCTGTGCATCTCCTGTTGAATCAGGACCAGCCATACCACCAAGAATAACCACAAACTCTGGAAAAGATACAAACCACTACCCGAAGACTGGAGACGGTCCAAAAGTAGGCAGATACTGAAAAGGAGGTGACACTTAGAAGAAAAGAATTACACTGGGAGATTTTCCCATTTTTACAGCTTTTACTTTGTCATACTCAGGACTCTTGGATGGTCATAGTTAATCAGCTTCCCCGGAGTTACTTTTCACTTTCAGTTTGAATTCCATCACAGATAAACTAGCTGGGTGTGGTGGCATGTGCCTGTAGTCCTAGCTAATCAAGAGGCTGAGACGGGAGGATTGCTTGAGTCAGAAGTTGAAGTATGCAGTGAGCTATAATAGTGCCACTGGGCTACAGAGCGAGACCATGTCTAAAAACAAGCAAACAACAAAAAGAGACTTACATACCCTCTGATATTCAAGCAGTTTATTGTGGTATATGCCACCACAGATAGTCAAAGCAGTCTTGTGGCATGGGCCAGATAGAGAGATGCAGTTAGGTGTCAGAGGACTGTCTGCCCAAGAAGGTCTACATCTGGAGACCATTCTCAGAGTTTGGGGGATACTTCCTCCTTTCTTATACCAGTGTTCGGTCTATGTCAGTTACAAGGCATTTCTTTCTTAGAGGGAGTTTAAGCTATACTTGTAAGGATAAGCTTTGTTTTATGATTTAGGTATATGAGAATTTCATCTGTGCTGAGGTGATCTTGCCTCCTGGAAGTCCTTGGGCCAGGACTGAAAATCCGTGGGCTAGATTGCTAACTGACACATAAGTGTCAGCACTGCAAGATGTTTGAGTGGACCTAAGGGTACTGGTGATCTTATAGCTACAATTTGTCACTTACAGTGTACTACCTACCTGGAGGCAGGTCTGAGATTATACATTGTGGGTCAGTTAAATCTTCAATGAAAACCCCTCAGTCTTATTCACTTGAGAAAAAGACAGAGCTCAGGAAAGGACCAAAGTTACTGGAAAGCTAGGGGTGAAATCCTGAGAGGAAGAAAGTCAAAAAGGGGAATCCCAAGTTCTATATATACTCTTCTCACATCTTTGTTTGGCCCCACAGTATGTATGCTTGGGGGAAGTCTCCAAGCAGTCCAGAAGAGGCTAAATGACCTGATGTGAGATTTAAGCTGTTGTTCACTGAAAGGGAAACAATTCTTAATTAGAGTTTAGCCAAGTTAAATCGCTGGTTTTAAAATAAAGTATTTGTGAGAATATAAGAGTCAGAATTTCTACATCATATCATTTATAATGTCCAATACAAAAACCTGAAAATAATTATCTGTTGATGAATCAGGAAAAACTTGGGAAGGAGACTTTTTTTTCAACAAATGGTGGTAAAACAACTAAATATATGGAGAAAAAATCAACTATTTTCTCCTTATATACAAAATTAATTTGAGATTAATAATTTGGATGATGTATTTAAATGTTAAAGTTAACCTCCATTGAGGGTTTAGAAGACAGGAGAATATCTTTTCAACTTGTAAGTAAACTAAAGTTTGTTAGGATGTAAAACTTTGCCGTAAAAGTAAAAATAAACTAGACCTCATCAAATAAAACTCTGTTCACTAAAAGATGTCATAAAGAAAACAAATATTTAAGTCTCAGATGTGGAAAGCATATTTGAAATATTTGCTCACCGCACATCTGACAAAGTACTGGTATCTCAAAAATATGAACTCCTTTACATCAAATATTAAAAGATAACATCAATTAGCAAAATATTTTAATAGAAGTCTTAAAAGATATAAGAATGAACAATAAAATCAGAAAAAAAGTGTGTAATATCCTCAGTCACCACAAAAGAATCATAATAAAACCACAATGAGAAGTCACTGCCTATTATTATACTTGAATGGCTAAAATAAAAAAGAAAAACTGACCACACTGAATATTGGCAAGAATGTGGAGATGCTGGAACTCTTAAGTATTGTTAGTGAGAGTTTAAAATGTTACAATTACTTTGGAACTATCTGGCTGTTTATTATAAAACCAAGCACATATTTTCCGTGACATGGCAATTTTAGTGCTAAGCTTTTTTATCCAATACAATTTTAAAGCATGTTCATAAAAAGACACCTACAAGAATATTCATATTGGTTATATTTATAGTAGTGAAAACTTTCTGGCAATATATCAGGAGTCTTTCAGTAAAAGAATGGATAAACAAATTGTGACATAATTATAAAATGGGATAGTATTAAGCAATCAAAAGAACACGCAATTGATATGTGTAACATGGGTGACTCTCAAAAACACTGAATGAATGAATGTTGCCAAAGAATTGATTGTGTGGTTGTATATAACCATGCATATAGTTACATATATAAGACTGTATGATTACATATATAAGAAGTTCTAGAATAATAAAAAACAAAACAAAACAACATAGTGTTTATCTCTGGGGAGTTGATACTATGATTTACCGTGAAAGTAGCTGAGGACAATTCCTGGACTCATGCTATCTTGATATGATATTGACTTGCACAAGTGTATGCGTTTGTGGAAATTTATAAAATGATATACTAAATATCTTTGCATTTAGTTGCTTGCAAGTATTTTCTCAAAAGAAAAAAGTTTAAAATCTAAATAATCATATATATTCTGAAGTCTTCATAGGGGAGGGTACTGATGTCTGCAACTAACTTCATAGTGCTTAAAAATAACATAGGCTTATGAAGGGATAGAGTAAATATGTGGTAAAGAAAGTATAATAAAAAATTATATCATCTAAGTGCTGAGTAGGTGAGTAGACACTGTAAAACTTTTCAATTTTTTCCCTATGTTTGAAAGCCTTCATTATAATATGCTGAAAAAAAGAAATAAATATAAGATATAATTATTTTATTTTCTTTATTCATTTTAAACATACTTCAGCACTAACTTGGTTATTCTTCTTGGTGGCACAACGGCACAATCATAACTATTGACATTTTCATCAATGAATTTTTAAGTACTATTGGAAGAAGGCATGTGAATTCTTGATCAAAGAAGCCCAGTATAAAAACCTGAAGAATGCATGTCATTCTTGGAAGAGAATTTAGCATAACTGTTAAGGATGCTCTCAAGAAATGCCATAACATCAGTGTTGTTAATGACACAGAGTTTGACTCTGTGAGAAAAATAAAAAGAATACCAATCTATCCAAGTTGAAAAGGAATTCCAAAATTTCAGATTCAGTGTGAATACATTCCAGGAATATATTTTAAAACCTATAAGAAAATACCATATGAAAAAGAGTTCTAATTGCTAAAGTATTTTTTTTTTCTTACTTAGTTGCATATAACATGATGGCTCCCCTTACATAAGAAAGTATTTTAGATGTAATGAAGTATAGTGTTTGTGAGTTCCTACTGTGTTCTAGACACCATGCTATGCTAGGCGTAAGAGAGACAGTGATGAATAAAATACAAACCTTGGTCAGGCACAGTGGCTCCCGTCTGCAATCCCAGCACTTTGGGAGGCCGAGGTGGGTGGATCACGAGGTCAGGAGATCGAGACCATCCTGGCTAACATGGCTAACACGGTGAAACCCCATCTCTACTAAAAATACAAAAAAAAATTTGCTGGACGTGGTGGTGGGTGCCTGTAGTCCCAGCTATTCGGGAGGCTGAGGCAGGAGAATGGCGTGAATCTGGGAGGTGGAGCTTGCAGTGAGCCAAGATCACACCACTGTACTCCAGCCTGGGCGCAGAGCGAGACTTGAAACTCCGTCTCAAAAAAAAAAAAAAAAAAAAAAAACCTTGCCACTGGAAAGCAAATTTTGAGAAGGAAATATACAAATCAATAATATAATTATGCCACGTGAGTGCACTCTGTAGGAGAGTCTAAACTTACCCAATCTCGTTTGGGAAAACTTCCAAGAAGTGATATATGTTTTATGACAGTATGATGGGCGATTATCAATTTACTTAGCTGAGAAGACAGAAAAGTTGTTATCCAGTAAAATAAACAGTAAGCACAAGAACATGCCTTTAGGCATGAAGAAAAGAGTGTTTTAAAAGTGATGAAATCTTTCATATGTGACAGCATAAAAGTTGCAAGAGGAAGTAGTGTACCATGAAGGTAAGTTGGATAAATTTTTTTTTTTTTTTTATTTTATTTTATTTTTATTATACTTTAAGTTCTAGGGTACATGTGCATAACGTGCAGGTTTGTTACATATGTATACTTGTGCC
>NW_012114364.1:8452936-8519432 GCF_000951035.1 Colobus angolensis palliatus | reverse complement strand
AAATGCAGAAATCACTGGTCTTCTGTGTCCTTCGCGCTGGGAGTTGGAGACTGCAGCTGTTCCTATTCGGCCATCTTGCTCCGCCCCCAAGTTGGATAAATTTTTAAAGTGCCTTGTATGCCACAGCGTTTTAGTCAAATGTTCCTAATCTCTGAAGTTGGAGTATCTGCCTCGTAGGGTCAGGTACTGATAAAAATAAGGCTCTTCTCTTATTTAGTCCTTATAGTCAAATAAGTGCTTTTTATTTTTAGGTATAAGCAATAATTTCTTACTAGTAATCAACTGAGTTATTAATAATTATTCTTAACATTGTATTCATATACTGGTATTACAATACTGCTAGAGTTTTTGAGAACTAAAGTCCATTGTTCTGCTAGATAGTAACCTACCATTCAATTATTGTCAGCACTGTATATTTTCTAGGACACAGGCATACATAAGTAGATAATTGTAATTCCTACAAATTGAAGGATTTCATATTTGTATACTGGATAGCTCCCTATCTCCCTTATTTCTGACTTTTTTTTCCCCCCCTTTAGGCTTCAGTGCTCCAATTTTTCTCTAAGCAATGAAACATCTCTCGAGATCGATTTTTGGTGATTTGGCTGTTTTGACTCAAATTCTAGGGCCAGAGTTTGGAAGGCAAATCAGACCTGACCAAGCAGAACATCACGTTGTGCTTGTCACATTGATTGATTCAGGGATGATTTTGCAACAATTAAACAAAGTTATAGACAAGAACTTCTCTCCCTCTCTTTCCTCTTTGGAATTCAACCTATAGATGTGGACTAAAAACTGCCAACAGCCGTCTTGATACCAAATGAAACTTAGATATAGAAGCCATGGTAGAGGAAAACATAGACACAAACAGAGAGATGGTATTGTGTGTGCCCTTGAATCAAAATACTCTTGAAGTTTCTCTGATTTTTTTGACTCTCAAATGTGTTAACCAATTAATTCTCCTTTTGTCCAACCTAGTTAGGCTTCTATTTTATGATACTACAGAGAGAGTTATAATACTAAGAGTGTATTTTTAAATTTTTTTCTTGAGAAATTCAAGATTTCTCTTTCTTTTGTACTAGCCTTGGGGTCAAATTGCCTAGTTTGCATCCTGATTCTGCCACTCCATTATGTAATCACTGGTACTAAACCTCTCTGTGCCTCAGTTTCCATAGCAGTAAATTGGCAATAAAAGTATACCTAATTGATAGTGGTATGAGGAATAAATCACACGACAAATACAAAAAGCTTTGTAAGGTGTTCACATTCTAGATAAATGTTAGCCATTATTACTACTTGATGATAAAATATGAATTTTTTCTATTTTCAGTTTTAAATGCTGAGAGACATTTGGCTTCTTCTGCAGTGTGTTTTCTTACAAATCTGTACATTTATAGCCTGTAATTTATCAATTAATGAATTCTCAAAGTTTTTAGTAGTTGGTTCCAAAATAAATCACCTATGATACTATTACTAAAGTCTGTAAATAATCTCTTCCTACAGCTTTTGTACAAGGATGTACCATCGGTGATATACTGTAGCCAATGAAATTTTGTTATTTAGGAAACTACTAAGAAATGACCAAAGGAGAGTTATAAATTACTGATTAAATGTGCATATGCCCTTGTTCTTTTAATAAATAATCAAACATTTCTAACAGAGTTAATTTTTTTCCAAATGGAAAGTGGCTCAAGGGGACCATTTTCAAAATTATTATTCAATATTACTTAAGATACTTTCATTTAAATTAAGATTTTTAATGCAAGTTAACAAAGAGGTGAGATTTACCTTTTAAGAAAAAAAAAAAACCTGAGGTTGCAGCCTAGATAATGAATTGGAATGAGAACAAGAAGAATTGGGATGGCGTGGCCTAAAGAAAGATTATTAAAATTTGTATTATACCTTTTGTGTGTGCTAGCACCCATCTCTATGCTACTAGACTGATTCTTTTGAGAAAAGAAATGGATAATTTTTTTTTTATCCCTAGGAACTAGCAAGAGTGTATCACATATGGGTGTTAAAAAGATAACGTTAAATGAAAATGTTCTTATTTTCCTGACTTTACCAGCTAAAGAAAATAGTTGAAAAGACAACTGATTTGTCATAGCATCAGTCAGGAAAAACCTGTTCATGTTATAGGAATGATATGCAACACATGTCTTAGTGGTATAGATATCTTCATAAAGATCAACTTTGAGATTACGCCATTTGAATATTAGATAAAGTGTTATGAGCAAGCATGTGCTCTAGCTCCCAATGCAGTAAATGAAAATGATAACTATACTGGAAGAATAGAATGAATACAAGAATGTTTCCTATGAAATAAAAAAATTATAAAATAGATCTCTATTAGAGAAAAAGTTTATGAAGAAGATATAAACTTAAAGATTCATTTTGTCAACTTATATGTAATAACCAGACTTTGAAAGATCAAAATTTCACTTTTCTTTCACAAAGCATACATTTTAATAATGTTTCATTACTGTGATATTCTACATTTTGAAAAACCCCACTAAATACCTGCGTGTTTATATACACACATATGAAAGTTGTTCATTGTTTTCTCTAAGTCTCTTTTCTTACGCAAAATATAAAACTGGGAAAATGATTGACACTAAGAAAAAGATAACTTCAGAAAATATGGTGCATATACACCATTGAATACTATGCAGGCACAAAAAAGAACGAGATCCTGTCCCTTTCAGGTTCATGAATGGAGTTGGAGACCATCATCCTAAGCATCATGGAACAGAAAACCATATATTGCATGTTCTCACTTATAAATTATGAGAACACATGGACACATAGAGGAGATCAACACACACTGGGGTCTTTTAGAAGGTGGAGGGTGGGAGGAGGGAGAAGATCAGAAAAAAAAAAAAGAGAGAGAGAGAGTACTAGGCTTTATACTTAGGTGACGATATAATCTCTACAACAAACCCCCATGACACAAGTTCACCTATATAACAAACATGCACTTGTACCCCTGAACTTAAAATAAAAATTTTAAAAAGATAGTATCTTTAAACTTATAGTTGTACATTTCATTTTCTCACTCATTGCAATCACCAAGGCTGTGTTTAATATATTTACTCCATAATCCCAGTGTTTAGCATGTTGTCTCATACATAGTAGGTATTTTTAAAGTAGAATTAATTAATTAATACACTGTTCTTTAATTCAAATCCTTAGCATAGCAGATATGGATTAGCATCGCATGTGCATGGAAATAATGAAATAAGTGTCTTATCTACAGGCCAGGCTCTATGCTTCCCCTGGCCCCTCAAAATGTTCCTTTTATACTAAAAGATTTTAAGAATGGAGAAGGGTCTTAATATGAGATAATTTTGTGCAGCTCCCAAAGATAAGCTGGGAAACAGCAAAGAGGAATTAAAATTGCAAATGAAATTAAAGTTGTTTATCAATTGACCTTAAAATAAGATTATCTTGAATTATCTTGATGGACCCAGTGCAATTACAAGGGTCTTTTAAAACGGAAGAGGGAGGCAGAATGGAGTCAGAATGAGGAAGAAGTTTGAATGTGATGATCTGCCCACTCAGAAGACAGAAGTGGCCACAAGTTGAAGAATGCAGGCAGCTTCTATAATCTGGAAAAAGCAAGGAAAGTGATTCTCACCTAGGGCTTTCAGAGGTAACACAGCCTTGGCCAAGTGTAGTGGCTCATGCCTGTAATCCCAGCACTTTGGGAGGTCGAGACCAGTGGATCACCTGAGGTAGAGAGTTTGAGACCAGCCTAACCAACATGGGGAAAACTGGTCTCTACTAAAAATACAAAATTAGCCGTGTATGGTGGCGCATGCCTATAATCCCAGCTACTTGGAAGGCTGAGGCAGGAGAATTGCTTGAACCCAGGAGGCAGAGGTTGTGGTGAGCCGAGATTGCGCCATTGCACTCCAGTCTGGGCAATAAGAGTGAAACTCCATCTCAAGAAAAAAAAAAAAAGTAACACAGCCTTACTGAAATCTTTATTTTAGTTCAGTGAGACTCATTTGCAACCCCCTCACATCCAGAACTGTAAGATAATAAATGTGCATTGTTTCAAACCACTAAGTTTATAGTAATTTGTTACAGCAGCAATAGGAAACTACTATATTGAAAAACAGGGTAATACAGAAGGCAAGTCTTGAAAGGAGTAAATACAAACACATAATAAGAAATACATATGGATTTCTAACAAAAGAGTTTCTGTACCCCCTTACCTTGGTCAAAGCTGCCCCACTCCCAGCCCACCCATATGGATGCTTCCTGTTTTACAAATTCTAAATGTTGTTGAATGTTGTGAAGCATTCACACTTACTTCCGCTTCCTCTCCCTCTCCCCATTTTTTAATAGCTTGTATCAACCAGGATTTGGTCAGGAAACCAGATGCTATTTCATATATACCAGGATTAAAGGTTTAATATAGCATTAGGGACTTGCACAATCATTGGCAGATTTGGGTACAAGCCCAAGAAAGTCATTCCTGAGAGTAAGACGAAGATAGACACTATGAGACTCAGCCTTCAGGAGAAAGTAGCATAATTTTCAAGACATTTTCAAGAAGCTTCTGCAAGCATATTTAAAAAGCTTTTACTGACTACATTGCTATCTAACAGGAAAAAGAGTAGTTCTCACGCTTTCACCAGGAAGTTTCTTTGAGTCTCACATCTGCCGGTGCATCAGGCCACAGCTGTCCCCGGAGAATCATGGCTTCCCTTCTCCCATGAGTTGCTCAAATCTAACCTGAAACCACACGGGGAAAGAAATTTGGGAAAATATAGTTCCCAGGTCTCTTCAGCAAGACAAGGAGACCTTAAAAGGATTTGTAACGTGGAAGGACAGCAGAAAGTCCAATAACTCATTCTGCTGCTTATTTAACTTAAAATATGGGAAACTCTATTTCCTGTCCCACTTAAGATTATCTCTTGACTCACTGCTGTAAAGGGATTGTTAGGATCCTTAGTCTTCTTTGTACCTCTCCTGTCTATGAATGGGTTCGAAACGTTTGCAGGTAGACCTTTATTTCACATGGCCATCATTAATAATCTGTACGTATTTTTGTATAATCATACATTAATCTTACACTTTTGTTTTAACAAATTCTAAAAGGTGAAAACAAAATAAATTCCATGTTTATTATTATGACTACATGTTTTAGATACTTCAGACCAAATCTGGTAAGCTTAGGATGGCTCTTTGAAAGATCATATTCTTATAGTCAAGGTCAAATAGACTTTTTTTTCTTACATTCCATAGTCATTGAAATCATGCCACATTTTAGTTGTTTCATATCTGGGCCATTCATTTTTAGGCTTTTTCTGGTCAAATTTCGTTTCCTTGCCTTATGTTTTCTTTCTCTCTCTCATTCTCCCTCTCTCCTTCTTTCCAGCCATCTTCCTTTATGCTATTCATTTTATATGGGAATGAGATATATTTTTCATTTCAAAATCTATTGTTTATTATCTTTTCCATTATATTTTAAGACAGTATTCTTTGCTCCCACTCAATTCCTGTTCTAATTTGAACACAAAATTCACAGATAGAGTCTGACACTTAGGAAACTGTTTTTCCTGCCAAACTTTCTTGAGACCTGCTTTCTTTGCAGCCTGAATTGAAAGGCAAGCTGCTTTCTGAGTTCATTACCCTTCACAGATCCCCTCACTCTCCCCATTATGTTTGCAAATTAAGTTCTAAACTTAGTGTACTGCCGTCATCTTGGATTTTTTTTCATCTAACTGGGCTTATTTACTATTTATTTATTTATTTTTGGTAAACACTTATTTCCACTTCTTGTTTTGGTGTCTCCCCTGAAAATGAGACTGGATACATTATTTCTCAGAAAAAGTCTTCTTGCTCCCTTCTTTCTAAATTTGTAATGTTTCTGAGCAGATTATTCTTGGTTCAAAATCATTTTTCCTCAGAGCTTCAAGGCATTGCTCTAGTGTTCTTGATCATCTGGCATTCTATTGAGAAGGACACTCATTTCTTTATAATCAATATTAAGTTCTTTTTTTTTCTCTACTTCATAATCTATAGGATCCTTTATGTCTTTTTTACATACTGGCATTTCCTAATGGTATGTCTTTTATTTATCTGGCTTGGCACTGTATAGACCTTTAACATTTTCAGACTTGTGATGTTCTTAAGTCCAGGATATCTTCTTCGATCATTTTTGGTAGTTTTCCCCATTGCATCTGTCTCTCTTTGGAATTTCTTATTCCTGAATTATTGCTTTAAAATAACACCCTGTTTCTGTTTTATAGGAGCAAAGTAATTTGGCCTGAATATCATTGAGGATGCTTGATTTTAAAAAGTTATTTCTGTTGCCTGAGTTGTCTATTATGTATAGGAAGAATTGTAATATTATTTTGGTTCTCTCTTGCTTTTTTTTCATATGTCTAGTAAACTTTAATACTTTCATCATGTTTTAGAAAAACTTGAGTTGGTAATTTTTGGTGGTTGCATGAGTTTCTTTTACAGATGTGTACATGTCATTCTATTTTCTATAGAGTTCATTCTTCTTCAAGATTGAGGCTTGTAAGGCTGAGGTGGGCAAATCACCTGAGGTCGGGAGTTCAAGACCAGCCTGACCAACATGGAGAAACACTGTCTCTACTAAAAACACAAAATTAACTGGGTGTGGTGTTGCATGCCTGTAATCCCAGTTACTTGGGAGGCTGAGGAAGGAGAATTGCTTGAACCCGGGAGGCAGAGGTTGCGGTGAGCTGAGATCTTGACATTGCACTCCAGCGTGGGCAACAAGAGCGAAACACCGTCACAAAAAAAAAAAAAAAAAATTGAGGCTGCCTGTGAGGACAATGAATATTAAGTGCTGAGTGCTGATCTTCTTGCAGGCTTCACTCGAAGTTATCCAGTACAGAGCTAGCCCTTAATGTGTCATAGACCAAATAAATACCAGACTGAGGAGGCTGTATAGTGAGGTGCGAATATCCTGCTCTAATTTGCTTCCCAAGTAGTTTGTTCCATTTCTTTAAAGAATACTCTGTTCTTTTTGACTGAGAGTAAACACTCAGCTACTTGTACCCAGGGAGCAAAATCACAGAATACGTGGAAAAGGAATAAGAAGACACGAGGATACCACTTGTTTTCAGACATGCTGCCAATTCACCTCCTTAATGTTTTATTTCTTCTTCTAATTCTATGACAATTTCAAGCTCAGGGTTAATTTCTATACTTTCTTTGCTTGTGATTTCATTCCTTCTATTAAACATCATTAGAGTTATTTTCCTTTTTATTTCTCAGAATCTTTTTAAGAAGTCTCTTAGCTACTGATAACTCTCATTCTCTTTAGCATTATAGAAGTTATAGTGTTATTCCCTTTATATATACAGAAGAGAGAGTCAGCTGTTAACATAATTAACTTTCTCAATATTATCATAAAGGCATCTATGTCTTTTCATCAGTCCAAAATATGGTCCTTTTGAGAACTGTCCCTTTAACCTCCTAGGGTTGTCAATCTGGTATTTGGGGTTATGCCACATATTATTTTCCTTCATCTGACTATAGTGAATCAGCATTTCCCTTTCTCTAACTACGTGTTCAGGGAAGAACATATAACAACATTCAAGCCAATAAGAGTTACTATCAAGAAATATTGGCCGGGCACGGTGGCTCAAGCCTGTAATCCCAGCACTTTGGGAGGCCGAGACAGGCGGATCACGAGGTCAGGAGATCGAGACCATCCTGGCTGACACGGTGAAACCCTGTCTCTACTAAGAAATACAAAAAAACTAGCCGGGCATGGTGGCGGGCGCCTGTACAGCTACTCGGGAGGCTGAGGCAGGAGAATGGCGTGAACCCGGGAGGCGGAGCTTGCAGTGAGCTGAGATCTGGCCACTGCACTCCAGCCCGGGTGACAGAGCGAGACTCCGTCTCAAAAAAAAAAAAAAAGAAATATTTTTGCCTGAGTTGTAAGAATGGTATGGTCCTGGAGCAGCCAGTGACCATCTTTAGTACCATGAATGATCAAATTGTCAGATAATAAAAACAATATAGGAAGAAGAAAAGCTGGCTGATGGAGCAAGAGAATGCTGGTGGCTTGTTTGTGACGCTGGATACAGTGATGTCCAAATGTATCTTTTTATAATGCAGTTATAGAAGTCAATAGATTTTCTGTCTTTTCCGACAAGGTAATATGAGTTGGGTTTTGTTACTTGTGCCATATAATTTCTGACTATGTGGTTACATAGTTAGCAAATAAACATTAGGACTCAGATAATATGACAAAAGAATCTATATTCTCATTCACTGTTGGATACAATTTCCCCCGGACACCTAAAGTCAAGAGATAGAAGAGAATTAAGAAAGCTGATTGGTTAATTTGGCTTACATAATTTAAGTAATAACACTCAACACTTTTTATTGCACTTATATGTTTGTTCAGATGAGATAAAAAGGAATCCCTTTCTCTTCTCTAACTATTTGATTTATCTATACTTGTTTTTTAAATGTACCCAGAATATTCATTTCTACATATAATCTAATAAAAAATAAAACCAGAATCAAAGTAGTTATGCATTCTATAATTGAATACAGATGATCTGATGGAAAGCAGCTAAAATACTTGTCTGGTAGCGGAGTGTTCCCACAGGAAAGTTATAGTGGAAAATCATTCTATGATATATTCTGAACTGCAGTCATACTTGCCCCCTGTTGATTCAATTTAAGACTAAAATGAAAAGATTTCCAGCTAACTATAACAACTTAAAGAAAAGGGAAAATTTGGTGTCTTGCCATGAAATAAATAAATACATTAATGTTCACCAGTTAATCTATCTCAGTGTATTGAGGTGTAGTGAAAGCTATATGTAAAATCTCAACTTTTAATTTCTTTTGACTTTTTATTATTTATTGGCTAAAAATGTTATGGATAATTAAAAGCATTTAATAAATGAATTAAGTGCTAGGAGGAAAAAGAAAACTATATAATTTAATAATTAATACAGTCAATTTTTTTAGAGAGCAATTTATTTCAAAGCCACAGACATACAGGTAATCAAATTAAGACAATTTCTTAGACTTTTGAAGATATTAACTTTTGGCATGGAAGATATCCCCTGAGCAAAAATATTAAAGTAACCCAGTTACTAAAATAAATTCACTATCAAATATTCTTGTGAACTAAAAGAGCAAATTAATTAACCACCAATGCTGTACCATCCTGGGAAAATGAACTGCTATGTTATAAAATTGCTTCTGCTTTATCTACTTAGAATACATGTCTGTATAATTATATGTAGCTCAAGTTGCTGCAAATTAATGCTCTAGGTTCATGATTTTCATGATTAATTTATATGAACGAGTCTTATTTCATATTGTGCAACAGAATTCTGATTTTATTCCTCATCAAGTTTAAAGATGTTTTAGCTTTGAGCAGATGTAGGAATCACATTGTCAAAAGCTGGGCCTATCTGTTATCCCTGGAGGTCATGTTGCTTTGTTATTTATTCAGCTGGAGTGTGTGGACAAAAATATAAGATTCTAGGACTTCAATTATTCCACACATATTTACAGTTGGAATTATATTTATGGTTTATAATTATCTTTTACATTAAACACAACCCTACTGCCAATAACAAAAGAGTCTCCCTAAAGTACAGATGTATATTTTTAATACTTCCATTAAATAAAGTTAAATGAGATTGGTATAAAAATAACCTATTATTATATGATCAAGGATTTTGTTTTCTTTGATTTTTTTTCTTTTAAAGAGGCTTTATGATTAAGCAAAATACTCCCTCCTTTCCACCTCATTCACTTTTCCTAAATTCATGTGATGATCCTGTAGAGTCACAGCTATAGTTTTAAGATAGTTTCCAGTAAATGGCTATTGAATGGCTATAGCTTCGTATATTTATTAATTTTTGAATATGTCATTTTGAACATTATTTCAAGTTGTACATTGTCTTCAAATATTGGTATTTCTCTGATGACTCTCCATGCTTCCTGCATAAATGGTATGCAGGGATAGCATTTAACCTTGCAAGCTTGAGTCAGCACTTCCTAAGCAAGTCCGAGATACTTATGAAAAGCAACGGCAGCAAAAGCCAAAATTGACAAATGGGATCTGATTAAACTAAAGAGCTTCTGCACAGCAAAAGAAACTACCATCAGAGTGAACAGGCAACCTACAGAATGGGAGAAAATTTTTGCAATCTACTCATCTGACAAAGGGCTAATATCCAGAATCTACAAAGAACTCAAACAAATATACAAGAAAAAAACAAACAACCCCACCAAAAAGTGGGGAAAGGATATGAACAGACATTTCTCAAAAGAAGACATTCATACAGCCAACAGACACATGAAAAAATGCTCATCATCACTCGCCATCAGAGAAATGCAAATCAAAACCACAATGAGATACCATCTCACACCTGTTAGAATGGCCATCATTAAAAAATCAGGAAACAACAGGTGTTGGAGAGGATGTGGAGAAATAGGAACACTTTTACACTGTTGGTGGGATTGTAAACTAGTTCAACCATTATGGAAAACAGTATGGCGATTCCTCAAGGATCTAGAACTAGATGTACCATATGACCCAGCCATCCCACTACTGGGTATATACCCAAAGGATTATAAATTATTCTACTACAAAGACACATGCACACGTATGTTTATTGCGGCACTATTCACAATAGCAAAGACTTGGAATCAACCCAAATGTCCATCTGTGACAGATTGGATTAAGAAAATGTGGCACATATACACCATGGAATACTATGCAGCCATAAAAAAGGATGAGTTTGCGTCCTTTGTAGGGACATGGATGCAGCTGGAAACCATCATTCTTAGCAAACTATCACAAGAAGAGAAAACCAAACACCGCATGTTCTCACTCATAGGTGGGAACTGAACAATGAGATCACTTGGACTTGGGAAGGGGAACATCACACACTGGGGCTTATCATGGGGAGGAGGGGAGGGGGGAGGGATTGCACTGGGGAGTTATACCTGATATAAATGATGAATTGATGGGTGCTGACGAGTTGATGGGTGCAGCACACCAACATGGCACAAGTATACATATGTAACAAACCTGCACGTTATGCACGTGTACCCTAGAACTTAAAGTATAATAATAAAAAAAAAGATACTAATTTTACTTCACAAGTACGAGCATAAAACAAATATCACTCTGTGTATGCCATTAAATCAAATTTGCTTTGTCTCAGAGTTGCCCATCTCCTATGGTGGATGATATTTCATCCATTGAGAAATTATTGGGGTATTCTTCTACTTCTAGTTTAACTCAAAATCAGGAGATCTAGATGCTACCCCTGAAATGAGATAATAACTTGTAATATCCTGATTACTGATTATCAGAGGTGTCTTTTTTGGTCTAAGTCTGAAGTGTTCTTTTGATGTCTAGTGCACCTGTCCTTTTATGTTGCATGTGAGACAGAAAAATTTCTCCACCCAGGGCCAGGCACTGTGGCTCATGTCTGTAATCTCAGCACTTTGGAAGGCCAAAGCGGGTGGATCTCTTAAGGTCAGGAGTTGGAGACCAGCCTGGACAACATGGTGAAACCCGTTCTCTACTAAAAATACAAAAATTAGCCAGTGTGGTGGTGTACCCTTTGTAATCTCAGCTACTGGGGAGGTTGAGGCATGAGAATCACTTGAACCTAGGAGATAGAAGTTGCAGTGAGCTGACTCCTGCCCCAGCAACAGAGTGAGACTCTGTCTCAAAAAATATATATATATTTTTGCACCCAGGACCCATTTATTCTTTCTCTGTTTAATTTTTTAAAAAATTTCTGTATGTACTTAGTAGGTGTATATATTTATGGGGTACATTTTGTTCCTGAAAACTGCCATATCTTTCAGTTTCATTCCATGTGGTTTGGATAAAGCTGATTTGTCTGTGAAGACACAAAAGTATATATTACCTAGATCTGGCTAATCAGCACAGCATATTACTCTGGCTGTAGTGATGGATTCATGAACATATGAACCATTCAGGGCCAATAAGATGAATGAAACCTTATGGTGGAGGTGGTCTTGGATAGGATAATCTCACATTTTCTTAAAAACTATGAAACTTAGAGCATGTATAGTTTTGAGCTGCTTAAGCTGTTTTTAAACCAAGAGGAGAGAACTTACTGGAGAATAGCACTGATATTAGGTTTAGTAAAGTTCAGTGACAGAGAATAGGAAACTAAATCCTAGAACATTATTTCAACTGCTGATCAAATAACTTCTGAATTTTTCAGTCATGTAAGACAATAATTAATCTTTCTGTTCAAGACTTTGGAATAATTTTTCTGTCTGTAACAGATAGCACTTTTCAGGATATGTTACATAACCATCTCTAAAAAGATTATATTCCCCAATTCCAGCATAGAGCAGTGCTTGGTGTCCATTGCTGATGGAACTTTGAATGCAATCTTCAATTTCATAATCAATTTTCCCCTGCCTCTTTGCTTCTATAGAGGAATACCTGAGGCTAGATAGTTTATAAAGAAAATAGGTTTATTTTGGCTCAATTTCATAATCAATTTCCCCTGCCTCTTTGCTTCTGTCTTCCAGTCCTACCTGTGTCAACTAATATAATCTTTTCCATTGGCTTAGGGCCCACAATATTGGGCTGACTTGCTTACTGCAATCGGGCAGAATAAATTAGGGAATAGTTAGGCTTGTTTTGGACTTCATATTTGAAACTATGTCAACAGTCTCGTTGACCTGGTTTAGCCCTCAGTGACAACTCTTTTTCTTTTATTTTTTCAAAAGACAGGAAGTATTTACGATATTAATCTACTTATGAAGTTTTCCACTCTGTCTCAAATCCCTGGACTTCCAAATCCTGGCTACCTACTTTGATGAAAGGCAGTAGGGATGTCAGAGAAGCAAAAGAACAAAAGGAAGAACGAGCAGATGTTAATGTTACTAACTTATCCTGATTCATTAAAGTTCTTAGATGGCAATTAATGATTGAAGCATTCTGCTGACATATGATTGATTATTTAGTGTTCATGAATAACTTAATTGTATCTGAGAAGTCAACCTACGTGTTGACCCATGTGCTGATCTAAGAATGTCAACCTACATACAGGTCAGCCCCCATAGTTTCTTGCACGAACATTTGCCTCTACCTTCCGTGAGGAATAGTGATGATTATCACAGAAGGATTTCCAAGAATCAGGAATAAGTAAAGATGAGTTCCAACGTAATATAGAGATGATTTTAAATAAGAACCCCAAGGAGATCAGGTTTGTGCCTGTATATTATAAGTACTCTCTTGAAGTCCTAGTACTTGGAGACTACATAAGTGTCACTTTGGCAGGAAGGAGGAAATGATGATGCAAGGTGACCTTGGAAGAAGTGGGACATCTCTCTGTTAGCTAGCTAGGGAGGCCGTTAACAAAGTACCATAGACTAAGTAGCTTAAACAACAAAATATTTGTTTTCTCACTTCCATCATTCTGAAGGATAGAATTTCCAGATCAAGGTGTCAGTATTATTGATTTCTTCTTCTGATGCCTCTCTCCTTATCTTAGGGATGGCTCTCTTCTCCCCTAGTCTTTACGTAGTCTTTCCACCTTGTCCACTCATGTCTGTGTCCAAATTTTTATTTTTATAAGACCACAAGTCATATTGAGTTAGGACATACCCTAAAGACCTAACTTTAACTTCATTACCTCTTCAAAAACCTATCTCTAAATATGGTTACATTCTGAGGTAGTGGGAGTTAAGAATTCCACATATAAAAAAATTTTTGAGTGAACACAATTCAGCCCATAATATTCTCTTACTCTGTTCCTTGCCTCATTTGTTATGGCACAAACTCTGCTGCTCAGTCCCTTCAGAAACTCCCATTGCATTTTTGACAGCTAATTTTAGAAAGAAAAAAAAGGCTGAGCAATCGTGTTAGTCCATTTGTGTCACTATAGAGGATATACCTAAGGCTAGATAGTTTATAATGAAAATGGGTTTATTTTGGCTCATGTTTCTACAGGCTATTCAGAAGGTGTGGTGCCAACAACCACTCCTGGTGAGGGCTTCAGGAAGCTTCTGATCATGGTGAGGTGTGAAAGGGAAGCTGGTGTATCACATGGCAAGAAAGAGAGCAAAAGAGAGAGAGGAGAGGTACCACAGTATTTTTAAAAACCAAATCTTCCATGAACTACCAGAGTGAGAACTTATTCATTACCATGGGGAGGGCACCAAGCTATTCAAGAGGAATCTGACCCTATGACCATAACACCTCCCAGTAGGCCCACCTCCAACATTGGGGGCCACATTTCAACATGAGATTTGGAGAGGACACATATCCAAACAATATCATATTGCCCCTGATCCCCAAAATATCACGTCCTTCTCATATTGCACTCATCTTTTCTCAATAGTATCCAAAAGTCTTAACTTTTTTGGCATCAGCTCAAAAGTCCAAAATCTCATCTGAGACTCAAGTCATGTTCCTTCCACCTATGAGCCTGTAAAATCAAAACAAGTTATCTAACTCCAAGATACAATGCTAGTACTGGCATTGGGTAAACATTCCCATTCTTAAAGGGAGGAATCAGCCAAAAAGGGATGGCAACATGCCCCACACATTTGTGAAACCCGGAAGGGCAATCATTAAAACTGAACACTCCAAATTAATTCTAGAGTCATATCTTGTATCCTGGGCACACTGGCATGAAGGGTGGGCTCCCAAGGCCTTGGGCAGCCCCATCTATGTGGCTTCTTTGGGTGTATTCTATGTGGCTGCTCTTACGGGTTGGAGTTGAGTGCCTATGGCTTTTCCAGGCTCAGGATGCAGGCTGTCAATGATGCTACCCTTCTTGGGTCTGGAGGACGGTAGCCCTGCTCCCACAGCTCCACTTAACAATTCGCTTATGGGGACTCTGTGTGGGGGCTACAATCCCACTTTTCCCTTTGCCAATTTCCTAGTAGAGATTTTCTGAGGGGACTCTGTCCCTGCCGTAGGCTTCTGCCAGGGCCCCCAGACTTTCCAAAACATTCTCTGAAATCTAAGGGGAAGCTGCTAAGCTTCCTTCGCTATTGTGTTCTGTGCAACTGCAGGCTTAACACCATATGGCAGCCAACAAGTCTTATGACTTATGCCCCCTGAAGTGACAACTGTAGCTGTACTTCAACCTGCTGTGAGCTGAGTCTGGAGCCAGAGGAGCTGGGATATGGGAAGCAATATCCTGAGGCTGAGCAGGGCAGCAGCATCCCAGACCTGGCCCCCCAAACCATTCTTCTTCCTAGGCCTCTGGTCCAGTGATGGTAGGGGCTGCTTTGAAGATCTTTGGTATGTCTTCTAGGCCTTTTTTCTATTGTCTTGGCTCTCTTTTAGTCATGCTAATCTCTCTAGCAAGTGGTTGCTCTGTAGCCTGCTTGAATTTCTTTCCTGAAAACACTTTTTCTCTACCATATGGCCAGGCTGGAAATACTCCAAATTTGAAAATATCCAACGATGCATGAACAGTCACTTGTTTATTATGACTTTCCTTTTGCTTTCAGCATGTGCTGACTGATCACACTTCACATCATCCTGTTATTACTCCATTTTCCCACATTTACTATTTACACACTCTTCTTAAAGTCTCGCTAATATCCTATATCTAAATAAACTCAAGATCATTACATGCTTCAAACAAAATATTACTTGGCTACAATTATATAAATGACTTTTATTTAATTATTGTAGCTTCTTGAATCAATAAAGCTACAAGATGTGAAGAAAGACAAAAATCAAATAACTCAGTTATCTGTAAAGAATCTGTTTGCAGCTGGGTGTGGTGGCTCATGCCTGTAATCTCAGCACTTTGGGAGACCGAGGCGGGCGGATCATGACGTCAGGAGATCAAGACCATCCTGGCTAACATGGTGAAACCCCATCTCTACTAGAAATACAGAAAATTAGCCGGGCATGGTGGCACATGCCTGTTGTCCCAACTACTCAGGAGGCTGAGGCAGGAAAATCACTTGAACCTGGGAGGCAGAGGTTGCAGTGAGCCCAGATCACGCCACTGCACTCCAGCCTGGGTGAGAGGGTTAAACTCCCTCTCAAAAAAAAAAAGAACAAAAAACCTTAACACTTGCTGTACTTATCCTCCCTGGTGGCTGCTGATGGTATTGCACCTCCAGTGTCACCACGGGTAAATGACCCCACCACCAGACCCAGCCACCAAAATACCTTTTTTTTTTTTTTTTAATGGCAGATGCTGTTCTAATATTAGATTGTTGAATCTATTTCTCTTTTTGGAATTCATGAACTACACATTAAGAAATCACAGTAAAGTGGATGCTATGTTACTTACAAAGAAGCGCACAGCAGAGTAAAACATGGAATAGAGAGTTACTCACATGCACAATGTGAGCAGAACTTCATGATTAATAACCAAATTCTGTGGTCATGAATCAGTCAATAGTGTATGTTACAGATAAGACCTTATTATTTAGGATAAATAAAATAATTTTGTGTGATGTTTAAAATATTCTCCATGATAGTTTAATATGTGCCACCTCCCCTCACTCCTGCCTTGTTATGTTCTGGTAAAAAGTTGTAATTATTTATTAAAAAATAATATGCACTTTAAAAGCATTTTACATATTAAATAAAACACCCACATAAGTTGGGTGTGGTTGGTAATATTATTCTATTAATTTTAAAGAAGAATAAACCGAGGCTTTGGGAATTTAATAGTCTGACCAAGGTTACATACCAGTAAGGGACAAAAATTGAATTTGAAGCTAATTTAGTTGTGTCTAGAAGTTGAACTCTAAACATCATCCTGATGCCAATAAGTTTTATTTGATGCCTAACAATAGCCATATTAAAAAATTTATTAGCTAAGATGTAAGTACATTGTTCTTCAATAAAGTGACATCACGATATTCACTTGAGTTCATGACAGTCTAATTCCAAGAGTAAACAACATCTTACAAAATATTTCACGGTAGTGTCAAGAGGAAATAATATCTTCCAGTGCATACACTTTACATTTTGCTCTGTTTTTAAAATCTTCATACAAATAAAAAATAATAGATAACTACAAAAACAAAAGAAAATGAAATAACAACAAAACACAGTTATCTATTGACTGGAGATACTCTGATAATTAAGTCTCTAAAACATTCTTACCATTTTTTTTTCTAGTTAGAAACTTTAATCAAGTTATACACAACTCTGTAAGATCAAATAAATGCCCTATTATCCTAAGATGTAATGCTTGAGATTCTAACAGTTTACATGCAGTTCTCAATATCAAGATGTTAATTGCTTTTTAATAATAGGGAAACCCCAAACATATTTATTTAATTAGAAGTCTATAATAGACCTACTAAAAGAAGACAGGCAAAATTTTACATAGAGCTGATGGATAATCTCCGTGAGACAATTTTAAATTTTTGACTACTTAGGGAAACAAATTGTATTTTTTTAATTTTCACAAAAATAAATCAGCGTATTTTGTGAGAAAAATCTAAATGAAGTGCCACTATTGCTTAACATGTTTAACAGAAGCAAAGCATGCACTGTTTCATGAGCACCTCACGCAGTATACCATATGCCAACTAGTACTACATCTTCAAGTATGGAAAATAAGTTTTGTATTGATTGCAGGTGATCTTTTTGTGACTCAGATAGCTGGTGCTTTGTTGCCAACTATCTTTAAGTCTAAATTCTTACTTTCCATTCCCAGGGAATCAAAAATACCAGTCACTCAAATCTGCCCTTTGCCTGCTGTTAATTCCAAGAATCAAATAGATAACCTGATAAGCCCTACTTGCGTATCATATCATATATGTATATATATTAAACTTAAGCTAAATCAAAGTTTAACTTAACTGAGGATAGATTTTGGCAGTAAACAGAACATTATCTGAAGTCTCCTTTCCTTACTCTATCAAGCTGCAAGTTGGTGTCATTGCACCCCTGTCCATGGAGTTCTTGGTTTATTTTTATCTGAAATTGTAGCAGGACGAGCAGCAGACAAAACTCCTCAGACACCGAGTTAAAGGAGGAAGGGGTTTATTCGGCCGGGGGCATCGGCAAGACCTCTGTCTCAAGAGCTGAGCCCCCGAGTGAGCAATTCCTGTCCCTTTTAAGGGCTCACAACTCTAAAGGGGTGCATGTGAGAGGGTGGTGATTGACTGAGCAAGCAGGGGGTACGTGACTGGGGGCTGCATGCACCAGTAATTAGATCAGAACAAAACAAGATAGGGATTTTCACAGTGCATTCGTATACAATGTCTGTAATCTATAGATAACAGAACCAATTAGGTCAGGGGTCCATCTTTAACTACCAGGCCCAGGGTGTGGCGCCGAGCTGTCTGCGTGTGGATTTCATTTCTGCCTTTTAGTTTTTACTTCTTCTTTCTTTGATGGCAGAAATTGGGCATAAGACAATATGAGGGGGGTGTCTCCTCCCTTAAAACAAATTGATGTGGGCTCTGACAAGCTCTTCCAGCCATCAGTCTTTTCCCATGTTCTGAGTCAGAGTGTTTTAGCTTTTACTCTGTCATTGACTTATTTGCAACTCATGACTCCGTTTATAACCCACTGTGGGCTCTGTCACCCCTATTTCGAATTCAACAACCTGCCAAACACTTCAACTCTTGTCAGGGTGCATCCTTCATTTTCTTAATTATTCAAAAACTTGTATTTCAACCTGGATACTTCATAAAGATTTCAAAATTTACCTTATCCTAAATGATCTTGTTGTTTTTAACTAAAACTGTCCATAAAATTGTTTTTATTCAATTTCAGTGAATGACTACAGTATCTATCATTTGCCTAGGCCAGAAGCCATTAACCTGAGGCCTAGTGGACTTTCCTCTGTAAAGTCTCTCAAGGTCTGTCAGTTACAGAGTTCTGTGGATTGCATTTCTTTTGTCTGATTCTTTCCCTCCACCGTAATACCACACATTTAGGTCCTTATTTTTTTCTCCTCTACTATTGCAATAACCATCTACATTCTTCTAGCTAATATCTGTGATCAGTATATTGCTGGTTCTATATTCTTGACTTTGATATATGCTTCTGTCTAGCTATTTCTTCAGCTTTTTGAATTAAGTTCACCACCAGCTTCCTGGATTTCTTCAGTTCTCTGATTTCTATGTGCTCTGAATCTTAGGTTTTTTTCCATCATTCTTGGTCCAATAAAAACCTATACCCTGGCTAAGTTTAAAATTCATCACCAGGAACAAAGAGATTCAGGTATTTAGCCCATATTTAGTGATCTAGCATCAATTCAAACTGTTTGATTTTATGTTACCTAATTACAGCTTGGAGCTAGTTTGTGACATCTCCTGGTTACTTCTATGGTCTTGGCTTTTTATGTGCTTATCACTCTTTAAAGACATTAGCTCTTGAAAAATTTCTTCTTAGTAAGTTTTTATAACAATGTTACCTTTTGGAAGACTTTCCTGACTCCTCCCAATTAATGTTTTTTTTTTTTTTCTCCTTACCTTCTTCTATGTTTTAAAGATTATAGGGAAACAATGATGAATAAGAAATTAGGGGCCGGGTGTGGTGGCTCATACCTGTAATCCCAGCACTTTGGGAGGCCAAGGTGGGTGGATCATGAGGTCAGGAGTTCGAGACCAACCTGACCAACATGGTGAAACCCGGTCTCTACTAAAAATACAAAAAGCAGCCAGGTGTGGTGGTGTGTGCCTGTAATCCCAGCTACTCAGGAGGCTGAGGCGGGAAAATCGCTTGAACACAGGAGACAGAGGTTGCAGTGAGCCAAGGTGGCGCCACTGCACTCCAGCCTAGGTGACAGAGTGAGACTTTGTCCAAAAAAAAAAAAAAAGGAAGAGAAAGAAAGAAGAAAGAAAGAAAGAAAGAAAGAAAGAAAGAAAGAAAGAAAGAAAGAAAGAAAGAAAGAAAGGAAGAAAGAAAGAAAGGTTTGTTGTAGGGATTATATTAAGATAAAGTTAATTGTTCTATTGATCAACCCCAAATTCCCTAATAACTGAAACAATAGAATCGATTTTTTTTTAAATTTATGACAAGTCCAAAACAGTATTACTATATAGTGATTATAAAAAAAAATCCATGAGGTGATATAGTGACTTAGGCTGCTTCTGTCAAAGATTGCACTGGACCTATCAAACTGACAAGAAAGGCTTTATTCAAGACCATAGCAATGTGTGTCAAGATTATTACAGTCAGAGAAGGATAATGAATTCAATGCCATTGAAATGAAAGAGAGAAGAGTAAGCACTCTGATGAGGGAGTGAAGGAGTGCTAGAGTCTGTGGTCAATGTGATTAGCCCATTTGCATTTGCTGTTTGTGCTTACTGAAGTTAGACTCCTACATTCCCACAGAGGTAGGGACTCTATCTTTCTTCATGATTGCATTTCAAAGGGATGGCTCTCAGGTTTTTGAGAAAGACATTCCTGGGTTGTAGAAAATTTGCTCTCAAAGGGGTAGAGAAAGAATTAGTAATTGCAAATTTTTGGAACAACCTAAGGAAAGAGGTTGGAAGCTTCAGTCAGGAAGAAGCCTATCTAAATCTGTCTAAAGTTTGTCAAACTGAAGGGAGCTTTATGGCTATCTTGGTTAATCTACACATACCTTTGAAAGTTCCATTGTTTGTCTCTATCAACCAAGTGCATAAGGAAAGACGATGAAAGCAGCCCAGGAAAAGTTTCACAGTCTAGTCCTGAAAGTGGCACATTTCACTTTCACTAGTCTTCCCCTAACTAAAAGTCAGACAACTGGCTACGTTCAACTGCAAATGTTGGGGACAGCCATGTGATAGTAAGTGGCAGCTGAGATTATAACCTTCCTCTTTGGATTACTTATTCCAGCTCCTGCGTTCTTTCTAGTGCACCACACTGCACAGCTTGCCAAAATCCGAGTGGGAAAAATCACCTGAAAAGTGAACATTTCAGTTGCTTCTCAGGAGGTTTGGTTATGCTTTTCACAGCTTTAGGCAGGGGCTATAAATCACTGATCTAATGAATGAAAGAGCAACACATATAAAGAGGTGGAATTTTTTTTCTCTATTATTTTAGTGACAATTGATGACCTTGGGCAAGTCACTTAACGTCTCTGTCTCTTTGGTATTAAACTGAAACATTGTTTCATACCTCTAACTACCCTCTCAGGCAAGACCTTTACAAGAAAACTAATCCAAAGCAACTCCAGTTTGCTTTTGAAACATTAAAGTTTTCTAGCAGCTTTGCAGAGACTGTAGATGCCCAGAGGACAGTCCTTCATTTTGTGTTCCAATAATTCCCACATGCAGACTGAGCAGTGAGAAAGAAAACTAAAATATAAATAGAGGGCTGTAGAGGTTTAATAAAATCCTCAGGAGTCTATGAGTTTTATCTTTATTCTAGTCACTTCAATCAGTTATTAATTCAGCCTTTAAAAGCAGATTTTTAAAAACAAAACAAAAAATACTCTGTAATGACATAGAATATTTATAGTTTGCTAATAAAATGCCCCAGGCATAACTTACACATTTACTATACTTCTTATTACATTTTGAAGTCATTAACTTTAAGTCATGTTTGATATGCATTTTTAAATGAAAAAATATATAAAGAGAGACAGTTGTTCAAGTTGTATTGCTATTGAGTTTGAATGGTAGTTGAAAATCCAACATTTTGCAGATACGTTACACATTATGTAGATGGAGACAAGGATATTTTAATGAAGGCTTTTTTTTCCAACTCTAACAAGCGTGATTTCGTATATTGGCATGCATTTCTGCCGCAGCAGGGCAGGTTTGGTGACCACCATAAATGAACGACGCAAAATATTCACATGCATCAAATTGAATCAATTTCCCACTTAAAGTTATTCACTGGCTTTCTGTTTCAATCAGAATAACTCAAAATTCCGTACCCTGGTGCACAAGTCCCTCTGTCATCTGATCTTCGTCTTCTCCTAGAACCTCATCTCCTTACTCTCTCCCTCGTTCATATTACTGTTACTGTGCCTTAAACAGACCCTCACTCCTCTCACCTCAAGTCACAGTTTTTGTTGTTTCCTCTGCCTGTAACAAGCCATTTTAGCCACTCAGGTCTTAAGGCAAATAGTGTGGACTCAGAAGCCTTTTTCCGACACAGTCTCAAAAATAGCACGCTCCTGGTCCTTGCACGTCACTACCCTGGTTTGTCTACTTAGTACTCACTTAACTTATACTGATTCTTGAATTTTGTCATCATTTTACTGTGTGACTCACTTTTCTGGAATGACTGCTAATTCCACATGGGCAGAGGACTTCTCAGAGTCAATCTTTTCCGTTCCTGTGCCCACAGTACCTAAAATGGCGTAGGTGCTCACTGTAATGATTTGTATATCCCAGTGTTCCTTTCTCCTAATTCTCTTATCATCCTGAACTTTTCCTTGATTCTCTTGTGGTCCATTGATTGCTTTCTTTGTCTCTTCTGCAGAGATAAAGATGTTGAACAAATAGACTATTGGAGGCAATAATCTTAATAGGATACAATTTTAACAGAATAAAATGCATGTTATATAATCCAGAGCAGTTTAGAAGTTACAAAATATAATTAAGATTGCAAGCTCTGGGGCTCCAGAACTTGCCTTGAATCCCAACTATGTCATTTACTAGGGGTATATCTTGGGCAGATTACTTAACCCATTCGAAGCTCTGTTTTTGCATCTCCAAAGTGAGGATGATAATTTCTGCCTCACTGAGGTTGTTGTAACCATTAAATGAATCAGTACATTACTTCTATAAGCAAAACTTTTAGAGAATTGCCTGGCAGTCCATAAATGTTAATTTTATTTTTCTTTTAAAAAGTTTTTCAGCAATTCCAAAAGGAGTACAAAAGACTGAATGGACAATCTACCTAAATTGAAGAGAAATTTAGGAGCCGAACTGCTAAAAATAACAACAGCCTATACTAATTTAGTGCATATTGTATTGTTTCTGGCACTGATCTGATTGCCTTATATATGTTACTTCATTTACTTATCATACCGATGCTCTGAAGAAGTTCTTATTTATGTCTCCATTTTAACATGGTGAAACCAGAAGCATAAGGTCATACAGTTATGAAGTAACAGAGCCTAGATTTGAATTTGAGCACTTTGAGCTCTAGAGTTCTTGTTCTTGATCATTAGGTCATACAAGCATTTCAAACAAACAAAAACATAAAACCTCTCCTCAATCAATATAGATCATGAAAATATAACAAAATAAAGGAATAAATTATTAAGATTTTTATATATGAAAATTTCTAATTCATATGCAGTGCAACACGCTTAGCATTTTTCTCCTTTCTATTGTAGATGTATCATTTAAAATGTGTAGATGCTTATGAGTGATTTATAAACAGAAAAATATTAACATTGTCAGATTATTTTCTCAAAACATAGGAAACTGTAAAAGTATAGAACACTATTTAAAAGTCAATTGGAGTTTCCATAATCCCAGTTTATTTGATTTCATATTAAAATGTTCTCACATGGAGATAAGGTTGAATACAATTTAGATTATCCAAATATAAAACACGGTGTTTTACATGTAGTGAATACTCTTAGTGGTAGGAACATTTCCTTTCTTGCTTAGCCCCTCCTTACATCTGTGTCTTTGGAGCAAGATTGTCTCCCTTTTATTTGCCAGATTTTTCATTACATTATTTTAGGCTTGTAGACCTAGCTGAAGTTAAAAGCTAAAAGCAGGTTTATGTAACTTGCTTATAATATGATTGTCTAGATTTATATATGAAGCCTACGTTTAACATGTTAGAATTTGAAATTATTTTATAATATAATATGGAAGCAGTTAGTCAATTATGTGTGTGCGTGTGTGCATCCAATACCTCAAAGTCATGAAGCTATCTCTTAGTTACCCAGTTTTCCCAGTGAAAGGATGTGTTAGTCCATTTTCATAGTGCTGTGAAGAAATGCCCAAGACTTGGTAATTTACAAAGACAAAAAGTTTAATGGACTCACGGTTCCACATGACTGGGGAGGCTTCACAATCATGACAGAAGGCAAAGGAGGAGCAAAGACATGTGTTACACGGTGGCAGGTAAGTGAGTACGGGCTAGGGAACTGCCCTTTACAAAATCATCAGATTTCATGAGACTTATTCACTATAAAGAGAACAGCATGGGAAAAAAAAACACCTCCGTGATTTAATTACTTCCCAACAGGTACCTCCCGTGACATGTGGAGATTACGGGAGCCACAATTAAAGATGAGATCTGGGTGGTGACACAGCCAGACCATATCAAAGGAAGAAACTGAGAAACTGATGGCTCTCTCTCTTTCTGTGGGGCAGCCTGAAGTTATGGGACACTCCTCATTATGTGATACTGCTGAGGTAACTGTTGATACTTGCTGATGTATATGTTGCAAAACAATATTTACTCTTACACCTCCTGCAGCATACCCCGTTGTTTCAATTATCTATTGCTCTATAACAAACAATCCAAAAATGTAGTGGTTTAAAATAACCACCAGTTTACTTGGTTCCTGATTCTGTAGTCAGAAATTTGGGCAGAGAACGCTGGAAGTGATGTAGCTTGAAAAGGAAGAAGCAGGCTTCCATAGCTTTATTGAAGTTTTATATCTGAGGATTTGATTTTAGTGATTGACTGGTTTCTTAAGTTCACCTCCGTGTGACCTCTCCACATAGCTACTTTGTGCTTTCTCATAGAAAGGTGGTCTCAGAGCTTCAAGAGAGTGCAGTATATGAAGACTAAACCCAGTGTATGTGCCTAGCAGGTGTCTGCTTGCGTCAGATTTTCCAATATCCCATTGGCCAAAATAAGTCACATAAGCAATTCCAGAGACAGTGAGAGGAGACTGTATAGAAAGTGAATACTGGGAGCCAAGGGTTTGTGTTAGCAACTAATGTAAATGTTTTCTATAGACCATCTTTTAATATAAAAAATATTAACAGATCTCTCATATAAAAAATACATGATATTTCTCCCCAAACCCTCAATATCATATTGCTTTATGGTGTCAGTCTCAGCATCTTGTCATCTAAATAAGATTTAGGTGCAAATGAGGATTCTTAGACGCAGTTCTGCCTCCACACACCCAATATTTAATGATGTAACAGTAATAGGAAAATGAAAGTATACAAGTCTAGTTAAAAAGTGGAGAACATATGGCACATAGCAACAACTGACCTGTAACAATTCTGAAATCCATGTAGCCCCAGGGAGCAGGAAATGGTCCTTTATCATGGGCCAGTTCTGTATCATGGAATGATTCTCTCTGGATTTTCTTTTTGTTTTTTGTTTTCTTCCCGCTGAGTGTGCCTTTGTTTTTCATAAGAAATGCTCTCCATATGCAAGCCTGTTGCCCACTTTCCAGGCCCAAGGCCAAAGTCACATGTTTTAGGTTTATATTATAGCAACACTCCACTTCTAGTATCAATTTGTCTTACAGTTATCTGTTGGGACACAACAAACCACTCCAAATAGAGTACCTTAAAACAACAAATATTTATTTGTTTACAATTTTGTGGATCAGAATTTCAGGCTGGGAACAGTAGAGACAGCTAGTACCTGCTTTACAATGTTTACGGTACACACTGCTAGGACTGGAATGGCTCAGGCTGGTTAAAAGAGATCACCTAGCACCAAACACTTGGGATGTTGGATCTGGATATTGTTTCCATCTTTTGTTTTCTACCCATCGAGCTACCCCTGTGGCTAGCTTGCGTTTTGCCATAGAGAGTGGTTTTATAGATTCAAATGGCAGCATTTCAAGAAGACAAAGACCACGTGCAAGTACTTATCAAGTCTCCACTTGCATCACATTACTAATGTCCCCTTGGTCATGCAAACCACATGGCCAACCTCAGAGTCACTGGGCAAGGGGTACACACAGGAGTATAAATACTACCAAGTGTGGTTGATGGGAGAACAGCAATGGAACAATCTACTGCACCTACCTTGGGAAAGCATAGAAAGCTGCATTGAATTGTGTTTTTACCATTTGGTTTGTGTTATCATTGGAAAGACTCACTTATTTTGAGAAGAAAGAACATGTTCTCAATTCATCTTGTATAACAAAAGCTTCATTGTTAACTAGACTCAGGTAGTGCTCAGTTAATATTTGTTGAATAAGCTGAATGAACAGAATTCATGTATATCAACATTTCTAAGATGTGAGCTACAAACTCAATCTTGGAAGATTGAATAAATAGAGTTCCCTGGTCAAATTCTATGGTAGTTTGGTTACAGTATTGGTTCCCATACACCATTCTGTTCTGTATAAATGTCTTTTGTAATATAACTTTCATCAAGAGGTAAAATCTTTTTCTCTTTCCCTTCCATCTGTGCTGCACTTGTGACTTACTTTGGCCAACAGAATACAATGGAAGTGATGTATTGCAATTTTGAAGTGTAATTCCAGAAGGCTTAATATGCCTTTATTTTCTCTTTTGGAATTCTGTTTCTGCTCGGAGAACAAGCCCAGGGTAGCCTGCTAGAAAACAGAAGACCATCACATTTCCCCAACTGAGGATATTAGATTGTTCAGTCTCTGATTGACCTGCCAACTGATGAGATAAGCATGGACAAGTCCAGAGATCAGTGGTGCTTGGTCCAGATAAGCAGAACTGTTCAAAATTCCATAGGTTCAAAGTTTTGGAGTAGCTTTTTATGCATCAGTAGTTAATGAATAAAAATATCTTAAAATTTACAATACTCATTAATGTAATATTAACAATGAGAACAAAAACCTGCATAACCAAAACGATTACAATTAAACGTATCTAATTCCATCTAATAAATTTCTCCAAATGATTTGGCGTTAAAACTTCCTATGATCTCTTTGTTTTTTTAATATTAATGTATTAAGTGCTATATCTCTGCTATAATAGTCTTTAGAGCACACTTTGGAAACTTCTGTAGAATTCAGCAATACCATAAAATTTAAAGTATTTTTCCCAGAAAATATAAAGTGGTGACATTTTAATCAATTAATTATTATTGTTATTATTATTATTTGCAGTTGCAAGATTTAATAGGGTGAAAACAGAGCTCCCATACAATGGGAGGGGACCCTACAAGCTCCCTGCTGGAATGCCTGGATTTATATCCCAATCATTGTCCCTCTCCCTGTACTCTCAGGCGATATATGATTTGGCTATTTCTTTACCTCCTGCTTTAGGTTCATATGTACTTTAGTGAACCCTCTCTACTATCTGATTGATTGGGTGTGAGCTGAGTAACAAGCTAACACCTTGCTAGGCGCAGTTTGTGTTTAAGGTAGGTGCAGTCACCTATCTCAGCTAGGCTTAGGGATTCTTAGTCGGCCTAGGAAATCCAGCTAGTCCTGTCTATCAGTATCACCTCTCAACAGGAAAACTCAAGTGCTGTTGGGGATGTTGGTGGACGACTGCTCTTAACTGCTTCCTGCTGAATTGGGGCATAGTAGGGGTCATGCAGTTCAGATTTCCTTGGGAGGGGTGCCTTCTATGTCACCAACTTCGGAGCATGGGCTAGCAGGTCAGTTCAGGGGTCTGCAGTAGATCTTAGACAGGGACTATATCTGGGGCTTCATTTGAAGAATGATTTGTGGTTTTACAGCTTCGATTCTGGAAGAGACAAACTTAACAAGGAGGTTAAAGACACAAGGATTGCAATGTATGGCCTGAAGGGCAGGGGCATAGGGGTATGCGGGTGAAAGTGGGGTTTCCTTTAGTAAAACTCCTATACCATAGGGAATCAATATTTCTGAGAAGCCACATTCTCCATAGAAGCTCTTGGTAAGGGGAGCTCCTGGTAGTACAGTGGCATAGAGGGGGTGCAGTAACAGTTAAAGGGGGTAAGAGAACAGTAAAAAGAAAAACATGACAAGGGAGGGCCGTGGGGATCTACGATTCTGGTTACTTTCCTCACAGTTGTCACATGAAGAACAGGTGCAGATCCTCTAGAGGTTCACAGGAATAGCTAGCACTGTCTCTTGGGATTTTCGGGTTCTTTCGGCAGTATCCAGGGTTTGACTTGAGTTTGATGTATCCAAGACTCCACTCCAGCCACTTTAACCGTGGTTGGGGTAGACAAAATGACTGGGTAGGGTCCTTTCCAGGATGTGTCTAGGGATGGGGAATTAAAGGGAAGGGATTTGACTAATACCGTGTCACCAGAGTGGAATAATTCCTTTCCCTCCTCTCAGGGGCAGGTTATCTGTAATGTTTTAAAAACTTGTTGATATTTGGCTAAGGAGGTGATGTCTGCAACTAAGTTGGCCATCTCTCGGTCAAGCACAAGGTCAGTGGTTAGGAAGGGCTGTCCATACAGCATCTCATATGGACTAAGTCTCGCTTTTTGGGGAGAGTTTCAGATTCTTAGTAAAGCTATAGGCAACAGAGCAGACCATGCCAGATGGGTTTCTTGGGTTAGCTTTTTTAGATGTTGTCTGAGTGTTTCATTCATTTTCTCGACTTTTCTTGAGGATTGTGGCCTCCAGGTGCAGTGTAAGTGATATTGTATGCCTAATACCTGGGATACGCCCTGGGTTACTGTAGCCTTGAAAGCAGGGCCACTGTCACTCTGTAAGCCTCAGGGAAGTATGAATCTGGGAATTATTTCATGAATTAGTGCCTTTATTACCACTTGGGCCTTTTTGGCTCTTCAAGGGAAGGTCCCGCCCAACCCGTGAAAGTATCTACCCAAACTAGTAGATAGTGAGATCCCTGAGATTGGGGCATGTGGATAAAATCTAGTTGCCAGTCTTCTCCTGGGTAATGGCCTGTTCTTTGTTCTCCTGAAGGAGCTTGGTGATAAGGCAGGGGATTATTTCTTTGGCACACTCCACAGGCCCTGTCTATCTGCTTGATAGTTTTGAAAAGGCCTGGTCCAGTAAATAATAATTTGGCCATTTGATGGGTGCTATCAATGCCTAAGTGAAAGGTTTGGTGAAGGGTTTTAAATAATTTCCATTGATTAGCTGCAGGCAAAAGTATGTTTTCTTCTTCGGTGGCTAGTCATCCTAAGGGGAGGAAACTATGTCCTCATGAGGTTCCCCATTCTATTTCTCCTGCTGAGTACTGGGGCTTGATTTCCTGGAGGGGATTTCCCCATACTAGGGGTCCTTCTATAAGCATTTCTAGTGGAGGGCCCTGCCTTGTGGCTCTTTTGGCTTCAATATCTGCTTGGCAGTTTCCTTCTATTTCCCTTTCATTTCCTTTCTGATGACCCCAGCAGTGTAAGACTGCCACCTCTTTAGGTTTCTGTACAGCCAATGAAATCTCCTAACAGCTTCTGATGTTTGATAGGTGCTCCCTCGGAAGTTAAGGATTCCCTTTCTCTCCATATTGCTGCGTGGGCATGGAGGACAAGGTAAGCATACTTAGAGTCTCTATATATACTTACCCTTTTTTCTTCTCCTAATTCTAGTGTATGATGGCCCTTGCTTTTGTTAGGATCTCTCTTCCTAACAAAAGAGAGGAGCTTTCAGTCATAATTAGAAAGGCATGTGGAAAGAGTAAAATTCCCCATTTGCAACTTAGTGGCTGGGAGAAGTATCTAGTGACTACTTGTCTTAGGAGCCCTCGGATATTGACAGAGCTGGAGGACAGTTGTCTGCGACAGGAAAGTAAGACTGAGAAGCCCGCACTAATGTCCAGGAGACAGTTACCTCCCTGGTCCTCAATGGTTAAGCACATCCGGGGCTCTGTGAAAGTGATGGCCTGTGCTGGCGCTTGCCCTGGGCACCCTTAATCCTGCTACTGGATCATCTGGTTAGTGGCTTCTGACTCAGAGAACCTTCATCCCCTGTGGTAGTGGGCCTTCCAATGATTCCCTTGATATAAGGGGCATGGATGAGGGGGCGGCTTATTTCTATTCAGACAGTCTTTTTTAAAGGGTCCTTATAGACCACACTGGAAACAAGCCCTATTGGGCATTCGATTTGCCCAGGCTTTTCCTTTTCCAGAGCCTCCAAAGTCCGCTTGCCTGAGGGCCATGAGTAAAGTGGTGGCCTTTTTAAAATCCGGTTTTGTTCCATTTCACCTGATCCTCCTGATCTCTATTATTTAAAAAACTGAAGTTGCCAAGTTCAATAGGGTTTCAAGTTTTGCTCCAGGCCTAAGGCAGACTTTTGAAGTTTTTTTCTAATGTCTACAGCTGGCTGAGTGATAAACTTATCCTTCAAGATTAGTTGGCTTTCAATAGACTCAGATGACAGGGAGGTATGCTTCCTCAGTGCCTCCCTTAGTCTCTCCGGAAAGGTAGTAGGATTTTCTTCCTTTCCCTGTATTATAGTGGACATCATTGTATAATTAATAGGCTTCTTCCTAGTTTTCCTTAGTCCTTCTAGTATGCAAGTTAGCAAATGTCTGTGGCACCAATCTCCACGTTCTGATTCTGTGTTCCAATGAGGGTCTACACTGGGAATTGCCTGCTGGCCTGTGGGGAATTATTCTTTTCCCTCTGTTGTCATCCTATCATTGACCTGACTGAGATACCAGAGATCGCCAAACTCTCGGGCTGCAGTTATGGTGGCACTCCTCTAATTTGGGGTTAGTGTCTGATCTAGCAGTAACATTATATCTCTCCACGTCAGATCAAAGGATTGTCCTAGCCCTTGTAAAACATCAATATAGCCATCAAGGTTATCTGAGAATTTACCTAGGTCTATTTTAATTTGCTTAAAGTCTGACAGAGAAAAAGGTACATGTACTCTGATTGGGCCCAATTCTCCTCCTCCCACCACTCGGAGGGGGCATATTTGGGGAGTATTGGCACTCTTGGGTTCATTGTTTACCCCTTTGTCTATCTCTTTTTGATTATTTGGATTGAAGGGGGGTCCTTATTAATTGGGGAAGGAGCCAGGGGAATACCAGGGCAGGGAGGTAGACTCTGAGGGCTTCCTGTAGGGCATAAATTACACTTTTTACATAATTGCGAGTTGTCTCTTAATGAAAAGAGTTTGCACGTATGGCACTTCACTCTGTTTGCTCTCCTTTTTACAAAAGAGGTCTAACTGTAAGATGGTGTTATAATTTATACTTCCCTCAGGGGGGCAGGTTTCTCCCCATTGAAGAGGATATTGTGGCCAGGCGGTACTACAGAAGAATAGAAGTCGTTTCTTTCTTAGCATCTGAGGGTCAAATTGGTCCCAATTCTCCAGAATACATCTTAGGGGCGTTTTTGCCTTGGGAGGAACATTTTCCATCGCTTTGGAGAAGTCCCATGTGGGTCACCAGATGTTATTGGCGGGTCTTTGTTCTTAGAGCTCTCAACACGGTGGTGAGCTGCTCCCAAGATGAGGCGGGCCACTCCCAAGATTGTGGCAAGCCTTTTGTTCTCTGACCTGGGGTTATTGGCCTCACGGATTCCAAGGAATGGAACCTTGGGCCATGTGGTGAGCGTTATAGCTCCATTAGAAACTGTGGGTCTGCATTTCTTTGATGGCGAGTGATGATGAGCATTTTTTCATGTGTCTGTTGGCTGTATGAATGTCTTCTTTTGAGAAATGTCTGTTCATATCCTTTCCCCACTTTTTGATGGGGTTGTTTGTTTTTTTCTTGTATATTTGTTTGAGTTCTTTGTAGATTCTGGATATTAGCCCTTTGTCAGATGAGTAGATTGCAAAAATTTTCTCCCATTCTGTAGGTCGCCTGTTCACTCTGATGGTAGTTTCTTTTGCTGTGCAGAAGCTCTTTAGTTTAATTAGATCCCATTTGTCAATTTTGGCTTTTGCTGCCATTGCTTTTGGTGTTTTAGACATGAAGTCCTTGCCCATGCCTATGTCCTGAATGGTACTACCTAGATTTTCTTCTAGAGTTTTTATGGTATTAGGTCTAACATTTAAGTCTCTAATCCATCTTGAATTAATTTTCGTATAAGGAGTAAGGCACACCAACATGGCACAAGTATACATATGTAACAAACCTGCACGTTATGCACATGTACCCTAGAACTTAAAGTACAATAATAAAAAAATAAATAAATAAAATTAAAAAAAAAAAAAAAGAAACTGTGGGTCACGGAAGAGACCCATGGAACCCAGCAACTAGTGTTCAGCTCAGTTAGGACAGACCCAGGCACTTAGCCAGGTAGGAACGATGACTAGCCTTTAGCCCGATAGGGAGCAGCAATTTGCACCTTGCTGGATCAGGAACACAGAGGACTCCCTGCCGGATCTGGAGGAGTGGAAGTCAGAGGCGGGTCTACGACAACAGCAAACAGCAGCGGTGGAGGACCTTCCAAAGTTCAGCTCAAGCAGTAACAAACATGGACCAGAAGAGTGTGCAGTTGCAAGATTTAATAGAGTGAAAACAGAGCTCCCATACAGCGGGAGGGGACCCAAAGTGAGTTGTCCATTTTTATTATTTCTATTTGTTTTAAAATAGTTTGTTTAGCTGAATTTGGTCAGGTTTATAGCATATATTTTCTCAAAAAAATTATGTTTTCCCTTTTTTGTCCTTGCTACAAAATGTCCTCAATCTTTATGGTTCCAATGCAAAAATTTGTAAAAGATCATTTTATGCCAGATATACTTGAGGGTTAGTTATTCACACTGAGTCATGTACATATCAGATTAAAGTGTTCAGTGGTCGATGACTAATGGGCCAATATTAAATTTTGCATATGAGAAGTTCTCAAAATACTTCACACAATTTAAAAGGTAACAAGCCGGGCAAATGGAATAGAAAATAATACTTTAGATATCAGACGAGTTTTACAGAACAAGCTTTAATTTTCCTGCCATGCCAAAAAATATGGCTTATATACTTCTAAAATAAAAGTTCATATGCCTGTAGGGAACATAATATTTATTGACATGAATGTTGACTGATTTTATCATGATTGCTAGAGTAAAAAAATGAATAAAAGAGTTGCTTTTAAATGTAAAGAACTTTAAGATATTAATAGCCAATTGAATCTTACATGCAAATTTAAAAATGGATTTGTTCTTGTATAATCTCTTTAAATTTTAATCTCTGCCATCTATCTGGAAAGTTATCAGGTTTTTCATAGATTTTAGATATAAGAACTCTTGATTTTGCAAGCCTGTATAGTTGTAAACTTTGGGAGTGGATCAAAATTCAGGTCTAAATTAATTTAATAAAAGATGATTAAAATAAATGTATACAAACAATTATTAAAAAAATATAAACCTGTTGTCAGAATAACATATAATAATAATGTAATTATAATTATTAACTTTATTTAACTTTTATTAAGTATTAATGTCTATTATTCCATTTTGTTCAATATAGCTGTAATTGTCTTACTAACTAAAGAAAAGCAAATAAAAGAACATTTGAGGGAGACAGGCAAATATATAAAACACTAAAATCTATATATCATTATTAGTGAGTTGATAGTCATTTCAACTTAAAAATGATGGTGGATACCACATCTACACATTTATTCTTGGATATAATTAGAAGTGTGAACAAATATTTAGACGTTAAGAATGTCTGTACAGCATTATTTACAAAAGTCCTTAAAATGAAATACTAGAAATCATAAAAGTCAGATATATTGTGGCATATTTAAAAATGGAATGCAATGTATCCCAAAATCAGAGTTTGCAAATATTTAATGGCACAGAAAATTTTGATACTAAACTATTAAAAGAAGAAATAATATAATAAAACTACATACATAATGTAAGTCTTATTTGTTCATTGAAGTGTAATCATGTAAACAGAGTATATACTGCATATAGAGACACTGAATGTTCAACAGTAGTTATCCCTGGATGATGGCATGACAGATCCTTTCGAATGTGTTTATACATTCTTTTATTTTACACATTTGCTTCAAAAAGTATGTATCACTATAATAATAGATATATTATTTTTAAAAAAGATTAGAAATTATGCCTATGTATTAAAATTATAAATTGGTTTCTTTGATTGGTATTTAGGCATATCTTAAATAAATTTTATATTTTCTTCTCAACTCTTCTTAAAATTAAACAAATTTTCTGTGCAGCAATTTTTTTAGAGAAAAACCTTATGTTTATTAATATATATTCTGAATTAAAATATATTGCTCTCCAATATTTTGGATAATTGAGGCATCATTAGGAAGTTTATTCATTTGTTAATTTAAAGTTGTTTTTCGAGAGTCTACTAAGTGCTATAAGTTTTTAGTTGCTGCGGATATAGCAAAAGCTTAGTAGACATAAATCCCTACCTATCTTTATTGAGCTTACATTCAACTGACAAAATAAAAATGTATACTTCTGATCTACTTTTGTGTAGGTTTACCAATCTGAACTCAAGTAAATTAAGCCTTTTCACTTGTGATAATTTCGTTATGATAAATATGTATGATACTACTTCATGGAACCCAGTAGAATGTATTAAAATTTAGTAATGGTTGCACATCTAGAGGATTACAGCACTGGTTTGAACGTGGATTGTCACTGAACAGGGTTTGCTGTTGTATAAGTGCTGGATTGAACTTTTCTCCTCTCTGTGCTTCAGTTTTCTCGTCCATGAAAAAGAGTGAAGTAGTCACTCACTACTAAAACATTCAATTCACTACACATTTCTTTCTTCTTAACATAGAAATGAGCTCTCTTTGCAATATTTATGTTACTGCATGACCATACTCCTAATTATAAAGACCATTATAATATTCTCCCCGTGATGTCTGGGCTGATAAACTTTTTTCTCTTCATGGCCTCTGGAAACAGTCATATTTTGTTGAGTGTAATTACATAAGAATGTTTTACATGTTCACGACTACTGTGCATTCCTTACTACAGGAAGGAATTTACTGTTAAAATCTGGGAAGGGCTTAAATGTTAAGGATTTCTGACTTTGCTTGTGTTGAGGAAGGGATAGTGTGTGAGATGCCATGGGTTAGATTAAGGATATATTCATAGAGACTATATGGTAAAATTCATTATGGTGTCTATTTAGCTTTTACTTTAATATTTGTTATACATTTTATGTATATAAACTTTATAATTCACATAATATATAAGAACATTTATGGATAGAGTCAAATTACTAGTAAATTTAAACCTGCGGCATTAATTACTACGTATACCCCAACTGCTTCTATCTCTCTAATAAATACATCTGTTTTCTCTCTCCCAAGAAGCAGCATTTATGCCTAAGTATACTTTGGAATTTTAATCAGGCCCATCAGTTACCTCAGATATAACATGTAAGAATTAAAACTTACTTTTTTCCTCTCTTATTTTCTGCATGGATGAACAGCACCCAGTTCACTAGGTACCGCAAGCTAGAAGCCTGAAAATCATTGCATACTATTTCCTCCCTCAATTATTTTCATCTGATTGCTTAAATAATAGCTGAAATTCTTTATTTCTCTCTGCTACCTCAGTTTATCTGTTTTGTGCTATCCTTCTTTGGACTTTCATCATCCTGTGACTGGTGTTTTTGCCTCAGTTTCACCCTTTTCAAAATTACTCAATGACTCTCCATTATCTACAAAATCTACAAACTCCAATTTAAATTCCTTGGCATAAAATCCAATACTGTTCAAGATCAAGGACCTCCATCTTATGTGTTTCAGATCTTGTGTCTACAAGTTTGCTGTTTATATTTCAGGAATATTGACTAGTTTTAGCCTTCAAACATGCCACCTGTAGCCAGGTCTTTTGATATTTGCTCTTACAGTTATTCCTGCTACAGATGTCTTTTTTTCCTTGTGTTCTTAGCAAAACATCATTCATTTATAAAAAATAAGCTCATATATTGCTTCAAAAACAGTTTCTACTCCACTAAGTTGACAGCGTTGCCAGAATTTATACACCTTGTCTATACTCACCCTAAATGTGGATTTTCACTAAATGCTAAAAATGGTGGCTCATCTATGTGTTATTTCAACACTAGACTTGGAAGCCATGTGTTTATAACCTCGACGTATCAGCAGATTGTGTATGCTAGTCCCTGACAAAGATGTCAATAAATATTTCTTAAAATGGATATTCAAGTCAATCAGGTGTTGGATTCTGTAAGAACTGATTACATATATTAGAATGATCTTGTTATACCCAACTAAACTAGAGTTGAGAGATAGAGTAGGTAGTACACTCAGGACACAAAGCTCTTTTTGCCTAGGCATTATATCACAAACCAGCTGCTAAAATGACCTGCTATAACCTTAAGGCCAGTTTTACCTAGTAACTGCCGGAACAAACAGCTCTTTGTCTGAGATTTGTTTTACCTACCACTATCACTTACCAGTCAGAGCATGCCAGCTCCCCAAAATTTGCTCATGCCAATGAGTTTTTTAAGGTAATATGTAACATTATTTTTTTCTGATAAAATTCCCAACCTTCTCTTCATTCTTCAGACGTACCCAAAACTACCCAGGTCTATGGATATGCCTTGAATTGCCATTCTGTCTTTACATACACTCCAAAATACAACATTTTGCATAGAGATTCATTTCTATATTTTTATTTGGCCACAACCAAATGATGAGGTGCCTTTTAAAAGTGGCTTAAGCAAGGTGTTAAACTTTCTAAATAGTTCCTTGGACAACCTCTGCCAGAACTCCAATGAAACTTACTAGAGAAATCTCTTCTGGCATTGTTATCACTTTCTGGTAAATTGCATACCAGCTTCCCAACCATTATGAAGATTATGACAACAAACTCAATATGAAAAACTTTTAAAGCCATGTGTATTTACACACACATACACACATGCAAATATAGATTTACTTATATTGCATATTAGATTTATATATTTTTCATATTAAAATTTGGTTGCAACTCCTGCATATAAAAACAAAATCCTTAAGAAAATAAGTTGACACAATATTTTGATGGGCTTACATCTTCCACGTTTTTTTAATGAAAGTTTCTGACTTGAAGAACATTTGCCAGTGGTAGTGCTGATAAAACTACCAGAGCTGACTTTCATTAGTGGATCCCTTAATCTTGATTCAAGGTCAGGGCTTTCAGCAGTGCAGCTGGGTCAGCTCAGAAGCTTGTGATCAACCAGTTCTCTTGGAAATTGTTGCTTTTCTTGAGATAGAGTTGATGTCCATTCAGGACATAACTATTTTGGTTTTTGTTCTTTCATCCGGAAATCTTAATTGCAAGGAAGTGGGAAAATACTTTGGAAATAAAAATTGATAATTTTAAATATTTAAGGTGATGAATATCCTAATTTCCCTGATTTGATCTTTGCACATTGTATTAATGTATTACATTATCACATGTATCCCCCAAACAGGTACACATATTAGGAATCAATAAAAATCAATAATTCTGAATTTTAATGATTATAGACAGTACAATACAAAGTTGCAAGGTTAATGTAAAAATGTTACTTATGTTGATTAATGTAGTGAAGATGAAATGGACAGAGGAAAGGGTAAGGATTTGTTGAATGAACAATCATACATTAATCATAAAGTTTTATAATTAAACTGAGTTCCTAGTCAACAAATGTTCTAGTTTTGATAGATACACTTAGACCAATAAGTTTTCCCTGTGATTATTTATATATATATATTTTTTTATCTCATGTCAAAATGGCTTTTCACCAGGATCTCTTTGAGTGCAATCCTTTTAGTCTTATAGTTAAAAGAGGGGACAGATTTTACTTCCATGTTAATGAAATATGTACATAGTAATCATGTATTACAATTGCTGAAAATTAGACTGACATCCTTCATAAGCAACAGTCATTTTAAATTGTGTAACCCAAATGTAAGTGTAGAATATTTACTTTCAAATTATTTAATTGCTTGTATTTCCTCCTCTTAAAGGATTTGATATACTGAAGCATTTAGGCAATTGTAGAGCACCAAATTAGTTAATGTTCCAGTATTATACACAAAGGGTTTGTTGATTAAATTGAATTCTTGTTAAATGAACAAAAATTACTTTGACAAATTCTGAATTACTTCTTGTATCTCTTGAAAGATTTGGTAGTTTGAAAAGTGCTTATAGTTGAAAATTAAAATAATAGGATTGAGTGCCATTTTTGTTTTCCACTTGATTACAGTAAATGTGTTCTCTCTGAGTGTAGCTAATAGGTATATTATGTTTCCCTATGTATATGGTCATCTTTATCATTAACAACAGATATAAATGCAATCCTCTGGAGGGCATTGGGCATAAGAGAATATGTCATACGGTTTATAATTTATATAGAGTTATATTCCTTTTAATGTTGAGTATAATAGTGACATCTACTGTGCATAAATTTAGTCATTTAGTAAGCATTCAATAAATATATAGTGCAACATATCCAAAGTCTGATTTCATAAGTGTTCTGTGACAAGGATGACAAAACAATATTAGTCTTACTATTAAAATGCTGTGAAGAATGAATCCATCCATCCCAAGCAGTTTACAAGATTAGTGCAATTTTAATGGATTAGTATTAAAGTTAATAACAAATAAAATTAGTAACAAATAAATATAGCTCTATTAAATTATTCTAACATGAAGCTATTTCTCTTAGAAGTGATCTGTCAATTCCTCTGATGTTTTACTTTACTAAATCTTCATTCACTTTGCATCATAATTTCTTACTTTCATAGAATTTGATTCATGGAGGATCACATTAGTAATAGCTTATCCGCTATCCATTTAGTTTTTCTTTGTTTTAACATCATTAACTTTAAGCAATAATCAAGCACTTCCCACTCTGAGCAACAAAATTAAAAAAAAAATAACCACTTCGAATGTACATTTCTCAGATAATTGGTTAAATCTGTGAAACGAGAGCCCCTTAGACTGAGACAGCTCCAACACCCTGGGTTCCTGCATAAAAATGAAACTTAAGCTCAGCCAATCACAGGCTAGGCATTACTTATATTGTTTTAAACTTCTTAGTGGGATAGTTCAAATAACTCAATTGCTCAAACTTCAACCAAATTATTTTTCTGCTTAGCTTCCACTTCACCCTATGAGAGCCTTCCCCTTGTGCCCTTTTATCTGAGACCCTGTTCTCTTGCAGTCTAGAGTGGCCTGATTCATGAATCACTATCAGCTCAGTTACTTTCTTTAAAATTTTAATTTGCCAAAGTTTATCTCTTAACATTATTTATAAAAATACTTTGATGAATACCTTACCTCGGTGTTTTATAAAGAAAACACATAAATACTTGTTGATGCCTGAATTTATATTATATACTGAAAAGTAATTATTCATTTAATAGGCATATATGTAGGATCTACACAACATATTGTAGGGTGTTGAGATTAGTTTTACTTTTCTTCTTAACAATGCATTTCAGTGGAGAAAATAATGTTTTTATTCTAGTTTCCTCCTTTAGGAATTTAATTTTCACCAGTGCTGCTATAAACTCTAGAAATAGTTACTTTTAGTCAACTTTCCCCTTGCTTAGTCTTCTCTGTCCACCCTTTTAATCCATCTCCTCAGGTCTAAGTGCAAATTTTTATAATTAATTAAGGAGATTGTCCTCTGTAATCTACCTCAAGTCTCTCATCTCTTTATATCAATATCAAGAACATGTAGAATGTGATTTCATTGTTAAATTATTATCGTGCTTTTCCTGACTTCCTTTTCCTTTTTTGCCTCCAAATGCTTTAGCCATTATAATTTGTGGTCTGAATGCCAATTTTACTACTGCCACTAACCTGCATTGCACAGAATGTTGATTTGTCAAGGTAGACTCAGGCACATCATAAATCCCTCACACCAAAATTCGTCGATGCTTGTTGTATTTATTTAACAAAGTACCACAAGTTGGGTGACTTAGGATAACAGTAACGTATCTCCTATAATTCTGGAGGCCTGAAGTCTGAAATCATGTTTCTGTAGGGTCACGTGCTAAGTAATATTCTAGGGAGAACATTTTTCCATACCTTTCTGTTAGTTTCTGGTGTAGCTGGCAGTCCTTGATGTTCTTTAGTTGGCAGACGAATAACATCACCTTCTGCCTCCATTGTCAAATGATATTCTCCCCCTACATCTTCATATCATCTTTTAAAAAGGACATCAGTCATACTGAATTAAGGGCCCATTCTAGTCCAGTATGACTTTTTTTTAAAACTATTTATGTCTGTGAGACTCTATTTTCAAGTAAGTTTGCATTCTGTGGCACTGAGAGATAGGACTCCAACTTTTACTTTTGCTGGATGCGGTTCAACTTATAACACTTACCAAATGGTACAAGCAAAAATCAGACACAGATTCAGTATTCTTTTCTAGAGAGGTCTCCAAACTTATCAGATGCAGTTTTTTAATGACCTCTTTTCCCACAGCATAGCACGTTTAACTTTTGGATTCATAGGTGAACACTAACAATCCCTGTGGTACGGATGTGTAAGTTTAGACTTTCCTAAGTCTTATGCTTGGTGAATCATGCAAGGGTAGGGAGACTATGTGTTACTTTCCACTTTCTAGCCAGGTTCATTTCTCAATCAATAAATTCTGGGATTTTCAATAATCAATTTAGTGAGATCAAATATAGCCTGCTAAGAGCAACCATAGGTGGAAACTTTTCTAGTTACTTCTCAGCTAGAAAACTACTCTGAGTATATTTATAGAAGGCTCTGGTTTATGTCCATAGCACCTCAGGTGTCTCCTAGGAAGGAGAAAATGAGCTACAGCCCCTGTGTGTGATCACCAGATTGTGAAAGAGCTCTAATGATCCCTATTTTTAGGTATTCACATTTTTGTGTAGTTTCCTGTCACATGTTAATTGGATTGGTGTTTGACCAACAGAATATAACAGAAGTCATTATATATGACTTCAGAGATGGGATCATAAAAGACACTGTGGCTTGGAGCTTGTTTTTTCTCTAATAAGAGGAACTGTATCTGATGCCATGAGAACACTCAAATAGTCCTATGAGCTCCAAGCCAGGACCTGAGGTCTCCTGTCAACAGCTAGCAAGGAACTGAGACCTTCTGCCAAGAACCATAAGTGAGCCAGGGTGCAAGCAGATTTTCTAGTCCCGGTTAAACCTTCTGATGACTTTAGTCCCAGCTGATATCTTGACTGTACCTTGTGAGAGACACTGATCCTGAACCATCCAACTAAACCACTATTCAATCCCTGACTCACAGAAACTTTGTGATAATAAATGTGCTAATTTTCTGAATGTGGGGGTAGTTTTAATGAAGCAGTAGATAACTAATACACACAGTTAACTTTTTCAGTGTCTTGTAATACTTTTCTCTAATTTTACATATGTTGGGAATCTGCTTTTCTCCTCCCAGAGTGTATTTAAAAATTTCTTACTGGTTTAGGAAGGCCAATAAGTATCTTTGTATCCATGGTTCTTCAACTTTCTGTCTCCATAATCTGAGCACTCTGATGTCTAGCTAACTATGTCTGAATTTAGCCTGAGTTGCTCTCTGTTTTGTATACGAAAATGCGACAGATAAATTAACTCAAGTTTTGCTAATGGAGTAGGGCAGCACAGAATAAATTCTTGATTGGGGGTAAATAAGAGTGAACTGTTTCGTTTAGGAGAAGGAGGAACATCATGCCACTTTCTGATTTGTATTATTAAATACATCCCAGGTTTTAATTGTTCTGAGATATTGTTATTTAACAATTTTATATTCAATATTCATGTCATTTCCATGTTTATATAGTTTCACTGAAACTGATTTCTTAGCTTTATTCATGGATTTACACATGTGATAACACTTAAATGATAATTCCTCAGGGGTATGCTTTCATTTTAGGACTTCTTTTAATTTCTGTGTCCTAGCTTTGGAGTCATTAGGGATGCCAACTTCATTTATGATTAAAATAGTTTTTTTTTTAAATATATAGGAAGATTCTAAATTTTGCAAGATTTCTTAAATTCATTGTTATTCTAAACAAAGAACTTCTTATTTTTACAGAGGTGAAACGTACATTAATTACTAATTCTATAGCTCACTTTTCAAGTTTAAAATTCTACTACAGTTTAGCCTGCTCTCATTGGGATTGTTCTTTCCATTATGCAGTTTTCATTATATTTTCCATTAGTGAAAAAAAGCAATGACCCAAGGAATCCATGTGTCTAACACATATAATTTCAGAAAGCAACAACTACATCATTGATTTTTCCCTCCCAAATGATGTGCTGTAAAAGAGAGAAAGGATATAGAGATTCAGAATAAAATAAGGACATGTTTCAGCAATATGAAACAATTTCACCTTAGATTCTCACTGAATACAGATTTTTTTTTTTAATTTTAAAAGACATTTACCCCCAAAAACACAGTCACAGACTCCCCTTCTTGTCGCTGCTTCTCTCTCTCTCTCCACTTCCTGTTTGGCAGTAATTTTTTATACATATACTACTTTATTTAAAATGTTCTTAAGAGTCTTTTCATAATTAAATAAAATGCAAGCTAGCACAATTTAAAAATAGGTGAAAAACAACTTTTATATAAGCTAGTATAAAGGCATGTTTTTCTTATTAATACTTTATCACTGATTTCAATTGAAATGCACCACAAAGTTTCTATGTCTAGAGAAACTCTGAAAGAGTGACATTTACTCTTGAGGAATTCCAGGGAGGAAGAATAAATGAAGGAAGTTGCCAATGGAAATTCTCTTGTATCTGAGAAAAGTAGAGTGATAAGAAAATAAGGACAGGAGAATCTCATTGTCAGCTTTAATGCTGAAGAGTTAAACTACAGAAAGGAGTGAATGATGAGGCAGGAGGGGAACCAACTATGCACTTGTCACTCACCTAATCCCAAAACAGTCTAGTCACTGGACTAAGCAATACATTTCAGAGGCCAGGCACGATGGTCACACCTGTAATCCTAGCCCTTTGGGAGGTGGAGGCATATGGATCACCCGAGTTCAGGAGTTCGAGACCAGCCTGGCTAGCCTGGCCAACATAGTGAAACCCCATCTGTACTAAAATTAGAAAAGATTAGCCAAGCATGGCAGTGGGCGCCTGTAATTCCAGCTACTTAGGAGGCTGAAGCAGGAGAATAGCTTGAACCCAGGAGGCAGAGGTTGCAGTGAGCTGAGATTGTGCTACTGTATCCCAGCCTGAGCAAAAAGAGCAAAACCATGTCTCCAGGAAAAAAAAAAGAAAAAAGAAAAAGAAAAGAAACACATTTTAGGAGGCTCTCTCAAGACAAAGATTTGAGAAATTGAAAATCTAAGTCAAAGTAGGGCGCGGTGGCTCACGCCTGTAATCCCAGCACTTTGGGAGGCCGAGGTGAGAGCATCACGAGGTCAGGAGATGGAGACCATCCTGGCTAACCCAGTGAAACCCCGTCTCTACTAAAAATACAAAAAATTAGCCAGACGTGGTGGCAGGAGCCTGAATTCCCAGCTACTGGGGAGGCTGCGACAGGAGAATCACTTGAACCTGGGAGGCGGAGGTTGCGGTGAGCAGAGATCATGCCACTGCCCTTCAGCCTGGGCGACACAGGGAGACTCCGTCTCCAAAACAAAAAAGAAAAGAAAATCTAAGTCAATAATAACAATAATGAAGATGATGACAACAGCAAACACACAGTTCTCATTCATAGAGTGCCTCATTTGATAAATGATACACTAATTAATAGTGGAAGAACAGCACTAAAGGTCAGTGAGGATAATAATGCTGTACAAAAAATATGGAAACCTCTGGTGCAAATTCACATATTTCATAACAAATAAAAAGAGAGAGAGGAAAAAGCATTATCAGTGAAGTAAATATCCCTATCCTTTCATATAGTTCCAAGTATTTCTATCCTACTTCCACTTTGAAGGATTTCTGAAATGTATGCAGTAGTTTATAGAAATCATCAACTCTTACCTTTTGCCATCCTGTCCTGATCCCATATTAAATCCAAGTGCTTAGTAGACTTGGGTTTCTCTCTATAAGATTAAGAAAACGAAGAAATGTCACAATGGTCAAGGAAAGATATTGTCATTTAAAAGGAGAAAAATATTTATAATCCATTTAACAATAGTTATTGCTTGTGTATTATGTGCCAAAAAATGTGCTAGTAACTGGGGAATCAAGAATGAGATCAAAGATGCATGCAACTCCTTCACTAAATTTACTGGGAGAACAAAAATGAGTGTGTTTTTTTAAAAATTCTGGGTTCAGTTCTTAGTAAAACTCAATAACGTATTGCAACTATATCAGTAGATACAAATTGAAGAGTAACAATGCCAAAAGACAAGACTGTGGAAGGAAAAGATTATTGAAGTAAAACTTCTGATGGGACTAGTTTTCTCATCTTAAAATTTGTGTTGACTCCTTATCTCCCTCCAGCAGCTATTTTATACCAGTCTACCATCATTTCCCCCCACCAACCCCTGACATTACTCTAAGTATTGGAGATACAGTAATGAAATAAACACTCAAAATGTCCTGCCTCCCTGAAAGTTGTCGTCTAGTGGACTTGGAGGTCCTCATCTTAGTTGATTTCCTACAGGCATCAGTTGGAGTTGATAATCATCCATCTCTATTTGTTTTACTGGTGTCCCTCTTCCTCTTTGATACTTCTTGTCACCATCCTTTCCTGGGTCATCCTTGGCCTTTGGGGTTTTTATTTTCTCTATTTGCTTCTATTCCTAGGTGATATTCTTCAATTGCCTGACGATCAAATATATGTTTCTCACTCTAACTTCTCCACTGAAATAAGGACTTATATGCCCAAGTTTCAACTTGTAATCATCATTTAGAAATCAATCATGCCAAGCAAAACATGTAAATAAATCCTGCTTTCACCTAATATTTTCTATGCCGTCAAATAGTATCAATGTCTTTCTAGTTACTTGAGCTAGAATCTTAAATTCATTCTTGATATCTCTCTTAAAATGCACATCCAGATAGTTCTCCCTGTAAAATATATACCAAATGAATCTATCAAGTTCTGCATATCACTGTTGCTGTCTCCCATGTCCAAGCCATTAATGTGTCTTGTATGACTCACAGAGACCTTTCTGATTCACCAGTCTTCACTCTGATCAATTCATTTTCCACATAGCAGCCAGCAAAGTCTTTAATATTCTATATTTTAATCTTCATAAAGCGGGATGGTAATTACTTCATCAACTCCTCTAGTTTCTTCAATTTATTGACTCTTCCTATTCCCCTAATATCCTCCAATTTTCATCTGTGTTCATCTCTTTCTTGTCAAAAGAGGAATCTATACAGTACACATGTTCTATTATCCAATCTCTTTCCTTAGAGTTATAATACAACATCTGCTTCTAAATTATTTAAAGTATTAGTTTACCAAATATTTTGTCTCTCAAGGACATAGAACACTATCTTTCCAGTATTTGACAAAATATTTTTTTACTACCCACCAAGTGGCCATTAAGCCAATCTAATATTTTAATACTGTTACATAACATTGTTCCAATTTTTAGACTAATCAAACTGAGCTAGACTATGCTGTGACAATAGAACCCTACCATCTCAGTGACATAAAGCGCATGCACACACACACACACACACACTCATGTACCCAAACACACACAACACTGTTTCTTGCTCAGAGCAGGCCAATGGGAAAACTCATTATAGTCACTCAGACTGAGAGAAGCTTCTCCTTTCTTAATTCACTAATGTCATTACAGCAATGAGAAGGAAATGTCATGAATCAAACACTATCCCCCAAAATTTTCTTACAGAGTGGGGCATTTGATTTCTGCTTACATTTCCTTTGCAATAGCAAGTCACACAGATGTATGTACATATCTGCAGAGGGGTGGGGGAAATGCAAATCTACCATGTGGCAGAAAGAAGAAAATCAGAAAATACTTGGTGACTAGTACTGTTTTAAAACAATGAACATACGCTATTTTATGGAGTTTGGAGTTTGTTCTAAGTTCTAAATGGAGCCACTTAGAGAATGTTAAGCAGGCTAGTGAAACTATCTGATATACATTTTTTAAAGGTTTCTTTTCTTATACTGGTATGAAACATAAACTAGAATATCTTTATCTAATTCTAAAATACAGTATAAACACAGTTAACCACGTGTTCTATCTGACTACACATGCATGAGACAGCAACTGTGGGATCATCATCTGTGACGTATTCCCTCTGTTTCAACAGGTGACACAGCCTCCTTTATCTGGGGCATCATCACTTGCCCTGGACATGGGAAAAGAGCACAACACATGGTCTACTAGCTTGAGAAATACAACTACATTGCTTATCCAGTTTGTTCTACTATACCTGTTGCCTATCTATCGATAATAGTATTTGTAGAAGCCAATAAATATTGCTCTGAAATTGAGTTTAGAAACAACTGAGAAATAAGACAGAGGAATCTGATGGCAGACAATGGTTCAACAGGGGTAAAAATCACATTGCCTAGTATGTGCTCTGAATTGAATACCTTCCCCCCAAATTATAGTTCTCCTCATTGAAGAGGCAGTATTCCCTGATAAGCTTGCAATGTGGATTAAAAGAGAAATACAGAAAGTGATAAACATTCTCTCCTATAGAATGGCAAAAGCTGCAGTTGTAGCTGTTTTATGTTTTTGTTGTTAACATTCTTTTTTAGTGGGTGGAGTTCAACATTGGCTCTTTTCAAACCCTTACAAAAGAAGTTGTGGTTAAGGACATTTTGTTGCACAAGAAAGAGACTGTAATAGTTTAGGGGTCAGAAAGCCTGGATTTAAATATTTCGTGGCACCAAATAATTGCTTAGTGACTACAAATGAGTATGAAGACACCACTGCTGTGTAGTGTGAACTAGCTAGTCTGCCAGCGGAGACCAATTGGTTACTCTCTAATGTGTCAACTTTGGTGTGTTGCTAAGGCCTACAATCCTGGATTTAAATTTTCAGTTGTCACTGAGTAATTATGAAACCTAAGCAAGATATGGTTTTAACTTTCTTCGAAAACAATCAGCTGCCAATTTTGATTGAATATAATATATGGTACACTGTGCTTCATGTCCTCTGCAAATTATCTCATTTTAAGAACCCATGAGAAATATATTGTTACCACGTTTATTTTTGCAGATCAGGAAATTAAGACTTATTGAGGGTAATTTACTAGCCCCAAATCATAGTGCTAGTACCTTCCAGAGCTGTGATTTAAACTAAAGCTGATCTGATACCAGTGCCAGTGCCACCATAGTAGAGCCTTGTTTTGTTGTTGCTGTTGTTAAAAAGTGGGACAAATAATTGTAGCAGGAGAAACCAAGGTTATAAAGGAAAAACATTTGAGAAAACTAAGGATAGATGTTAACTACATTGACTGGAGTAATTGCTTGGCAGTTGAAAATAATGAGAAACTACTTTTAGGTTTGGATAATTTACAAAGAGCAGTTATGTGATCGTGAAGCCCTTTCATGCAGTAGCTACACTGTGTTGCTGGATGAGTCAATCCTACCAAAATAAGCTTTCAGGCTTAAGAGGAGAGATGCTTGACATAAGGTTAGGGCTCCCTCTACATGGGAACTTTGGGTCTGTTTCTAATACTTCCAGTCATCCTTGGAACAAAGCAGCTTTCTGGATCCTCCCATCATTACATGTGAGGCAGTGGATGAAACTGATGACTTGAAGCTTTAGGGAAAGATAACTTAGGTTAATTGAGAGCAAAACTTGCCACATTGGAATCCAAATAACTGCACTGCATTATGACAAAATTATGTGGTTTTCTTGAAGATAGTCCTATATATGAAATTGCCTTGATCCTAAAGAGAAACCCTAATGAAAGAAACTCACTAACTCTTGCCTCCTTTAGTCCTCAACTTTCTATTATGAATCCTACACTTAGAATTTTTAAATGGTCTGCTCTAAGTGAAGAAGAGGAAGATTGATTTTCTGTTAGAGCTATTTAAATGGATGATATATGATCCATAGTCAGGAATGAAATTAGAATATGCAATCCTAATTTAGAGGTAATTTTAATTAATGACTTAAAGGAACATTTTAAATAAATGACACACCTATCTGTCTTTCTAAATTAAGATATGAAATACATAACTGGAATGCAAAGCTGCCTCCCCAGAATATTCACTAAAATATTCAAAGCTGTCACTTTACATGGTACTTGTTATAAATTTAAATTCTGAGAGAGCTTTCTTGTCTCCAATTTTGTGCCAATTATATTCAAGCAATACAAATGTCTTATAAAAAAAAGAAAAGTAACAGTTATAGAGAGGGAGCCCCTCCCTTAAAAAAAAAATCAGGTAAAACTGAACCATATTCTGATCTTAGCCATTTCTGCCTTTTAAAGGGCTGAATGAAGTTAGTAGCTGCATAATTCAGAGGAGTGGAGGAAATTAAAATATATTTACTCCTTTTATCTTATATGACTTTGTTGTCAGAAGGAGATTAAATATCGGACATTTTATTAATAACAATGTCTTTGCCAGTGTGGGGTGCTAACAGTTGGCACCTGGTGTAGGTGGCCCATTGCTTAGTTGAATACATTAGTGAGTCTTTGTTTCTGCAAAGACAGAACCTCAGTAAGCTGTAGGAGATGAAGCCCTAAGTAAGTCTGAGAATTAAGAGTCTGTGCATGTATAAGGATTGGTGAATAAAACAGGTACAGAAAAGTGGGGAAGTAGATGGTAGAGAGGAGAGTGCTGAACAACAGGGCAAAAGGCTACAACCCTTGCACAAAGTGAGCTAGCAAGAAATCTCTTTGGTGAAGTGACCAGAATTTTAAGTTTTAAACATCTAATAAGTAATATATTTACTTTGTGATATATCAAACCTATAAAAATAAACGATTTTTTTTTTTTTTTGGAGACAGATTCTAGCTCTGTCGCCCAGGCTGGAGTGCAGTAGTGCAATCTTGGCTCACTGCAAGCTCTGCCTCCCATGTTCACACCATTCTCCTGCCTCAGCTTCCCTAGTAGCTGGGACTACAGGCACAAAAATAAACAGAATTTTAAAATAATGTCCCCGTCCCTGTCACTCAGCTTTAGCAGTTACCTGTGGGTGACCATACTTGTTTTCTCTGTGCCCAGCTCCCTTTCCTTTCCACACTCCTCCTGGATCATTTTGAATTAAATCCCAGTCATCCTATAATTACTTCCTAAATTTTCAGTTACTTCTAAAATATAATGGTTATTTTTAAAAAATCACCACAGTACCATTATTATGCCCTAAAAAGGAATGATAAATCCTCAACATAATTGCATACCTAACTAGTGGTCACATTCTCCCTCTCATAATTTCACTTTTTAACCGTTTAAAATCACTTATATATCCCCAGTCTTAATTAATGTGTCTTCTTCCCTATTTCTCTTTCCCCCTACTATTTTTTGAAGACACATAGTCCTTTTTCCTCAGAGTTTGCCACGTTCTAGATTTTGCTGATTACATATCTGTGGTGTTGTCAAATATATAATTTTTTCCCCTCTATTTTTTAGAAATTGAAGGTTAGATACAGAGGCTTCATGGAATGCAGATTTGATATATTTTTGTGAAGAATATAAGTGGTATTGTGTTCTCCCATCAGGACACAAGGCTTGTGCTACTCTCTCCCTTTTTCTCATGTTATCAACATATTTATTCCTACATTCAATATTTATGAGAGGGTGCAATTCTATCATTACTTCTTAATTTATTAGCAGGAATATTTCTATAAGGAGTAACTTGAAAAACCTTTAAGAATTGCAATGTTGGAGCTTCAGGTTTTCTTGCACATTTGGTGAATGTAATGGTATTTAGTGAAATTAGTGTCCATTGGTGAGTGACATTTTTGCATGGGAAAGCACAAAACTGTACAATGTGCTCTCCTTGAACAACAGGACCTAAATAGGAGAGATGGTGAAGTGATAATCACAATTGTTTCAAACAGAAGAAGGAGTTAAAATATGAAACTACAATAATTTATTAATTGATTTGTTCATGTGTTAAGTGCTTAACATAATAACCAGGTAGAGCTTTATTTCTACTTTGCTTGATAAATGTATCAATATTAAAGTTCTCATATGTTACTTTCTTATAACAGCTATTATTTGCCTTTAGAGAAATGCAGTCGCACTTGACCATTGTTATTCTCAGTTATGATTCCAAAGCAGAAAATGAAGAAATAATGTTTCTATTTGGTTGATGCAAATGGAAGACTATAATGAAACATTCTGATAATTGGGATTTTCCATGAGTATACTTATTTTCAACTCATTTTGTAAGATTTTCCTTTTGAAGACATTTATTCATTTTTTAAAAAATGAGCCTTGTGCCTTTAAGGTCTACTGGTATAAAACTTTCATTATAATCCTGAGAGACCACGTCCCTATTGTAATTCACTTTATGGAGAAAATGAACTGATTATATGGAAAAATGGAGACTCTATAATCCCTTTACAGTTCAGCTTAACACTTGAATTGTAATGGGTGTTACGTGCCAGGGGAAAAATAAGCTTCTTTAGTTTATCCTTTTCCTTTCACCACAAATTATTGTCTTCTTCAGTAAAGTTTAAGTTTCCATGACTGTTAGAAAGGGATAATCAGTATCTATTTTCATATAAGTGGAGAATTTCTTATCCAAAATTTTATCACTAGATACCACTATCTACACAGTGCAATTATTAGCTCAGTGTCTTCTCCTCATCATTGATCACAATATATTTTGCAATGTGCTTGCCGAACGGTTTAATACCATCAATGTATGCACTCAGTCAAACATTTAAATATCTACCATGTGACAAACCCTGTGCTAAGTTTGATTTCTTTCTTGAAGGGACTTATACAAGTGCAATCCATTGAGATAAATATCAACAGAGTTGTGTGTAGATATGTAAAAAATGAAAATAAATATGTAAGAAATAAATTTATCCATGACTTGGAGGATGAAGAAAGGAAGATGAACCAGATTAAGAAAGGAAGCAAGAAGAGGCAAGGCACTCCAAGCAGAGAGAGTAACATGTACACAGTCACTGAAACACAAGTCAGAGGACCTCAGACAGGCCTGATTATGGTCATTTGCCACATGGCATTGCTTCCTCCCTTCAGCAGTTCATAGACTTGATCAATTGCACCAGAGAAAATAGGACCACATAGTATGGGCCATTCCATTCTCAAGAGACAATTTATAGAATTTCTAACAGGAGGAAAGATTGGAGGCAGTATATGTAATACAACACTTACACATTTTACTATATCATGAGAAATATTGGGTAGTTTTAAATGTTGGGTAGTTTTCATATCTCTGTGTCAGAAACTAGCATTAAATATTCTTGTATTCTAAATCATTTGGGGTGTAAAAGCGGGACAGAGGTCACCTTGTCAAAGAGTAACGTAATGACAAGTTAATGATCATGGACCTTTGTCTGGATAAACCTCTTCCTATCTACCCTCAAAAAAAAGTAGGTGATCTACTTTTTAGAAATATAAAAGGCCCACCAACAGGTGAGAAAGCAATATACATATCTAATATCTCATAATTACTTAATTACTTGAAGTTATTGTGAGTACAGAATGAAAGAACATTATAAACAAAAAACTTCTAGTCTGTCTCATGCTGTTCTGAACTTCTGATTCATGCCTTAAAAAATAAAACAAACCAAAACCTAACGAATTCATCAGTAACCTGAAAAGTTAATGATGACTGCCTTATTTTTGTCCAGAAATTTCTCTAAAATACATTCATGGAATTGCATTAGTTCAGTATTGTTGAAGATGTAGGGTATAAAAAATTTAAGGGAAGAATTGAGGAATGCTGATGCTACATCCCAAGGGAGATGTCCAGAGGAAGTTTTTACTTTATAACTTCTATTGTCTATCTGAAGAAAGAATATGGAGAAAGAGAGAGGATTAATATCGGACATCAGGGAGCGTAATTATGCAACTTGTAACGACTGGAGTTGGGCCTCCAACAAAGACCTTCTGCCTCCAGAATCTGCTCTCAGTCATTTTACCGTACTCTCAACATGTATAGAAGGTAGCCAGATGGAAAAGTTTGCTGCTGCAGTTAGGGAAACAGATATAATTTGTATAAAGTTGTAAAATACTTGGAAACATAGGCTGTTATATCATTGAATGATAGACTTTTATTTGCAACAACCTTCCTTTCTTCTGTTTTTCTTTCTAAAATACGCTTCAGCTCCTTGTTTCTTTTGCATTAAAGATACTGGCACATACATTCTTGGGTATTTGTTTTTCCTTCCATAAGATTCTGTTTCTTGTATAGTTTGGGCCAAGTGTAGATTTCATTGAGCTTTTTCAAAGAATAATACTTCATGTTCTTTTTGTATATTATAGAATGTATTATCATTAAAGAACATCATAAGAACTTCTGAATAATTACATCTAGTACCTTATAAAAGGAGAGAGCTTACAGTACTTTAAAGTTAAGCCTACATATATTACACTTACATTTAGGAAAATGTTAATGGATTGTTTTCAGGTGATAATACTATATTAGCCTGAATACTATAATGACATTTTTGAAGGAAAGGTTACTTAGTATCATATATTATATTTATTGACAGTTTGGGTACCTACTATTAAAGATAAAGCCACAATAAAGATAAATATATTACAAATTAATAAGTGCTTACTTAGTTGGCTTTGCTAATCTGTTGTGATGTACAGGTTTGACCTTTATGGCAGTGGGCACAAAATAACTGAAAATTACCCCACAAGCAGTTAGGGATCCAGAAGATAATTATTAGTGTTAAACAGGTGACTGCGTGTGTGTGTGTGTTTTCCTTTTCATTCCAAAAATATTTCCGAACTGACATTTACCACGTCTTGTTCTAAACATTGGGAATAGAGCAATGAACAGCTGGGGAAGAAAGTCTTTGCAGAATGGAGTTAGAACTTGCCTGTAGGAGACAAAAAATAAAGCTTGGACTCAATATAGAAGTTACATTTCTCAAACAAAACAAAATAATTTAAATGTTATCATACACTGTGATAGACCCTGTGTCAGAGTGTGACTCCAAATCACCCAATTTATAGGGTAGATAAGATGATGTCCCATGGAATTTTCTAGTATGAGAGGATTTTTTTAAATAAAGATGATTGTGATTGTGATTAACTGGATCAACTCAGTAATTTGAACTTGAGATGCAAAGAGACTCACTAATAGGGGCAGAAAACAACTGAATTATAAGCAAATACTAAGAAACATATAATAGACCACAAACATATTAAGTGTTCATAGGAGTATACGGATGGGTAAAAAAAAAATGGCTCTTACCTGGAAATGCATATAGTTTCATGAGGTCATACAGACATAAAATCAAATAGTTTCAAGAGTTACATAGTAATTTTTAGAAATTGTGGGGGCTACATAGCAAGTATATTTATTGTCTACATGAGGTGTTTTGACACAGGCATGCAATCAGAAATAAGCACATCGTGAACAATGGGGTGTCCGTCCCCTCAAGCGTTTATCCATTGAGTTGCAAACAATTCAATTATACCCTTTATTTTAAAATGTACAGTTATTATTGACTGTAGTCACCACATTGTACTGTCAAATACTAGGTCTTATTCACTCTCCGTTTTTTTTTTTTTTTTTATACCTTAACCATCCCCATGTATCCCCCATACCCCCACTGCTTTTCCCAACCTCTGGTAACCATTCTTCTACTCTCTACATCCATTAGTTCATTTGTTTTCATTTTTAGATTCCACAAATAAGAGAGAATATGCAATGTTTGTCTGGACCTGGCTTATTTCACTAAACATAATGAACTCTGGTTTCATCCATGTTGTTTGTTGAAAATGAATGGATCTCATTCTTCTTTCATGGCTGAATAGTACTCCATTGGATATATGTACCACATTTTCTTTATCCATTCATCTGTTGATGGACACTTAGATTGCTTTTAAATGAGGCTATGTCAATAGAAATATGCCATACTTTTTTATTAAGTAAGCAGCAGTTGGCACTTTCAGATTACTTATAATATTATTCACAAACAAATTAAACTGAACTTTAAGAACATGTGTATATGTAAATATATACACTGACATTTTTCTGTACCTAAAATGAATAGGCTAAACCTAAGAATATTTACAAACTTTGAGATAAATTACCAAATCCAATATCCCTGCAGAATGAGGTGGCCTGGCCTTAGGCATATGTGTTCATGAACTTTGTCACACGATCCATAATAACGGAAAGAGTTGATTGGACAAGATGAGGATATCTGCCTCCTAAGCACCCAATTTATAGGCTAGGTAATGTCTCATGGAAGGTCCTAGTACAAGAGGATTTTTTCAATAAAGATGATTGTGATTAACTGGATTAACTCAGTATTTTGAACTTGAGATGCAAAGAGACTCACTAATAGGGGCAGAAACGTAACGAACAATGCCAATTTGCAGATGCCAAAAAGTAAAAATGCCCATAAGTAAGCAGAAACTGTGAAGAGTACCTTTTGAAAGACTTTTATAATACAGAGGAGGTGTGTGGTTTATAAGAACAATAAAAATAACACACACTGGTTGGAACTGAGTCACTATTATGGACAGATTGCTAGTATACAGATTAACAAACAGTGGCTTCAAATAGACAAGGATAGAAACCAGTCCCCAGAACCATCTTGGTCCTGAGTGATCTTGTTTTTGAACTATATGCCAGTTTCCTCCAATCTCACTATACTTGCTTCTGTTCCTTGCATGATGTCTGGCAGGATAGCTTTTCCTGATTCCAGTGAGTCTAACTTTAGCATTTTATTTTAAGGGAAACAAAAACAACAATAACAATTTTTTTGAATTGAAGGAACATGAATGTGTTTCTGTTCCTTGCAATTAAAACTATTGCAAAGGGAGTGATATTCTAGCTCAATATGGCAATGGATGAAAAAAGGATGAAGCATAGAAAAAAATCTTCAGTAATTGCGTGGAAGAGGAAAACAGGGGCCTTGATAAGTTCACAATGAAAGGAGCTACTTTTATTGATGGGCAACTATGTGGCAGGCTCTGTGCAAAAACCTTTTATGTATTATCAAATTGAGTTCTTATAGCAGACTTTCAATAACTACAAATATGTATTTTATTGATAAAAAATTAGACTAAAATGGGTAAGCAACCACTTCAATGTTAAATAACTTCTATTTAGAAGGTTCATTTGACTCTCAGACCATTCTTTACTTCTGAAAAAACTTTCTTTTCTGAAAGAAGAAAGTTTTTCTCCAGGCTAAATTTCACTGCTTTCTTGATGAGGAAGATAATGCAAAGGAATAGATGAAAGCTTTTCTTGCAGCTTTATTCAGTCTTTCTCATGTTTATGCTTTAGTTAGTTTAGTAACTTATTTATTGTTCTCATTCTATATTGTGAGTTGAGTCATTATTAACTTAATATGTTTATTCTCTTCATAAAATTCCAGAAACCCTAGGCATGAGTTGTTGATCAAACTCAGTAGAAAAATAAAAACACCCACATTACACAAATGACACACAATAATTGTAAAAGTAAATATATGTCATAAGAAACTATCCACTTCTCCATTATCTCCACTGCTACCACCCTCCTCAAGGCAACTGTCACTCCTCATCCAGACTGTCATCATCACCCCTACCTGGTCTCCATGATTGTACTCTTCCAATCAATTATGAATAAAACAGTTGGAGCTGCCTTATGGAAATATAATTCAGATTTGTTTTACTCTATCTAAGTTTGCTTAATGGCTTCCTATAGTTATACTAATGGCTTCCTTTCAGTTATACGAAAAGGATAAATGTTTTAGTTATACTAAAAGCCAAGTTCTTTAATGCAGGCTAGAGCCTGCATTAAAGTTCTTTAAATTTAATGGTTATTAAGTTCTTTAATGCAGGCTGAATCCTGAAGGATCTAGCTGCTCCCAACCTTTTGAAGGAACTAGCTGCTTCCAACAGTTCTCTCAGTTGTGATCCCTAGTGCCTGGTCACTCTACCTTTCTGTCAGTTGCATGAATTCACTAAATTAAATCCCACCTTAGATCTGTCTCATGTGTTGCTCCCTCTGCCTGGAATGTTCAGTCTCACTTGTTTTCTTCATTCAAGTATCACCTTAAATGTCACTTCCTCAGAGAAACCTTTCTCAACCAACCTACCCCAAGCTGTTAATCATTCATTCTTTCTCATGTACTTCTGTTTGCTTTTCCTCAAAGTGCTTTTCACTAATTGAAAGTATTTTTATGTGGTTACTTATTTGTTACCTGTTTCCACAATCCCTTTTTCTTGAGTGTAGGAATCTTAACTATTTTGCCCACAACTATATCGCCTGTGCTCAGAGAATTGTTTCTATCATAGTAGAGAGGCAGGCATTAGGTACTTTTATTGTAAATGGAATTGAAATATTATTTATGTGGGTGCATTGTGGGAGGTTTGACATTGTTAGAGATAAAGCTCATCAGGATTAGAATCTACAGGAAATGATGGGCTCTATAAAAGAGTGGGCTTGGCCAGGCACAGTGGCTCATGCCTGTAATCCTAGCACTTTGAGAGGCTGAGGCAGGTGGATCACCTGAGGTCAGGAGTTCAAGACATGCCTGGTCAACATGGTGAAATCCAGTCTGTACTAATAACATACAAAATAAAGAAAAAAATAGCCAGGTGTGGTGGTGGGCACCTGTAGTTCCAGCTACTTGGGAGACTGAGGCAGGAGAATTGCTTGAACCTGGGAGGCAGATGTTGCAGTGAGCTGAGATCTTACCATTGCACTCTAGCCTGGGCAACAAGAGTGAAACTCTGTCTCAAAAAAAAAAAAAAAAAAAGCAAGTGGGGAGTGGGCATTTTCCAAAATCAATGGCTAATTTGCTAAAATGTTTGAATCAGGGGAGTGACATTTTTCCAGCCTGCATTTTAGAAAGATCAGTAATTTTGGAAAAAATAGTAACAACAGAAGTATGGTAATAGTAATAGTAGTAATTAAATAATAATAATAATTATTATAGTAGTAGTTGTAGTAAACAGATATTTGTAGTAAAGACAAGTTATAATAAAAGTAACAATTCCTTAATGCAACCTTACTATGCACCAAGCTCTAGGACATGCACTTTATGTATATATTATGTATATATTACACATGTAATATACATATAGTATTTAGAAGTCACAATAGTACTTGTTTAATCTTCATAACCACCCTATGTAGTAAGTACTCTTATAGTTCTTATTTAATATGTGAGAAATCCAGTAACTTGTTTGACAAAGACAATCCCAACTGGGGCCATAGGAAGGTAAAGGTTACGTGGTGATAAAATCACTGAAATCTGCCAAGTACAGGATTTTTATTGCAGAGCAAGTGGAACTCAGGGGAAACTTCCACAATAATATTAATAGCTTTTATCCAATCACATCTACTTTAATCCAATCACATATCTAAGGCTTGGTATGTTTAAATAGCTTCAAATCAGTAAGCAAGAAAGTGGAATGAATACTTTGACACAGATTTTTTCACCTCCAAGATTTATGCTTTTTAAATTTTATTTTGGTATGTGTATATGTTTTGGACTACATTGTGTTCTCTCAAAATGTATACAATGAAGCCTGACTCCTAGTACCTCAGACTATGATTGTATTGGGAGATAGGACTTTATAAGAGGTAATTAAGTTAAAATAAAGTGGTTAAGATGGGTCCCAATTCAATCTTATTAGAGATTGGAAAGAAGAGTAGAATAGGATCTACAGAGTGACACTAGAAAGGTATGCGCACACAGAAAGCACCTAACATGAGAAAATGGCCCTCTGCAAGACAAGGAGAGAGTCCTTGAGAGAAATCAAACCTACTACCACCTTGATCTTTGACTTCTGGCCTCCAGAACTATCAGAAAATAAATTTCTGTCTTTAAACCACTCAGTCTGTGGTATGTTGTAATGACAGCCCTAGCAAATGAGTATAGCCTGTGTTATTTTTTCTTATCAAACTTATAAAATCAGCTAATTTTTCAAATTTAATTTACTTTATATTTTCTGTGGGACAAAATTAATGCTATTTTATTTTAATGAAACATTTCTTTTAGAACCTAAATCCTTTCTAAGTTGAATGGTATTTCTGTCTTTAGGTCTTTGAGGAATCACCACCACTGTTCACAATGGCTGAACTAATTTGCACCCCCACCAACAGTATATAAGCATTCCCTTTTTTCCACAACCTCTGCAGAATCTGTTATTTTTTGACTTTTCAGTAATAACCATTCTGACTGATGTTAATATAATATCCCCTTGTGGTTTTGATTTGCATTTCTCTGAAGTTCAGTGACATTGAGCTTTTTTTCATATGATTGTTGGTTGCATCTATGTCTTCTTTTGAAAAGTGTCTGTTCATGTGGTTTCCCCACTTTTTTATGGAGTTGTTTGTTTGTTTCCTGTAAATTTTGATCCCATTACTGGGTATATACCCAAAGGAATAGAAATCATTCTATTATAAAGACACGTGCACGTGCATGTTCATTGTAGCACTATTCCACCTAAATAGTGGAATCACTATTTGGAATCAACCAAAATGCCCATCGATAATAGACGGGATTAAAAAAATGTGGTACATATACAGCATGGTATGCTATGCAGCCATGAAAATGAAGGAGATAATGCTCTTTGCAGGGACATGGATGGAGCTGGGGCATTATCCTTAGCAAACTAGCACAGAAATATAAAACCAAATACCGTGTGTTCTCACTTATAAGTAGGAGCTAAATTGTGAGAACACATGGACACATAGTGGGGAACAACACACACTGGGGCCTACTGGAGTGTGGAGGGTGGGAGGAGTGACAGGATTAGGAAAAATAACTAATGGGCACTAGGCTTAATACCTGAGTGATGAAATAATCTGTACAACAAATCCCCATAACACGATTTTACCTATGTAACAAACCTGCACTTGTATCCCTGAACTTAAAATAAAAGTTAAAAAAAGAACCCAAGTCCTGTCAAAGGTATATACAAAATATCCTCCTACCCATGCTTCTCAGCCTGGATTTCTATAGATTTGTCATTAAATTACCTTTCTGTAACCTGTAGAATGTTCAACTGCGTATTCTAAGCATCTACAGTAGTGTGACACACGTATAATAGCTGCTGAATAATAAAATCCACCAAATAAGGGCAAATTAGAATATTTTTCTAAATAAAATAAAATAAAACATTATCTCAGGCACAACTTAGACTTCTGCAAAAGAGTATAGATTAACATATTTTTTAAGAGAAAAGTACTAATAGGTATCATTTATTTTGCTCCCTTATCTTTGCTGTTATTGCGTTGACTTGAAGTTTTGCTTTGTGAGGCTCAAAATCTCTACTTTATTCAATGAGGCATAATTGCTTCTTGCAGTTAAGATTAACTACCTATTTAATATCTGGGAAGATGAACCCCTGCTGCTAAGTTTTATGATTTCTTCCTTCTCTGTATCATCATATGCTCCTCTGGGGCTATGGGTAATTAAGCCCTTAACTAACTGCCTTATTATAACTTATTTCAATGAATGCTTTGTTTTTCTTTCCCTTTAAATCAAGGTTTTCCTACTGGTATTTTTTTTCCTAGGAGAGTGTGTGTGTGTGTTGGGGGGGCACGCCTGCGCATTGGCATCGGAGGGATTGTTATCTTTCCCTTTTGGGCAAAACAACTCTAGTCCATTATGGTCTAGATAGCTGCTTTTTGTTCTCCATTTGTGCTAGCCTGTTATGCCCAGACCGTTTATTCCCCAGAGAAGACCACCAGAGTCCAGAGTCAAAGCCAAGCAGCAAGGATCTTTATTACAGGTTCGAACCTGGAACCCTCACGCACCCGTGAAACGAGCCGGCGGGGAGAGCTCCTCAACTGGGCTCAAGACAGGGTTATATAGTCTGGGGTAAACAGGCACAGAGTCATTATACAAATCAGATGTATGATTGGCCGACATTTGAACAAGGCGATTTGGCTGATTATGATTGGTTCCCGCCATTTCTAGTATTTCAGTTAATTTTGAAATTCTGATGACGTTTATCAGGGGCTTGCAGGGCAGGGGCAAGGCTTGTTTTCGCAAACCCTGAGGCGGGAAAGCAGTCTTACAGAAGCAGAACAAAGGCAGTTAATCATATTGGCACAGGTTCACAACAGGTTTTGCAACATGAGGGTACCTTACTTAAACGCGTCTTGTGACCTTGCCGCGCTCTAGAGAGAAAAACAGGAACTTGCAAAATCTTTAGAATGTGCAGAGATAGAGACAAAATGTTTGTGAGAAGTAGAACAAAGGTTTAGCAATAGGGTGGGCATACACTTTTATGCCCTTTCATTTCCCCCTCTCATAAGTAACTGGGTGTCCAATCCTGGACCTTCAGACTGTTATAGAGTAGCTTCTCCTTCTGGGTGAAGAAGAGGTTGGTGATGGCTACGGAGGACCATTAGTTGGATGGTATCAAACCTCTGTCTGACAAATTGTAGAATTCTATTTACTACACAGGGGCCTACAGTAAGCAGAAGCAGTAGAGACATTAGGGGGCCTATGAAAGGTGCTAGAAGAAAAAACATGGAAGAGTTCCACTAATTATTAGCTGCTGTAGTAAATTGTTGCTTTTTCATTTCTAAGCTTAGTTCATGTAGACGTTGGACTCTCTCCTCAACTAATCCTGACTCATTTATATAGAAACAGCATTCTTCTTTGAGAAACATACAGGTACTTCCTTTTTCAGCCGTGAGTAAGTCTAAGGCCCTGCGGTTTTGGAGGGTGACCTGTGCTAGGGAGGTGAGCTGCCGCTGAAGGGAGGCTAGGGAATAGGCGGGGTCTTCCATAGTAACAGAGAATTGTTGGAACAGCTTGTCGTTTTCTATCATGGAGTGCCATAGGGCCCCCTCTGCTAATCCCACCGCAAGGACAGAAGTGGTTAAAGATATTCCGGCAATTAGTGGTAGAAATACTGCTCGCTTATGTCGGGCAGTCTCAATCGAGGCAGCCCCTGCCCAGCCTATAAACTCAGCCGGGGTCAGCAGGGTCAGTCGGGGGACTAGGGTGACAGGGATACACAACTGTCCGTTGGAATTGCTTTTGGACAGAATTTTTAACAGAGTCATATTACACCAGAAGAATACACCAGGGGGAGCCTATAGGGGGTTGCTAGGGTATGTAGCCGATTGGTTGCAGAGGCTGTTGCTAAGTGCCGAATAGCAGTAGGGATGTTTTTCTTGGTCTGGGTCATGGTATAAGGCTACATCAGGTATTGTAATTGTGGAAGAATTCTTGAAGTCTGCTGTATAGTTGGTAGGAGGGGTGGTTAGGGGAACGGCGGTTAATGGTGGTCTCCCTAGGGTTGCACACATAAAGCAGGAGGACAGATCGCCTAGACCGGTGAGGATGGCGAACGCTAGCCCTTCCTGTAATAGGGTTAGCCAAGAGAAAGGTTGCAAGTTTTGCGATAGCTTGATTTCCTGTTTGTGGATATGAGTGTGTACTAAGGGTTGAGTTTGGACTAGGCTCCTCCATAAGTATAGATGACTACTGGGCCAGGTAGAGGATGGGGAGTAGTACACAGCCCCATGTTGTGGGGTCGTCCAGCAAGAGTGCCAGGGGTCTTTAATTATCCAGGTATAGGAGAAATCTCGATCTTTTCTACGGTGGAATGGCCATTTAGGGTCTAAGGGGTCGCTATTTCCCCACCAGTGTTGCTTATGTATATTACAGTAATTATAAGGACAACCTGCGTTCTGATGCCACCAGTAATGTTTACAATTATAAGCCAGCTAGAGTAGAATTTCCTCTGAGCATAGAGGTATGTGGCCCACCCTAGATCTGTGATTGAATTTCAAATGCCACCCACCTGATATGCATCTCTCTGTGTCTTTCCATTAAGGAAACTCATAAATTTATTCAACCACCATCAAAGAGATAACATAGATTGAGCTCTTCTGTACCAGGCAATATGTTAGGGCTTGGGTATACAAAGATAAATGAGATATGGCTTCTGAACTTAAGCAGTTCCTAGTAGTTAGTAAAACAGATGAACAAATAAAAAACTATTCCGTACAGTCCCTAAATAACTTTAATGAGCTATAACTTTTCAATTATGAATGTACACACCTACCCTGCTCCATTTCCTTGTTATTTCCTTAATCTTATTTACTTAGTGTTATTATTCCCTTATTTACTTATTCTTCTTGCACTTTAAATGCAAAGGAAGATGTGACGATTCTTCTAAAGCATATTCCTCAGTCTCCCAGAAGGTTCCGAAGGAGGTTGAATCTCTGAAGTAATCAATTATTTTGATCAGGAGATTGCTTTTCTGAAGTAGCATCAGTTATACCGTAATACAGACTCCTGGACTTAGAAAGAAACTCAGTCTTTCATTCTACTGATTAGTTTGAGCAGCAATAATGGAAAGTCTTTGCCTGGAAAAAAAAAAAAAGAATGAATAAAGGGTGATTCTTTTTATCACAATCTGTTGAGTAATGACGTAGCTAAGGAAAACCTAAAATATTCTATTATTTGACTTGTATTTTCAAGGTAATAAATTCCGGATTTCTAAAATAACTGATTTCTGCTGACCTTGACACATTTTGACTCTCATGTCCTATTTATATTTTAAAGTATAATCAGCTTTTATTTTCTTTTTCTCTACCACCTGCACTCCCCATATGAATAACCCGGTGTAGATTCTTTCATATTTTTCATTTTCATCAAAATCATATACATGAATATGCATAAACTGTATATATGAGTGTGTATGAATTGCATGTGTATACACCTTGAGACAAGGTATACACGTACACATATACATATGTACGTGTATACAATTTTCATGTGTGTGTATATATACATACACATGATTCATGCACACACACACACATATACATAATGAACATGGTATACACACACACACATATAATAGATTTTTTTTTATACACACCCATATATATGTATGGAATTGTGAACCCCCAAAATCTGAGACAGGTCTCAGTCAATTTATGAAGTTTATTTTGCCAAACTTAAGGACCCATGCCAGTGACACAGCTTCAAGAGGTACTGACGATGTATGACGAAGGTGGTCAGAGCACAGCTTGGTTTTGTACATTTTAGGGAGACATGAGACATCAATCAACATATGTAAGATGAACATGGGTTGGGTCCGGAAAGGTGGGACAACTCAAAGCAAAGTCAGGACAACTCGAAGCAAGGAGGGGGCTTCCAGGTAATAGGTAGATTAGAGACACATTTGAATTCTTTTGAGTTTCTGATTAGCCTTTCCATAGGAGGCAATCAGATATGCATTTATCTCAGTGAGCAGAGGGATTATCTTGAATGGAATGGGAAGTAGGTTTGCCTTAGGCAGTTCCCTGCTAGACTTTTCCCTCTAGCTTAGTGACTCTGTGGCCCCAAGATTTACTTTCCTTTTACAGAATTTTTTGATCTTTAGTTTTCATATGAAATCATAGTACTTTTATTATATAGAAACTTTTCCAAGCCAACTTGTATAGTTTTAATTTATTCCTTTTAATAGCTTTTTATTTTCCATGTTATTGATATACAATAATTTATTTCACTATTCCTGTATCAATGGATGCCAAAATTGTTTTAATCCTTTTTTTCATTTTTTTGTGTGTTTTTCATTGTGTTTTTGTTCCACATCAAATAACTCATAAACTCAACAACAACAAAAATAATCTCATTAAAAAATGAGCAAAGGACATGAATTGAAATTTTTTCAAAAGAAGACATAGAAATGGCCAAAAAGCATATGGTAAAATGCTTAACATCACCAATCATGTGAGAAATGTGAATCAAACCACAGTGTGAAATTGTCTTAACACCAGTCAAAATGGTAAATATTAAAAAGGCAAAAAATAACAAATGGTAGCAAAGATGCAGAGAAAAATGGAATATGTATACGCTGTTGGTTGGAATATAAATTAATACAATCTCTATGGAAAATCTCTTATGGAGATTTCTCAAAGAATTAAAAATAAAACTACCATTTGACACAGCAATTCCACTACTTGGTATTTATCCAAAGGAAAAGAAAACATCATATCAAAAGGACACCTGCACTCCTGTGTTTTGTGCAGCATTATTCACAGTAGCAAAGACTTCGGATCATTTTGGCATCCCAAAATGATGGGATTACAGGCATGAGCCATCACATCTGAACCGCTGGCAAAGGTTTTAAAGAATAATAATAAATCTTATGGATGGATGGCATGTTGGGAAGAAGCTAACTGTGGGGCAACGAACAAACCTGTTCAAAAATTATTTTGGGCTCTCACTCTAGTTACCGGTGAGATGATGCCTGCACCCAAACTCTGCTTCCCACAGGACTAGTAGCTACCTTCGACCACCAGCAAAATAAACTTCAGGGTTTCTAGGTTTTTGGCAATTGGCTTTCTCCAAACCAATGTCAATATCTGACAAGAAATATCTGTCTTATCTGGCACAAGCTAGAATATTTATTTCTCCACTGACAAATTTACAACAGTGAACAGGATTCCTTTCTTGGAATATTTATGCACTGAGTGTGTATCAAATAAGCTGCTCTATCCCTGGCAGGAATTTTTAAGTATCCATCAATGGATGATTGGATTTAAAAAGTTCATCTTATATATATATATATATACACACACACACACATATACACATACACACACATATATACACACACATACACACACACATATATACACACATACACACACACACATATATATATGAGGAACACTATTCAGCCATAAACAAGAATGAAATCATGTGTTTTGCAGCAGCACGGATGAAACTGGAGGCCATTAAGTGTAACAACTCAGACACAGAAAGACAAATATCACTTGTTCTCATATATAAGTAGGAGCTAAAAAATGGGTACACATGGGTGTATATTGTGGAGTGACAGTCAACGGAAACTTGGAAGGTTGGTTGGGGTTGGAGGGGAGTGGATGATGAGAAATTACTTAAAGTGTACAATGTATTTATTTGCATGATAAATACCCTAAAAGCCCTGACATCACCACTACACAATCTAACCATGTAACAACATTTAACTTGTACTCCATAAATTTATACAAATAATTCAAATTAACAATGACCAGCATAGTTTGAGTAAATATTGAGCAAGTTGAGAGCTTTTATTTTCACTGTCAAGCAAAGTGGGTCTTGCGATGTTTGCCACCAACCACACTCTAGACTTCAGGACATTTTCTGTAATATCACACAAAAACTTTTAGGAAAATTTTTACAACAGAGTTCAACAAGAAGAGGAGCCACAGATCCTCAGTCTTCATTATCACCCACAGAAATTTCTGCCAGGGATAGAGCAGCTTATTGGATATACACTCAGTGTATAAATGTTCCAAGAAAGGCACCCTATTCACTTGTAAATTTGTCAGTGGAGAAATAAATATTCTAGCTTGTGGCAGATAAGACAGATATTTCTTGTCAGATATTGACATTGGTTTGGAGAAAGCCAATTGCCAAAAACCTAGAAACCCTGAAGTTTATTTTGCTGGTGGTCGAAGGTAGCTACTAGTCCTGTGGGAAGCAGAGTTTGGGTGCAGGCATCATCTCACCGGTAACTAGAGTGAGGGCCCAAAATAATTTTTGAACAGGTTTGTTCATTTCCCTACAGTTAGCTTCTTCCCAACATGCCATCCATCCATAGGTATTATTATTCTTTAAAACCTTTGCCAGTGGTTCAGATGTGATGGCTCATGCCTGTAATCTCATCATTTTGGAATGCCAACCTGGGAGTATCACTTGAACTCAGGAGTCTGAGACTGTCCTGGGCAACATAGCAGAACCTTGTCTCTTCTAATGAAGGTAAAATAAGAAAAAAAAAAAAGAAAGAAAAAATAGCCTGACATGTGCCATGTTGCTGTAGTCACAGCTACTCCAGTGGCTAAAGTGGGAGGATTGTTTAAGCCCAGGATATTGAGGCTGCTGTGAGCTATGATCAGGCCATTGCAGTTTAGCCTGGACAACAGAGTGAGGCCCTCTCTCAATAACAACAACAACAACAACAACAACAACAACAGCAAAACCAACAAAACCAAAATAGCCTTTTGCCAGTCAGATGCAGTCAGATGAGTACAAAGATATTCTGTTATCTTTTGCTATATAACAAACTACCCCCAAACTTAGTGGCTTAAAATAATGACAATGTTTGCTAAGGAATGTGCAGTGTGGGTAGGACTCTACTGGAGATAGCTCATTACTCAACTTCAGTTGGGCTTGCTCAAAGGCTGTGGGCTGGACTCATCCAAAGGCTTACTAACTCATTTGTCTGGCAAGTTGATGGTGGTTGTTGGCCGAGATTTCACCCGAGGTAGTGGCTAAAACACATACATCTGAGTTTTTCAAGGGCTCTTTGGCTTCCTCATGATATGATGGCTGAGTTCCAAGAGCAAACATTCCAGGAAAGAAATCTCAGAACTCCAGGAGAGTCATTTAGCATCACTTCTACCTCATTATAGTCATTAGAAGTCAGTGAATAAGGCTGATTTATATTCATGAAGAATTGAACTCCCCCTATAATTGGGGTGAATTTCAATGAATCCATGCAATAAAGCCATCACAATAGAAATAACTCATTGTTTCTTCAATTTTGATTTTTTTGAACCACTTATTTTCAGTATCTTGTTTTCTCATATATTAGTTTTGTATTGCATCGTTACAAATTACCACAAACTTTGCAGCTTAAAACAACATTCATCTCATAGATTCTCTAAATTTGAAGTTCAAGCATGGCTTCTAATTGTATATGTGTGTGTGTGTGTGTGTGTGTGTGTATATAAAAATTCTATATATAGAAGCAATTCTATTGTTTTACATATATTTTATATATAGTGTAAATA